>NW_026000075.1:7669459-7687186 GCF_001458135.2 Marmota marmota marmota
TCTCTCACTCTATCTTTAAAAAAAAAAAAAAAAAAAAAAAGTTTATTGAACAATTTTGTCACAGAAAAACAGACACATTGTTCAAAATTTTTCCATTCTGAAGATAGTAGCCAAAATGTTGTATTTTTTTCTTTTTATTTTGCTCAAGGATTTATTTCTCTTTTCTGCAGAGACACACGAAAAACAAAATACTTGACTCACATTAATATTTTATATAAGGCTGTGTCCAAAATGTCCAGCAAGAGTTACATGTAACTCCTAAAGACAGCAAAGAAACAAGATGTTGAGAATGTAGTCTGCTTTCCTACCTTCAGACATGTCTACAGTTCTACTTGTCTCCTGCTAGATGAAGCATAAACCCGGAGAGGAAACCACACTGGAGCTGAGAACTATTCCACCCTCACTGTCATTCAGAAGGGCCTTGGAGAAAGCTGTGTGCTCTTTCTCCAGCAGGCATCTCCACTTATACAATCAGACATAAAAATACATATTAGGATACCCTGCTGGCCAACAAGAACCCCTGTTCAAAGACAAAACAATAGTGTGGCATCCAACACAATGTTTAATTGAAACTATTTATTGAAAGAGTTCTTAAAATGTGTCAAGAAAGGTGAGATGCACACATGCACTGAATAAGTTAATCTCGTTCTGAGCTTGATGATAAAACAAATTGTTCCTATTTTTGAAGTGCACGAATCAGTTTGCCCAAGGTTTGCATCTAGATCCTATCAAATTACTGAAATTCATTGTATTATTTTTTTCGGTACTGGGGATTGAACCCAGGGGCACTTAACCCACTGGGCCACATTCCCAGCCCTTTTTTTATATTTTATTTACAGACAGGGTCTCGCTGAGTTGCTTAGGGCCTTGCTAATTTGCAGAGGCTGGCTTTGAACTTGTGATCCTCCTGCCTTAGCCTCTCAAACCACTGGGATTGTAGGCATGCACTATCACACCCAGCTGGCATATTGTATTTATTTTAAATAACAAATGACACAAAATTTCCTAGAGTTTGGGGGAAATATTGCCACTTAAAATTAGAAAATTTGAGAAGTACTCTTGTACTTCTTGTCAGGATGCAGAAACTGTGGAGATGCCCTTTTGTTTTCTTTCTTCCCCACCCTTGGAATGTTTGCCATTGCAACATCCCTCCAGAGGTGTCAGGGCAAGGTGAAGTGTAAGAAGCCCAAACATTGTACAGAAGGCACCACCTTGAGAAATTATACAAGGGTATAAATCCTACTAGTATGCAGATAATTTCATATGTTTATATTTATTTATACATAAATAACTAATATACCAAAAATTTATAATTCAGTTGCAAATTTGGGGCAACTAATATTATATATATGTACAATAGATTTCTATGACAGGTAAAGGTTATCAGGTGGGAAGTGACAGAAACAGGAAAAAGGACTTTTAAACATTAAAAGATAATGTTTTTCACTTTTTTCATTAATATGCAATTACAATTCAATAACTAGGGAAGCTAGTAGGTTCTTAGAATTTAAAATTTATCTTGAGTAAAGTGTTCTCATAATTCTTGCTAGAAGTAAGAGCTGGGGACAACTATAAAGCACATTCTATACAAGGGATATTTAAAGTATTTTCTGAGAATGATTTGTTTTTGACCCATGACTAAATAAACATAGAAATAGAAAGTAATGGAGCTTGTATAATAACTTTACAGGGTAGTCTTGTTTATGTTGGACCTAATTTTTAAAAGCATCAAAGAATTTTCCACAGCAAATTAGAAACTTATATTTTTTAAAAAAGGAAAAACTCCCTACAAACTCTTCACAGAAATTAGGAAGTATTGGCCTAGACTGTCTCGTAGAGTTCTTAATATGGCATCTTTGTTGGCTTTGTTCTCACTTTCTTATTTCTTTGTGAGAACTTTCTGAGATCACCTCCCAAATAAACCACCAGAATTCACACTTTTTGTCTCAGTCTATTCCTGATGTCAGAGTTTTTAGTCTGCCTCTATATTTTGATATGTATAACAATGCCTGAAATTTAGTAGTTGTTCAAAAATTCTTAAACGACTAACAAATGCTTGATATTAATTAAAGTTTGGGTAACACTTGACAAATTAGTTCACTTCCCTGTGCCTCACATGGCCCATCCATTTTTTATAGGCACCACACACCTAAGAAATCAATGTCTATCTTGGGGACTAAGATGGATTTATTTGTTGTGTGGAGATTATAAAGTACAATAGTGGCCACACAAAAAACAAAAATGGTAACATCTGGAAAAGTGTTAGGGTGGTGTTTAGGAGAGAGTGATAAACTTCCAGGACTAGACATGAGGTTCATATCAGGGTGCAATTAGAAAGGAGGTTAAAAAGAGCAGAAAGGCAACTTTGCCATTCAAACTTAAACTGAAGTGAAAGGTAAGATAGATCTTATTTCTAATCTTACAAATATCCTGGAGAAGTTACCTTTCCAGCCCCTTCTTCATTCTATATTTCCATCACTATTGAGACACTAGTTCCTCTTAATATTCTTCTATCAGTTCATATTATTATCCCCATTTCCAGATAAGGAGCACATGAATAACTGTATATATAATTATTTGCATTGCTAAAAGAGTCTCACCCCTTAACTGACATATAACTATTATCTGCCACTAGTAAATACATATTTGTTTTCCCCAAGCAGAGAGTATCTTGAAAGGAGAAAGACTGTATTATTTTTATTCCTAGTACTTACTATGATTTTGGGATGTCATGTGAACAAATTGAATGAAATTAACAATCGATATAGGGTTTCGCTTTGTAATACCTTTCCACACACAAATAAAAACTTTTATAGAAGAATTTCAGCAAAGAAATCAAATTTATTTATGCACTAAAATAGGTCCTTACACCACAAAGACTTTCTAAATTGTAAAAAGTAACAAGCAAGAATTTCTTAAAGAAAGATCTTCTGGAAACAAAGAAAAAGATCTTCTGGAAACAAAGAAAAAGTAGTTGCCAGCTTTTTTTTGCAAATTTCCCTTTTCCTCACTCTTCAATATTTGGGTGTTCCAGGGCTCCATCCTCAGGTTTCATTCTTTTATCGATTATCAGGACTCATGGCTGGTGAATGGGCTAAGTATGTCCTAATCACTTCTAAATTTATATCTCTAGTCCTCACTTTTCTCAAGTCCAGAAGAAATATTCAACCTCTTACTCAATATCTACACTGGGATTTATAGTAATATAACAATCAGAAAGCTTAGGGCTGAACAGGCTCCTCTTATGCAAGCATAGCTTTTCTGTTGTCTTTCCCATTTCAACGAGGGAGCTATTTCATCCTCCCAGTTGCTCATACCAAATATTCTAGGTTATTGTTGATAAATGTCTTTTCCTTCATTACCCACATCCAATCACTGGTAATTACTATTGGCTTCAATTATAAAATGCGTTCAGAATGTGATCATTTCTTACTCCCAATAAATATATACCCACTTTGTTCTAAATATCACTTTGTGTATCTGGATTTTTACAATAGCATTGTAATTTATCTCTGTGCTATTCTCATTGCCAAGTGGTCTCTTCTTTAATAAGTATCCAGAGTGACCCTTTTAAAATGTGTCATATAATTCCTCCATATCATACGATTTCATACCTTCTCTTTACATTCAAAATTAAAGCCCACATCCTAAAATATGGCTATATGATCTGTCCTTCTTCTTTTAGTCCTTTTGACTTTGTTACCTTCATGTCTATTCAACACCAGTCATTCAGAGCCCCTTGCAATACTTGAGACATATAGGTATGCCCTCAGGGTATTTCCCAAACACTCCTTAAAGGTTACTCCATGTTCCCTCCCTCCCTTCTTTTGGTTCTGGTTTTGTGGTCAAAGACCACCTATTGGAAGGGACTTTACATACCACCTTATATGAAAACTTATTCCACACTCTTTCCTCACCACCAGATTCAATTTAAGATGTTTGTCTAATTTTTTCTTAATATCATTTTTTCATAACTCTTTGTGTGTGTGACCTAGGGTTTATTAACTCATTTATGTGGTTATGGTCTTATCTTCTCCAACTAGAGGAAAAGTGTCATAAAAGCAAGAAATTATTTTATTCACTGTTCCCCCCTTGAAGACCCAAAATAATTCACAATGCATAGTAGATTCTCAAAAATATATTTGAATGTGTAAATAAATAAGTGAAGAAAAGAAATTCCTTTACTCTTTTTCAGTTATCATCTAAATAAACTACCATTATGGACATAAATAAGTTTTCTCTGTGGCATTATCCAATGAACATGCATGTCAGTAAAATATATATATATATATATTGTCTTAGTGGGGAGAAGAATTAGAAAACTGCTCCAGTTAGATCAAGCATTAAAGGAATGATACTGTATTCCTTAAATGGTTACTTTAGTGAAACTTGATTCTTATAAAATGGTCTCTTATAAAATTTAGCTTCCTAAGATTTACATTTCAATTGGTAACATGGCTTAAGAAAAACTTTGTTATTAAGTAATCTGATCTTCTGTTTCAAAAATTCAAGGATATGTGTGGTACTTTTATTAGAAAAATATCTTAATAATTTGAACTAAATATGATTCTTGAATGTAGGTACAACGATACTGTCACAACTGTTAGGGTCTATAAACAAGTCAGGATGGCACCTGGCATTTTGCCAGAGGGAGTGGTTTGTGAAGTAACACCAGCGAGCCATTAAGTGTGGAGATTCCTTATTGGTTGACTGCTGTATCTAGTTTATGTTAATTAAGATAAGCTGTGTGTAATGTATATATACCCCTCCTGTCCTATAATAAATGGCTCCCACTCCTGCTGTATCAATGTACACAAGTTGCTCGTCACCCCCCGGTTATTTTGCTGCAGCCGGACTGTGGCAACAACATTATCAACTGAATCATAGTTATAATGCCACGACTTTAAGAAAAAAGTCTCACTGAGTGTGGTGGGGTATGCCTGTAATCCAGTGGCTCAGGAGGCTAAGGCAGGATCTCAAGTTCAAAGCCAGCCTCAGCAAAAGCGAGGTTAAGCAACTCAGTAAGACCCTGTCTCTAAAAAAAATACAAAATTGGGCTGAGGATATGTAGTCGAGTGCTCCTGAATTTCCCTAGTACCAAAAAAAAAAAAAAAAAAAAGGAAATGTAAAAAAGCCTCATCTAATATGCACAACATTTTCTGATTATTAATGAACTCACCTCTACAAAACTTGACTGAAATGTAACTGAATATTTAAGAGGCAAAACTATATGTTTTCATACAGTCAAAGAGAGATTTTCTCTTGGATTTGTGTAGAAATATCATCATGTCTATGCTTCCATAGCCTACCTTCCATTAAAAGTTAATGTGACAGATTGCTGTAATTTTCAAATAGCTAAATACTTCTGTCAAGTCACTTAAGGCATTTTCAGAATTTAGTTCTTGGGTTTATCAGAATGATTTCCAGGCTCTCCTTTTTCTGGGAGGGATGAGGTGAGCAACAGCTTGAAACTATGATTCATTTCTGTTTGAGTTTCTGTCAAATACATACAGGAAAAGGAAAATGACTAGTCACCTACTAAAAATGGCAACAGATGCCATAAGCAAAATTTCACCCAACCTGTTAACTTTCGTTCCAACATAAAAATCATTTAATTAAAAGTCTTCGTTTTAAAATGATATCATTTTTTTAAAAGCAACACCTGCTTCTAAAATATGAGGCACTGAATTTTTAGGCGTAATATTTTAAGCAAGTTTTTTATAGGACCTTCTTAAGCATTTCAGTTTACACAAACCAACAGACATGTACATATAGTATATATTATTTTCTGTCATATGGGAAGCTATACATATAATATCTATACTCCAAAAGGGTTATTAGCATTTTGTACTGTAAGCATTTTAATCTTTTTAAAATCATAATGGTATCATGCTTATCACACTGATCTCCATAAAAGAGTAATTAATGTTTTCATTTAATTTTTCTGCATTTTATATTCTAAATAAATTCATCCTCAATATCCTGTGATTTTTATATCTGAACAAAACAAAACCAAGAAATGGCAGATCAATTTTATATTTCTAAGCACACTTTGATATAGCAGAATTTAAAAGTCTTCAAAGAAAAACAGAATATGTGAGATCTTGGGGACATCCTTAGAACACCAAACGTATGAATAATCAGAATAAACAAGAGGGAAGAGATTCAGAATGAAGGTGTAGAAAAATCTATTCAGTGAAATAATAGCAAATGTGACTCCTACTTCCAGAAGAAGAAAAATATAAACACATTGTGAGAGCATGGGAAAAAATAAATCTCAGTAGAAGAGTAAATAAGCCAATATTAGGGAAAAATAAAACATTATTAATACGGTAAACCAGAAAACCTCTAAGGTTAGAAATAACTAGAAGAAAAACAACAAAATGACAGGAATAAGGACACAACTTTCCATAATTAACCCTGAATGAAATGGTTTTAATTTTCCAGGTAAAAGATGCAGCCAAGTGATTTGATGAAAAAACAAGACCCCAAAATATCCTGTCTGCAAGGAACACATCTCACTGGCAAAGACATACATGCATTCAAAATAAAAGGATGGAAAATGATATCTCCAACCAATGAAATCTGAAATCAGGCAGTAGTAACTATACTACTGTTTGACAAAAGAGACTTCAAATGAATATTTTTCATTGAAGAAATCAAAGGGGAAACTAACAATTTCTAGAAACAAATGAAAATGGAAGCACAACACACCAGAACCTATAGGATATACGAAAAGAAGTTTATAGGTATGAGTACTACATTTAAAAAACACAGCAATCTCAAATAAATAACTTAAGGATGCATCTTAAAACTTAGAAAAATAAGAACAAACCAAACTGAAAATCAGTAGAAGAAAAGTAATAAGAAAGATCATAGTAGCAATACAAAGACTAAAAGAACAGCACAAAGGATCAATGAAACAAAAGAGTTGGTTCTTCAAAATCATAAAATAAACAAAATTGGCACACCCTTAGCTAAACTAACGAAAGAGAGAGAGAGAGAGAGAGAGAGAGAGAGAGAGAGAGAACCCAAAAAATCAGACACAGAAGTTGATATGGAAATATATACCATCCAAATCTATAGTACCATTGGGGGATATTTTGAAATGGAAAGTCTACAAGAAGTAGAAAAGGTTTTGAACACATAGGACCTACCAAAATTGAACCAAGAGGATATAAAAATCCTAAATAGATCAATAACACGCAATGACATTGAGGCAGTAGAGAAAGTCTACCAAAAAAAAAAAACAAAGAGTCCAGGACTACGGATTTATTGTTAAATTTTACCAGCCTTTAAAAGAAGAAATAATATCAATACTGCTCAATTTATTCCATAAAATGGTGGGGGGAAAAAACCATTCCAAACTTTCTATGAAGTTAATATTACCCTGACACCCAAACCTGATAAGGATACAACATGATACAAAAACTCTTAATAATATTTATTATTATTTAATAATTATTTATTACTATTATTATTATTTATAATTATTAAATAGTTATTTATTATTAATAATTATTCTTAATAATATTTGAAAATTGAATTCAACCACACATTAAAAAGATAATACACCTTGATCAAGTTGGTTTCATTCCAGGCATACACGGATGGTTTAAAATATACAAATCCATAAGCATAAGGCAACACATTAAAAAAAAGCAAGAATAAAAGTCTCGTGGTCATTCCAATAGATGCATAAAAACCCTTTGACAAAATTAAATATCCCTTCATTATAAAAGCTCTGAATAAAATATTTATAGAAAGATCATATCTCAAAATAATAAAGAGTACATATGACAAACCCATAGCTAACATCATACCGAATGCAGAAAAACGGAATGCATTTTGTTTAAAATCAGAAGGAAAACAAAGGTGTTCACTCTCAGCATTCTCACTCAATATAGTACTTGAAACTTTAGCCAATTAAGGAAGTTAAAGAAGTAAAATGATACAATAAAATAGGAGGAGGTCACATTATTCCTGTTTGCAAATGATATGTTTGTGCCTAGAAAGCCGTAAAAACTCCACCAAAAGACTCATAGAAATGATAAATTCAGCAAAGCAGTAGAATACAAACTCAAGATAACAACAATCAGCAGCTTTTCTATACACCAATAATGAACATGCTGAGAAAGAAATCAGAAAAAACATCCCATTAACACTAAGCCTCAAAAAATAAAATAAAATAAAAGTAGGAATAAACCTCATTGAAAAGGTGAAAGACCTCTACAATGATAATTATAAAACTCTGCTTAAAGAAAATAAAGGCACTAGAAATGGCCTGAGTGGATACAGATCACTCATAAGCCAGGGTCTATGACTCTGAGGCATAACTCAGCCACACAGGCCAAGGTATGACTCTGACCTTGGTGGGGGTTATGGTGGAGGACAGGCATGGCACCTGTATGACTGACTGTAAGGAGAAATGGTGCTCCAGAATGGCAGGCTCCAGAGAGCAGGAATGGCTGTAATTTTGGCATCAGAGCTAACAGGATACAACAGTAAATTAGGCCCCATGAGATACTGTACCACATTGTGGTGACTCTGAATCCTGGATAGGTAGACACCACAGTATCATAGTCTCTTGAGTCCAGATGCATCAGATGCAGTCTCTTGAGAAGTAGGAATGGCAGGGACTAGGAATGGACTTAGGCACAACTGTGAATTGGGCCCCATTTTTAGTAGGATCAGCACACTGCTGACTCATCACTGAGCAGGGTAAGTGCCTGAGGAGCTTATCCTCTGGGGGTTTGTTTAATTTCAGAAGATTGGATGTTAGAGCTATTAAGTCTAGAGGAGGGGATGACACAGCTAAATCAAGCCTTTGATCTTCTGGAAAGCTGAATATTACATCATTTGGGGTCCATAAAGTGTGACCACTTGGATCAAACAAGATGGCAGCTCCTAGACAGGATACACTGTATCAGCTTAGGCACTACGGAGTGCCTACTGTTCAAATCGGCCAAGCCTCTGAGTCTGTAAGAACTGGGGCACTGATTCATATCAAATGCCATGGCTGTCCATGAGGAATATGTAAGAATGATCTGACCAATAGGATATGTACCCACTCAGAAAGTACTGACAGCCTTCTGTATCATGTGACAAACATTATCCTGGGCCCAAGCAGAACTAAAGAGACTATAAACATGAGGTGCTGTGGTCCTTGCCCTTAAAATTTGTATTGGGATCCTGCATAGTATTTTTCTTTTGTTTCTTTGTGGAAGGTTGGACATCATCACTTGCATTTCTGCTTCCAGGTATTATAGGTTAAAACTATCTACCAGAACACTCTACCTGCCAAAATTAGTGACAATGAAAGTCCATAAGAGAGTCAACAACACATACTTCAGAATAAAGAGTTTTTGATGTATGGAATGTTAATTCTTTCTGACCTAGAACCAACAGTTTAGTTTACCCCATTAACCTACACTGTCTTAAGTGTAGGAATGCATTCAAATCACAGGGGAAAAAAAAAATATATATATATATATATACACACACACACACAGAGACACACACACATACACACACACACACACACACCAAGAAAAATATTTAAAATACAAAATGAGAAGCAATAAGCACTACAAGAGCCATGTAAAATTAAAGCATTTCTAATTTACATTAGGAGTGTTTTTATTTGCTCCTTGAGGGCAAGGTCCATTTTATCATCATAATGGCCCCAGTTCTACTTAGGGTCCAGAATGGTGCTTGACACAAGTATGAAAAGCAGTCAATACTTTCTGAGTAGGTACATATATTTTTTTTTTATCATTTTCAGGTATCTTCATGTAATGGTCAATAGCCATAGCTGGATTGATTTTTTAAAAATTAATTGGTGTATACTTTAAATTATTTTTGAAAATTTCAACAAGTAAAAATGTTTAGTTTTCATATAGTATTGATGTGATATCAACTCACGTAAAATATTATTTGATAACATTGCATTCTATAACCTATAATATATTGGCCTAATCAAAGACTTGTGGGGAAAAGATAAAATAAAATGGAGATTCAAACTCAAAACTTAAAATATTTAGAAAACATCAGAAAACTGAAAGTGATAGAACAGAAATATAAGTGCTGGGATCCACAAAAATAGGTAATAATCAACACTGAGACATGTGTTTGTTGTTAATTTTCTATTGCTGTGAGAAAATACCCAAGAACTTCAACTTAAAAGAGGAAAGATTGATTTTGGCTAAGGTGCAACATCATGGTAGGAAGCGCAGGACGGAGCAGAGCTGCAAACCTCATGGTGGTCAGGAAACAGAGAGAGAAAGGGACCAAGGTCATGATATGGTCTTTAAGACACATTCCCAGTGACCTATGTCCTGCATTTTGGTCCCGCCTCCAATGCCCCAATAGTGCCACCAGCTGGGGACAAAGCATTCAACCCATGAACCTTTGGGAACATTCCAAATCCAAACTATAGAATTTTGCCCTGGGCCCCAAAGGCTCAAGTACATCTGATAATACAAAACACATTCGATCCATCTCCAAGACTGTCCATAGTCTTAACAGCATTGCTCAAAAATCTTATCCAAATGTTCCTGAGATTAAAGGAGAATTCTTAGCTGAGAGCCCCTGTAAAAATATAAAACCAAGTTATGCACTTTTAACTTACAATAGTATGGTATAATTGTTCTCATTTCAAAAAAGAAGAATGGCAGAATACCAAAGAAAGAATGGACAAAGGTAACATGGAAACCCAGAAGGGCAAACATGAAATCCTTTAGTGCCACAAGTTAGTATAACATGTGTACCAACGGTTTGAGGAGCTGGCCCCATGTCACTGACAGCTTCAGCTTACACTACTGGTGTTTTAGGCTGGCTTTTCTTGCTGCCTGTGGCTTTCTTTGGCAGATGTTATAAGTTCTAGGGGGAGCTTTTACAGAGAGGACCCGATTTTCATTTCAGCTTCACTCTCACAGCTGCATGCATTTTTCCTCTCAGGCAATATGCTGAGGGAGTTTGATCCTGTCACACACACACACACACACACACACACACACACACTGCCTACCCCACCAGGATTTCCTTTGAAGTCTTGGTGCAAACCTCCATTGCTGAGAGCCATTGCCAAGTAGGAATGACGCATGGCAATTTCTTCGTCAGCCTACCCCATGTTGCTTAGAGGAAGGACTCTCCATTGTGGACCCAGATCATTTGCAGTGACTTTGCATGAAAGGTGACCTTGCTCAAGGACCAGGGCGGTTCCAGGTTTAAGGTGTACCCTGCTGGGAATAGGGCGTATCCTGCTGCCTCAGGCTTGCCTGCTCCTCAAGTTCCCATTGAGTTCTCGCGGGATTCAGAGAGTATTTTGGGATACAGAGCCCAGTGGAGGTGTGGATTTGCCCAGAACATGTTTGTAGAGTGCTGGTGTGAGTTCGGGAATAAAGAATTGCTGTTTGAATCTACAAGGCTGTGAGTGGCTCCTGATTTTGTGCCCAGCCAGACTGCGGCACTCCATGACCACATAATTGTTTTATGCTTCATGTCTACAGAACAAGACACATGAAGGCTTTCCTTCAGGCGGATGAAGCCAAGGTCTGCCATCAGTTTAGACAGTAGCTGGACTTCCTTGGATCATGACTATAGCAGCCTCTGAGTGCCTGGAAGCCTGAGCACAGGGAAATAAATCCCAGAAAACTATTTCTGAGAAGGCCCTGTACAAATAGGGTGCCTTACTGCTCTCTTCTCAAAGCTGTCTTTCCAATTAACTTACACTTTAACACCCTTAAACCTGTAAGAGGTGGGGTTTGCCCTAAGACTTCTTCAAGGTATCTTTGCCATTGTTCAGGTGCAAAGTACTTGGCTTTTTAATGGGACTAAACTCTTTAGCAACCATACCTTCTTAGGCCCCAAATTTGCATACTTCTTTTCTGGCCAAATTGCAATTTATTCATTTCTCCAATGATTTTTAAACATCTGCTGTGCTTCTTTTAATTGTTGCCCCCACATAAACTAGCAGGGTTGGTATTATTCAAGGATACATATATACAATATTCCATTGACTACATGGAATTCTGTAACAGAAACAATGATAAAATAATCTAAAGACATATAATAGTTTGGATGAGGAATGTTCCTCAAAGGCTCAGATATTCAAAGCTTGATCCTCAAGAAATGATAATTTTATATTATAAAATTATTTTTATATATTATTTTATTATCATTATTTTTATGTCAAAGGAAAAATAAGAGATATTTTATGATATTATATAAAAAGCAGTTTTTGAATGCTGTTTTGGGGTCATAACTCCCTCCCTATGGCAAGTCATAGACGCTGGAATTTTTCTTACCTAAGGTGAGTCATAGAAACTAATCTTTCCCTACTTTTCTGTCTTGGAGTCAACTATAAAGAAATTCTCTGACCTACCCTTGTCTTTAAGTAGCCCACAAGACCTTCTCATTCTAGAGAAGTCCTGTGTCATGTACCTGGATGGAAGAATGGCCCCCAGAGGCCAAGAGGAATGCAGGCCTTGCCCCCAGTCTATTAACATTAGAACAGTCTCTTTTTTATCTAATCACATTTAGACATATTTATGGCCATGTTCAACAAGGCCTATGCAGTGTGATCTGTATAAAAAGACTAGGGTTCAGGGATTGTTTAGAGAGCTGAACTTGAGGAGATTCCTGGAGAGTGGCACATATGGAAGCCCTGTGCCCGATTCCCCATACCTTGCTCTTTGCATCACTTCATCTGAATCCTGCATAATATCCTTTAGCACAAGTTAGTGAACATAAGTAAAGTTAAGTGAGTCACTATGAGCCACTCATGCAATTTTTTTTAAACTAACGAGCAGGTTGTGGAAATCCCCATTTATAGCTGATTGGTCAAAAACTCAGGTCAAAACAACTTATAATGGGGCATTTGAAGTGGAGAGAGGGTTATACCTTAGGAACTGACCCATCAACCTGTGGGATCAGTACTACATTCAAGTACTTAGTATCAGAACTGAGTTGGATTAGAGGACACTCAGATGCTGTCCACTGCTGAAGAATTGATTATTTCTATGGTGTGCAGAGAAAAATACCCACATATCTGGTGTCAGTGTTGATATGAGAATAGAATGAAAAACACATGACATTGGTTTTACTGAAGCACAATTATTTAAAAAAAAAGGGCTACAGACTTCTGATGAAGGTCGAAGATGCAGCTGAAATTAGAAGGAGAAGTCTCTCGGGACAAAGAAGAGTCATACTCAGATTTCTGTATAATGAAGACTGACACTAAAATTAAAGTAATTTTCCTCATTTTGGTTCTTTTAACTTCATTCTTTGACAGTTGCAATATGTAAGACATCACTCAAATGGTCAAATATTTAAACTCATGCCTTACTAAGTTATGCCATTCAATATGGCAGGCTGACACCTCCAGCTGTTAAATAATTAGGTTGAAAGAAATAGAATAAGAGGTTACTAGAAATGAAAATTGGACAGCTTTTCCAACATTTGATCCTGAAATAACACCCAATAATTATAAAAGAGAATTTTTTTAAATTTCAGATGAAAAGTATATATACATAGATAGATAGAAATTTTTTTGAAAAAAATGAGGTTATAGTAAAAATAAGATCAGAAAAACTTTGCAAGTTTCAAGTCATTGTTTTTGGCCATGTATTTACAAATGCATACTTTACTACCTTATTTCACTAAACATTTGAGATATACAAAAAGGCTTAAGTAAATTATATAACCATTTTCTTCCCACCATGGATATCTATTACCTCACATTTTGTATTATTAACAAGTTGGGAATGTAGATCAGTGGTGGGGCACTTACCTATCATGAATAAGAACCTGAATTCAAGTCCAAACACCAAAAATACAAGATAATAATTTTTACCATGCATGGGTTTATGAGATTTATGGTTTTACAGGAGTGTAATATCTATCTATCTATCTATCTATCTATCTATCTATATACTGCTTTGTATGAATTAAAGCATTATTATAAAACTCTCAATATACATACAACTTTTTGTATATAGGGGGTTTTCTTCATTTATCTTTATATTTATGATATTCATTCATGTTAATATATATAAAAAAAATACTTGGTACATTTTCACCATCCTTGTAGAAACATGCTACAATTCACCAGTTTAGGTAGAGAGAGAAGTTTATATATTTTCCTTTTTATAAACTACACTGCTAAGATTTTTTTCTAAAACCCTCCTTATATGTGTTCGGAAAACTCTCTGTAGAGTACACAACTGGGAGTCGAATTTCTGAGTTGTAAGTAATATACACATACAGCTTTAGATTATATCAAGTAGTTACCCAAATTTACCAAAATAAATAAAATTTCTGTGACCTCCCAAATATACTTTGGTAAATCCTTAATAAATTTTAATTGTTTTATGGTTCTTGTTCTGTCTTGCATCAAAGCCTTTTCAAATGCAGGCATGAGGCAGTTAAAAACTATATGCTTCAGAAACTGAATATTTCTCTCAGACCAAAAAATATCAAAGAACTTTTCTATCTCTCATTCTTAAAATACTCATAGATAAAGGAATAATAGTACTAAGCAAACAGCCAAAATATATAACCTAACATGGAGTAATTAAAATGACAATAACAGCTATTATTTACTATGTGATAATTATTTGCTAAGCTTAGTAGTAGGTACTTAATGTTCTTTATGTCATTTAGTCCTTGAAATAAGGCTGGTAATGAAGATGTTCTTATTCTTATTTTGTTTAAGAAAAAATACAGAGGTTAAATCAGACAGAAGTTCACTTACATAGATAACAACATAACTGGTAAATGAGGGTCAGAATACAAATTAAATTAGTCAATATCCAGGGCTTTCTCTACTATGTAAAAGTAGCTATTGTAGTTTAGAACTCTGAAGTATTTACTTCAATATCTATGGATCACTGTGAAGATCAAGTTGCTTCAATCAACTTTACTTAGAGTCTACTGGACTCACATATGTATCTTTTCAAATTCCTGTTATTTTTTTTCATTTTAGTGGCAAATTTTTAGTAATTCTCAGGGCTTTCAGAGAATACAAGAGATCATAACATAAACTAACTTAATGAAAAATAAAAACTTAATTCACTGTAAAAAATAGCCACAACACTGTTAAAAGTTGCAATGGATGGTAAACAATTAGGCATAATGAATTTAGACAGTTAACTATAGATTTAATGAATTTATCACATCCCTGTCTTTCTCATGCTTAGATAACAACTCAATAAACACCTTAAGCCTTGATTAATATTAAAGGGGGATGGATATCTAAGCCTCTAAAAATAATTAACACTATTAAAGTCATTTTCATATAGACTGTATTTTTCTATGTGGCATACATTCATACAATAAGAATTTTAAGAAATAGGGCACATAGGAAACCACAAGCCAAAAGGGTCAAAGGGACTCCCTAAGAACTTGGAAAGAGAGCACCAAGCATGATATGAAAGATATTGACTTTGAGGATCAGTAGTGATAGAAAATCAGAAAAGTCGAGGTATGGTGGCAACACAGTATGAAGAGAGCAACCCAAAGAACTTCAGAAAGGATGGAAACATATTCTCATTTTGATGGTGCCTACCCAGTGCAAAAGTAACATTTTCATAATTTTGTCCAACATAATGGAAATATAGAATTGTTTAAGACATATTAGGCCTCATCCTCTATCAACTAAATAAGAAATGATAGGACTCAGAATTTTATCAGAATAGAAGCCTTCTTAGCTTAGAAAAACACAAAATTCAAGAAATGGAATTAATGAGCATAGATACAAAAATTCTCAACAAAATATAGCAAATTGAATGCAATACAATAGCACATTAAAAGAATCATTCAACATAATTAGGTAGAATTTATCCCAGGGATGCAATGATAGCTTAACATAAGCAAGTTTATAAATGTGCACAAAACTATAAAATCATCTTATTAGATGTCAAAAAAATCTTCGTACAACATAAAAAAAAAACACATCTTTTCATGATAAACACTAACAAAAAATTAGGTGTAGAAGGAAAATACCCCAACAAAATATGGACCATCAGTTACCATAAGCCCACAGCAAACATTATTTTAAAATAAAAATGTTGAAACCTTTTTTTCTAAGAATTAAAATAAGCCAAGCATACCCATTCTCATCATTTCTATTAAATGCAGAATTGGAAGTCCTTATCAGAGCTGTTATGCAAGAGAAAATATAAAAGCAATCAGAACTGGAAAAGAATTAGTGAAATTTATCCTATTTGATGATAGTATGATCTTGTATATAGAAAACTCTAAATATTCTGACAAAATAATCATAACTAATAAACAAATATAGCCAAATTATGGCATAAAAAAATCAATACACAAAATTTAGTGGTATTCTTTTACATTAACAAGTATCTGTATGAAAAGAAGATCAAGAAAACAATCCCATTTATAGTGGCAATAGAAAGAAAATACTTAAAAATAAAAGTTAGCTGGGCATGGTGGTGCATACTCGTAATCCCAGAAGCTCAGGAGGCTGAGGCAACAGGATCATGAGTTCAAAGCCAGCCTCAGCAATTTAGTGAGGCCCTAAGCAACTCAATGAGACTATCTCTAAATAAAATACAAAATAGGGCTGGGGATGTGGCTCATAGTCAAAGCGATCTTGGCACAAAGAACAAATCTAGAAATATCACAATACACGATGTGAAAATATATTAGAAAGATATGGTAATTAGAACACATAAAACTGAAATAAAATTGATATAGGGAGCAGTGGGAACAGAATGGGGATCCCGGAAATGAACCCCTGTGTCTATAAAGAATTCACCTTTGGCAAATCTAGAAAATGAGTTTTCTCATGTCACATATGAATTTACATTATAGATATTTTTGCATTTCTTATTAAAATTTAAAATATATATACTAGGGGATCAGACACACAAAGTCTGTGCTATTTTTCTACCAACATTTAAGAGATGGGATTTTAATGCTGTCAGATGCAAGACAAAATATCTTAGTATATTCATGAAAAACATGGGTTATTAGAGGAAAGGCACAGCAGGCTTGAATCTTTTGAACAATTGTACTATCCAGATAAATTCTACTATTCAAATTGATTCCCAACAACCAACAACATTGAATGAAGATAAGTAGAGTTGGCATTTTAGCTAACGTTAATAAATTAGATCAGAAACTGAAGCCTGTTTTTCAGAAGGATCAAGTCCTTCTATTTAAATTTTATTTTAAAGAAAATTAGAAGCATATGCTTTCCTCAAATGTATGCTTTAAGCTCAGGCTTTTTAGATATTTTGCTAACAACTTACTAAATATTTTAGAATAGTAGTATATATATTCTTCTTTGTTTTGGAAGTTAGTATATGAGAAAAAAAAATCATTTCTTAAGCCAGGACAGCCAGATTCAAATTCTTTTTCTGCTACTTATTAGTTGTCACCATAGGCAGCTCATTTAGCTGGTCTTTGGTTTCATGTGTGGCACAGTCGTAGAAGTGGGTGGCTGCATAACTGAGAAGGAAACCTTAAGATCCAAATGAGATATAAATATAGTCCCCTAACATATTTCAATGATGGTGATATTTTTGACCATAATATTATACCTAATTATGTCATACCTAATTAAAAAAGCATTAATGACAAGTTTTTTTTTCTTTTGGTTCAATATGATATTCTCATTTTGTAGTTGCCCTTATCGAACCATGCCAATTTCTGAGTTTTCATTCCTTTTTAATATATATATGTATATATATATATATA
>NW_026000075.1:7687239-7894552 GCF_001458135.2 Marmota marmota marmota
TATATATATATATATATATATATATATAAATCTTTCCATGATGTATCCCTTGTCATTTTCTGTCCTGCCAGTTTGGAAATATCCTAGAATATATCATTATATAGGTTCAATCAGACTTTGATGATAGCTATTTTTTTTTTAATCAGAGCGGGGAATGAGGGCTATTCTATTGATTTGTTACGTGTTGCATAGGAATAGATACCCATAGACACATATTTGTTAACTTCCTGATATAGCTTGCAGTTGTAGGTAGTAGTTTATACAATTTAACATCATTTTAAACTCTCTGGTTGAGAATATTTCAAAGTATTTCCTTGATATGAGTGAGTTCTACACATTTTATTCCCTTATGTTTAACTTTTTACAACCTGGTAGGATTTCAATTTAATAGAAGTGTTCTGATAAGCCTACTTTGTTGACAACTTTAACTCCATTTATATTTCATACTATGTTGCTCTGCTTTCATTAAGAACTGAAGGGAAGTTTCTGTTATATAAAGTACCTGAAATGAACTCTTAATTCTTAAAATCTGTTTTTCTTTTCCTCCTGAACCAGGACAAATAACAACTGCAAAGTCATACATTATTTCTATTAATTTTCTCTATTTCCACTTCAGAACATGAAAATAAATTGGTTATTTGCAAAAAGGATTTCTATTAAAATTTTAAAAAATAAATTTTATCATATATGTTTCTATACATTTACAGATATATGTATGTATAAGAATTCACTTCATTTATATAACAGAAATTTACTGACTTATTATAAGAAGAACAAACTATACAAGATATAAATGGAACTAAAAATTATATATATATGACATGTACATAAACACCTACCTGACTATAATATCATATCTATTTATATTATACCTAATTCAAAAAGCATGAATGACAAGGGTTTTTTTGTTGTTGTTGTTGTTCTTTTGGTTTAATGTGACATAGATCTGTCTTAAACAGAGATACTTTCAGCCTTGAATTTGCCACTTCTATAGTTTATAATTTATATTTCTTGGCTCTATAACTATAATTATATTCATGTATTCCAAAGAAATTACCAAGGATTTACACATGAAGATTCATTTTATAAGCATTATAACTGAAATATTATTTATAATAAAGAAAACTGGGAACAAATAAACACCTCATATTAGGAAAGAAATAAATGATGGCTATTCATATACCTTAATGTAATATTTTCACTAAAATAAGTATTTACTGATAGATGTTTAACATGTAATATATAAGTTACAGGAATATAAAATTATATAATCAGTATGGTTCAAGTATAGAAAAATATAATGTACATAAAATACCACAAGGAAATATGCTAAAATAGCAATAATGATTGCCATCAAAGTGATAATATAGATGATTCAAAACTTTTCTTGTTTATGTTTTTCCTTATTTTGCCAAATTTTATAAAGAATTTGTAAGAGCCTACAATAGGAAAAATATCATTATCTAAAATATAGTACGTAGGCAGAAAAGCAATTTTTAAAATTTCTCTCACTTATGGTATAATACATTTAGTTTTCCAAAACCTTAAGAATTCTCAAAACATCTCAGAGTTACAATTAGTGTCAGGTGCTATTATTCTGCATTTCTATTATATTCCCATGTTATGTCATAAACATATATTACAGAGAAATAGTGTGGACTGAAAATCAAAACTTTAGGCAATGTAGAAACTTCAGTATGTAGAAGCAGTTAGGTAAGTTACCATGATACTCCTTACAGGTGCCATAAAACTTAATTAATGAGAAGAGTTAAACCACCTTTTCCTGAAATTGGAATGTTATAGTTTAGATGAGTTGCCAACCAAAAGTTCATAGTGCAAGAAAATTTAGAGGTGAAAAGTTTGGGTATGAAAGCCTTAATCTAACCAGAGCATTAATCCACTTGAGTGGATTAATTGGGTGGTAACCATGGGCATGTAGGATGTGGCTGGAGGAGGTAGGGCATGGCTTTGGGGTATATATTTTGTCCCAGATGAGGAACACTCTCTTTGCTACCCTGTAGCCATGTCCTAAGCTGTTTTCCTCTTCTGCCATGATGTTCTGCCTCCCTTTGGGCCCAACGCAATGGAGTTGGCCATCTATGGACTGAGACTTCTGAAACCATGAGCCTTAAATAAATGTTTCTTGCTTTAAAATTACTCTTATCAGGTCTTTTGGTCACAGTAAGGAAAAAAAAAATGATTAAACAGAATGATTTCCATTTTTTCTCATTGTTTTCCAAATGCAGTTGTATACCCTTTGTCAATGGCACTTTAGTCATCTTAATAGACAAACTGTCCCCAAAGAAATATTATAATACCAATAATTATAGGAGAGGTTGAAAGTATACAAAGCTACATGTTTATTCATTTACTTATTCATCCTTCTAAGAAACATGTATTGATAACAATCTGTTCTAGCTACTGTATTGTGGGCTAAATGGAAGAGTTTTATTTCTCCTGACTACATCAGATTTTTTTCATTATTTTACAAATGTATCAACATATTCCTTCTTGTTTCATTTGCCTCCATTCATATGTAATTTATTTTGTATGAGAGTTGTATCATAGCTTCACTTTAAAACAAGTGAAATGACCAGGCACAGTGGCACATGCCTGGCTGTAATCCTAGCCTTTTGGGAGGCTGAGGCAATAGAATTACAAGATCATTCGAGGCCAGCCTCAGCAACTTAGTAAGATCCTGTCTCAAAATAAAAAATAAAAAGGGCTGGGGATGTAGCTCAGTGGTAGAGTGACTGGGCTCAATCTACAGTACAAAAACAAAAACAACCCCCCAAAACAAGTAAAATGGATAACCATGTTTACTTAATTTATAAATTATTTTTTGTGTATTTATTTCTTTAGAGGTATTTTGAAAGGGGCTCCATGTGACCTGAAAAAAGTTACCTTAGTATATAGCCAACTATTTTAATATATTTTCATTTATTCATTGTTGGCAGCAGGTCCACCCTGGCCCCTGGAGCCCTACCTCCACTAGTTTGTTCTGCATGCCAGTGTGGCCAGCTCACAAGGCCATGGCGAACTTGCGGTTTTTCTGTTCCTGCTTGTCCATCTGAGACATATGTATCCCATGGGAATGCCTTGACCTTTTCTGGTCTGATGGACTTATTGTTAAGGGAGGTTTCGGTACCTGACAATAATAGATGTTGAAACTAAATTTCTCCCCCCTCCCTCCTGCTTTTGGGTAGTTTTCCACTTCTGCTGCTTGGGGTATAAAAAAAGTGTGTTAGCAATAAAGATTATTGACTCCTGGATGAAGAACCTTGGTGTCCTGTGTGTCTTAACCTCGCCGTCCCTCGCCAGACTCGGCTCCCTTGGCCGGACGCGGCAATTGGAGGTTCCCACTGAGATCCGGAAAGCAGGGGTAAGCGGACGGGGCTCACCTTCTAAGAAAGAAGGGGGAGGATTGGTTTAAAGATAATTTAAAGAGACAGGGTACGTACCATGGGTAACTCAACAGCGAAGGTTCGTCTGGCCAACGAACTGAAAGAGCTGTTAAATACACAAGGAACAGGAATAAAAACTAAGACTGCAACCGAATTCGTTGAAATTATTGCCCAGGCTTGTCCTTGGTTTCTGACAGGAGGATTTCTTAATAATAGTGACTGGGACCTGGTGAGGCATGACCTTCAGAAATTATTGAGGGACCGGGGCTCGGACAGTGTCCCAGTTGCCACCTTTTCCTTATGGAGGTTGGTAAAGGATGCTTTATTAACAGATAAAGTAAAGATCAAGGATCAGCTTGCTGAATGTGAACAGGCCCTTAATCAGGTGCAGGAAGAGCAAATGGCAGAATCCTTAAAGGATGAGGGTCCTCTTGAGGACTCGGGCTCGGGGGGTAGGAAACGCCTCCAGATTTCTAAGCCCAAAAAGGATCCTGAGGACCTCAGTTCTCTCTCTGAGGAAGAGGAGGGATTAGAAAGGGAGATAGAGGAACTAGAACATCGCCTTAAAAGGGCAAATGTGAGGGTGCCTAGGGCCCCCTCAATTGCCGCACCTCCTCCCTATAATCCTGATTGGAATGAGGACGCCCCTACTAGACGGGCGGGGGTCCACTGGGGTTCTAGAGCGGCTCAGGTTTTTCCAATGATTGAAAACGCCGATGCTGATGGACAGCCGGCCAGAGCCCATGTCCCCCTAGCCTTCAAGGACATAAAACAGCTTAAGGAGGCGGTCATTAATTATGGACCTCATGCCCCTTTCACATTGACCCTCTTCGAGTCCTTCTCAGCCAGTCAACTAATACCTAATGATTGGCAGCAACTTTGCAGGGCTGTGTTATCTGGAGGGGATTTCTTATTGTGGAAAAGTGAATATCATGAAAGGTGCCGCGAGCTGGCTCAGATTAACCTGAATGCGGGCCATCAACGGCGAAATGCTGAAATGTTAACAGGAACTGGGCAGTATGCCACCATAGGCCAACAAATTAATTACGACCCAGGTGTTTATGCTCAAATAGCCTCAGCTGCAGTCCATGCCTGGAAAGCCCTGCCCGTTTCTAAGACTGAAGCAAAAATTTCCAAGATCTCTCAAGGGCCCTCTGAACCTTATTCGGACTTTATAGCCCACCTAATGCAGGCGGCTGGAAAAATATTCCCTAATCTAGAACAGGCTATGCCACTTATTAGACAACTGGCATATGAAAACGCTAACACTTACTGCCAAAATGCTATTAAGTCCTCCCGGGCCAAAAGTATAGATGACATGATTCGAGCATGCAAAGATATAGATGGGCCTCATATTACTGGTCAGGTTTTGGCTGCTGCCCTTAAGACTGGAATGCAAAAATCTGATAACAGGGGAACCCGCTCTAAGGGGTGTTTTAAGTGTGGGAAAGAGGGACATATAAGGAGAAACTGCCCGGAAAGGAGCGAGGGTGCTGGCAGAGGGATGCCTAGAATTTGTCCTAGATGTCATAAAGGAAATCATTGGAGCAGTGAGTGCAGGTCAAAATTTGACATCCAGGGTAACCCAATACCGTCGGGAAACGGGAGCAGGGGCCCGCCCCGGGCCCCGGAAGCCAAAGTGTACGGGGCAGTGCAGGGACAGAACAGTGCCCCAGGGAGTGGGCGTCTCCGCCGCCTCCCACTGACCAACCCCTTTCTATCTGGGAACTCCCCAGGGGAACACCAGGAAGCGCAGGACTGGACCTCAGTTCCACCTCCCGAGCGGTATTAACTCCCCAAATGGGACCTCAGACGCTGCCTACTGGGGTTTTTGGACCCCTGCCAGAGGGGACGGTGGGACTAGTGTTGGGACGAGGTAGCGCAACTCAGTGGGGCTTGAAGATTCTTACGGGGGTTGTTGATGCTGATTATCAGGGAGAAATAAAAATAGTAGTAGAAGCTACCCAAGGAATTGTTATTCTTCCCCCCGGGGAGCGTATAGCTCAATTGCTGCTGCTACCCTTAGCTTCCATTCCTGGGCACGCCCTCCGTGGGTCCCGGGGCGACGGCAGCTTTGGCTCCACTGGAACTCCCCAGGCCTTTTGGGTAGCTCATTTGGATTCGCGTCCCAACCTGACCATTGAGATACAGGACAAGGCTTTCAAGGGAATACTAGATACGGGGGCGGATGTCTCTGTCATTTCTGAAAAACAATGGCCACCTGCCTGGCCCCTCCAGAGTCCCTTGGCCATATTACAGGGGATAGGACAAACCCGACCAAAAAGAAGTGCCTCCTTTTTAAAATGGAGAGATGGCGAAGGACATAGTGGCCATTTCCAGCCTTATGTGGTGACTGGACTCCCCACGAATCTTTGGGGGAGGGACTTGCTTCATCAAATGGGGGCTATTCTTACTACCCAGACTTTAAAAGGAAATAATAACTTTGTTAATGATGCAATGCTAGACATGGGGTGGATCCCTGGAAGGGGACTAGGAAAGAGACATGAGGGCAGAATATCACCTGTGGATCCAGCGGAACAGGTTACCCGGCAGGGAAGAGACCGGAGAGGACTGGGAAATTTATCCTAGGGGCCACTGAAGTGCGGCCACCTCCACTGTCCATTACTTGGTTATCAGATGACCCTGTGTGGGTAGAACAGTGGCCCCTAACTAAGGACAAATTACAGGCCGCTTCCCTATTAGTTCAAGACCAGCTTAAGTTAGGACATGTGGTGCCCTCTACCTCCCCTTGGAATACCCCTATTTTTGTTATACAAAAGGGGTCTGGGAAGTGGAGACTTCTTCAGGACCTACGGGCTATTAATAAAACTATGCAACACATGGGACCCTTACAGCCAGGGCTACCCTTTCCTACTGCGATCCCAAAGGATTGGCATCTTATTGTCATAGATTTAAAAGATTGTTTCTTCTCTATCCCCTTAGACCCACGAGACCGAAAGCGTTTTGCTTTCTCCTTGCCTTCAACAAACTTTAGGGAACCTTACCAACGGTATGAATGGACCGTCCTACCTCAAGGGATGACTAATAGTCCTACAATGTGCCAATATTTTGTAGCTGAGGTTTTACGACCCTTTCGACAGCAGTTCCCACAGCTCTACCTCATTCATTATATGGATGACATCTTACTGGCAGGGCCCAAGAAAGAAAGGCTTCTTCAATCTTATGAAGTCCTCCAATCCCTTCTAAAAGGGGCAGGGCTGGTCATAGCACCCGAAAAGGTGCAGTTTCAACACCCTTACAATTATTTGGGATACATCATTAATAACATAGGAATCTTTCCCCAGAGACCCCAGTTCCAGATAAATCAGCTCAAAACTTTACATCAGTGGCAGACATTCCTTGGAGAAATACAGTGGCTGCGCCCGTCCTTTCATATTCCAACTGGAGAGCTCAAACCCCTGTATGACCTCTTGCGAGGAGATCCTTCTCCTACGTCGTGTAGAGTACCTACACCAGAAGCCTTACGAGCACTGAGGCTAATAGAAGAGGCTCTGCAGGACATGCAGATTACGCAGATAGATTATTCTCTGCCCTTGTCATTTATAGTTCTACCTTCTAAAATTACTCCCACAGGAGTGTTCTGGCAAACGGGTCCCATTTATTGGGTCCACTTGCCGGCTTCTAACCCCCGGGTATTGACTCCCTTTTATGAGCTAGTTATTAACTTAATTTGGAAGGCTAAATATTTGGGTGATGCATTGTTTGGAAAAACCTTTGACATACTTATTCAACCTTACACTCAAGATATGATACACAAGTTACAACAAGAACATGACCTTTGGTGTCTTTTCCTGTGCAGCTTTAAGGGTCAGATTGATAATCACTTCCCTAAACATAGACTTTTGGAGGGCTTTAAAAGGTGTCCCATTATCTTCCCAAAGATTATGAAAAGGGAACCTATTCCAAAGGCCCAAACTGTATATACAGATGGGGCCAAAAATGGATTTGCCGTCGTTTTTGATGGATCTCAAATTCTCCGACAACCTGTGTCAGGTCAGTCGGCCCAAAAGGCGGAAGTTGAAGCTTTAATCATAGCTCTCAAAGTCTATAGTTCTATTCCTCTTAATGTATATACTGACAGCTTGTATGTAGCCAATCTGGCTCTAGTCATAGAAACAGCATCATATATTGGAAAGCAATCCACCATCACAGAACAACTACAGGTAGTACAGCTTCTCATTTGGGCTAGACGAGATCCTTTATACATTGGCCACATCCGAAGCCATTCAGGGCTCCCTGGACCTTTGTCAGAGGGCAACGCAAAAGCAGACGCTGCTACTCATGCTGTTGGCCTTTCCTGTGTGACGACCGAATATGATAAGGCCTTACAATTCCATAACAAATTTCATTTAAATGCACAGTCTTTACGCTTCCACACAGGATGTTCACGAGACCAAGCTTTACAAATTGTCTCATTATGTCCAACCTGTGCACCATTTATTCATTCTCCTTCCCTTGGGGTTAATCCAAGAGGATTACAACCTAATGATGTCTGGCAAACTGATGTTACACACTTCCCTAGCTTTGGTAAGCTCTCCTTTATACATGTTTCCACTGACACATATTCTGGCTTCATTTTTGCCACCTTACATACTGGAGAGAAGGCTAAGGACGTAATCAGTCATCTTCTAAAAGCCTTTTCCTCCATGGGCACCCCACGATGCCTCAAAACCGATAATGGTCCCGCATATGTAAGCCAGGCGGTTCAACGGTTTTGCACCCAATGGGAAATTAATCATAAGACTGGAATCCCTTATAATCCACAGGGACAGGCTATCGTGGAACGAGCCCATCAACATTTAAAAACTTATTTGCAAAAAACAAAAGAGGGGGAGATATACCGGAATTGTCAGGGACCACAAGCACTTCTAAGCATAACCTTATTTACTTTAAATTTTTTACTCACTGACACTGGAGGGCGCACGGCTGCACAACGCCACTTTTCCCCTCCCACTGTACAAGATGCTCAAATAAGGTGGAAAGATTTATCCACCGGAAAGTGGCAACCCCCAGCTCCACTCTTAGCTAGAGTGAGGGGAGCTGTATGTGTTTTTCCCCCAGGAACTGAGAAGCCCATTTGGATCCCGGAGCGCTGCACCAGACCGGTGAATGAAAATTCAAGACAAAATGAAGTTCCCAAGATGGCTGATCCTGCCGCTGTTGTTCTCACCCCTTCAAGTGAGTGCCGAGACACACCTCATGAGCTGGACCCCGCTTGTGGCATTCCTTCTGGACAGGTTTGCTGAAGGAGGGCTTGACCCCCCACCTGGGAATATTCATGAATATCTTTTTGGAGCCCCTTGTGAGTGTAAGGGAGGGCCCCGGCACTCGGCCCCCTCTGGTTATATCCAGAGCATTGATTGTGGGACTAAAGTAGCCTATATGGCGGCTGAACTCAATCAAAACATCGGAGGATTTGAGCAACCAAAATGGGTATGTGTTAATAAGCCCGGACTTGTTGTCCCTAATCCGACCGAGACTCTTGGAAGCTGTTCCGCCACTTGTCATTACACCCCGGCAATGCACATCTCCTGTTATACATCGGCCTCAATTTGTGTTAATAATCAAGGAAAACAGTATTTTGAGGCCATCCTAACTAACACCCGTGGAGAATGGGGGACCACTTATAATTATATTCCTTTTCTTGGTGACCGGGGAGGGGAAGGCATCACGACTCGGTTAACGGAGGCGGGATGTGAGGGCGTCGTGGGTAAACCTTCCTGCTGGCCCATGCAGGCCCCCATCGGAGTCTCTGATGGAGGGGGACCCACTGATGCTATCAAACACCTTCAGGTGATTAAGCTTTTAAAGCCGGAGATCCCTAAGCCTACATACCACCCCTTGATATTGCCCAAATCCCAGCTTCCTGATTTAGATGCCAATACATTAGATATCCTAGAAACTACCTTTTCTTTACTTAACAGTTCCAATCCTACCCTTGCTGGTGATTGCTGGCTCTGCATGACGGCAGGTGCAGTCATGCCATTGGCGGTTCCCATCAATTATACCATTGATGATGACAACACATGTCAATCTGGGCTACCCTTTAAGGTGCAGCCTCTAGGTGGTTTTATGTCATGCCTTCTGGGCATGATGCAAAATAATACCTATGATGTTGATGTTGGAGTCTCTTCCTTTGGAAACTGCTCATTAGTAAAGAATTACTCCTCACCTACTCCGCCCATTTGTCCCCCTAATGGTACAGTTTTTATGTGTGGTGGAAATTTAGCTTTTCCCAGGCTCCCAGCAAATTGGACTGGTGGTTGCGTTCTGGCATTACTGCTTCCTGATATCACGATTATCTCAGGAGATGAACCCCTACCCATTCCTAGCCTAGACATCTTAGTTAGAAGACACAAGAGAGCTGTGCAGGCCTTACCACTCCTTGTTGGCCTTGGAATAACCGCTGCTGTGGGTACAGGCACGGCGGGATTGGGTACGGCTATACATTCTTACCGCCGCCTATCTCAACAGCTTATAGATGATGTGCAAACCCTGTCGGGAACCATTAAAGACTTACAAGACCAGATAGACTCTCTAGCAGAAGTAGTTCTTCAGAACAGGCGGGGTTTAGACTTGCTTACTGCCAATCAAGGGGGAATTTGTTTAGCCCTTGGGGAGAGGTGCTGTTTTTATGCTAACAAATCTGGCATAGTTCGCACAAAAATTAAACAACTCCAAGAAGACCTAGAAAAAAGGAGGAGGGAATTATTTGAGAACCCTCTCTGGACTGGACTTAATGGATTTTTGCCTTATCTTCTTCCCTTATTGGGACCATTGTTAGGCCTCCTTCTAGTAGTGGCAGTAGGACCCTGCATTGTAAATAAGATAGTACAATTCATTAAAGATCAAATTAATATCTTAGCCTCTAAGCCGATACAGGTTCACTATCAACGCTTAAAGATGGATGATCGCCTCTCTGAAATATACTTCAGACCGATCCGAAGATGAGTGTCCTCCTTAAAAGAAGAACTCCTGCCATATCTTTTCTCTATGCATACCTCTCCCTCTTGCTTTCCTGTACTAGGATCTTTGCTGTCTAATCTCTCGGTCCAATCACATCTGCCATTCGGCGGTGACGGTCGTGGGTCCCGTAGGTGGAGACGGTTAAGCGTTCACCGCAATAATGTCTTGATAGGTCATAACACCTTGAGCTGATCTTGTAGTACCCAGTGACGGGCAACTTTCACGCTTGCTGTGCGACCTAAGACAGGGAATCGGGGCCTTCCCAGAGACGGGTAAGCATCGCAAGGGCTGTGAACGACCTAAGACAGGGGCTACTTGATTCCCACTGGCATGCAAAAAACAAAAGAGGGGGACTTGTTGGCAGCAGGTCCACCCTGGCCCCTGGAGCCCTACCTCCACTAGTTTGTTCTGCATGCCAGTGTGGCCAGCTCACAAGGCCATGGCGAACTTGCGGTTTTTCTGTTCCTGCTTGTCCGTCTGAGACATATGTATCCCACGGGAATGCCTTGACCTTTTCTGGTCTGATGGACTTATTGTTAAGGGAGGTTTCGGTACCTGACAATAATAGATGTTGAAACTAAATTTCTCCCCCCTCCCTCCTGCTTTTGGGTAGTTTTCCACTTCTGCTGCTTGGGGTATAAAAAAGGTGTGTTAGCAATAAAGAGTATTGACTCCTGGATGAAGAACCTTGGTGTCCTGTGTGTCTTTTAACCTCGCCGTCCCTCGCCGGACTCGGCTCCCTTGGCCATTCATCTTTTTAAAATTATTTATTGCAAAACTTTTAAGTAGTTGGCACTCTCATCAGTGCTGAATGGTGTGAAAAATAAAACCTATTTTTCTGTTCTAGAGACTTAACAGACTACTGAGAGAATAAAAATTGTATCTGCTAATGTCAATTATCTGTTTTGTATTTTTTCAGTTTGAATAATAATTTTCAAACAAATTTTTATATACATTATAGATAAGTTGTTATTTTCTGGAAAAAAAGAAAAAATATGGAAGTTCTCTACATGTCTAGAAAAGAATTCTTATGCCCAGATTTTTTTTGTGTGTGTGTATAAAACTATATTTCAGACATTATATGCAGAGTACAAATGTGAAATTCCAAATTTGGACCCTAAGTAAGTAGATAAATCAAATTCACAATTTTAATTTTTAAAAAAGTTTATAAAGAAGACATAATCATCACTATAGTGAATACTGTGGGACAAGGAGGGTATATATATTTTCTTCTCAAGTTGTTGGGAAGCCCTACTAAGCATTGCCTGGTGAAATACTGACTATATTATTTCAATAACTATACTACTTGGAAGGAATCAAGTATTTAAATGACCTCAGAATAATAAAAACTCACTTTATTAAATTAAGAGATTAAGACAATCTTTAAAATGTGTCTTTTCTGAAAAAAAAAAAAAAAAAAAAAACCTAAACAAAACAAAACCACTCACAGGAACTCAATTTGTTGTATATCCAGGCAGTATATCCTTTATACTGTCAGTGCCCATGACAGCAAATATTTCAATATTTTGAAGTTCATAAATAATAAGAAGCTATGTGTACTCCCTTGTTTCTTATTACTCTATTTAGAACTAAATGTTACTGGTTAAGAAAGAGAAAGAAAAGACATATTGATAATGTAATAATCTTATCAAAATTTGATTACTAATAGAAGAAAGTTTTGTCATTTGCTTCTCTGACCAGACTTTTCCAACCACTAGTAAATTTAGTTCAGATCTAAGAAATATTTTGACTATTGAATTACCTTCATAGTCAATAACACTAAAACATAGTTTCTTGCACTGACAAATGTACAATGCATTCCTGATTAAAGAATCACTTTGCTTACCCCCAGTCATTATCCAAATGATAAGCCTTATAGTTCTTCATTCCTATATTGCCTTTATCACTGTTCAAAAGCAGTTTAAATATCTGTATTTAATAATGAATGGATGTTACACATGTACTACTTGCCTCGCATTTTGAAAAGAACTGTTGAAATTCCAGGAACTGAACATAGTCCTTACCCTTCAGAAGTATTCATCTTGCAGGAAAAATAAGAAAAGCATACATGAATAAGACACAGTCTTTCTTAAGACCTGTAAATACTCGATATTAATATTTTAAGTGTAATTGTGAATGCAACTGTGAATATAGGAAATGGAAAATTTAGAACAGTAAAGGAATTTAGTTGAAGGAAGGAGGCAATGAATTCTAAATGGCAATTTGGAGTTAGCTCATTGAGAAGAATTTTAAAGTATCATCTCCTGCATTTTCAATGAACTTAGATACTATTTGTCTCTTTTCACTTCCAGACCTTGTTGGTTCATACTCATAATAATAATGATAATAATAATTATTATTATCATTATTATTATTATTATTATTATTATTAATTCTACATATGGTAGTGATGAGAAGTTTACAGCCAGGTGTTGTGGGAATGCCTCTAGTCCTAACTACTTGGTAATCTGAGATAGGAAGATCACTTGTTCTCATTAGTTCAAGACCATAATGAGATCCAGTTTCACATAAATAAATACAAACAACAACAAAAACAAAATTCCACCAAATTTGTTGGTGTTGTAGCTCAGAGGTAGGGCACTAGCTTAGCATGCACAAGGCCCAGGGTTCTATTCCCAAAAGACGAGCAGTTCAGATATATAACTATCAAATATAACCATCAACATCTGTGTCTTTTTTTAAAATATCTTTTTAGTTGTAGATGGACACAATACCTTTATTTTATTTGTTTTTATTTTTATGTGGTGCCAGGGATCGAACCCAGTGCCTCATGCATGCTAGGCAAGTGCTGTACCACTGAGTCACAACCCTGGCCCCAACATCTGTGCCTTTTAAAAACATTCCAAAGAGATTAAGGGAAAACTAGAGTTATTTGATCTTAAAACATAGTCTGTTTATTCACCATATAATGCTTTAAACACACATCTTCTAACTATCTGGATCATTCTCTGCTCTACATTAGTTTAAAAGAAATTAATTTACATTTAATTCATTTTAATATTCTCCACTGGCCTGCTTAGCTTTGTCTTCCTCATTGCCTTCAAGTTTTACAGCTTCAAGCACCTTGATTACTGAAAGTCATACCCCTCTGTCCTCCATGTTCTCATTGTGCAAGGTTTGTTGCCATTTCAGAAAATGGGTTGAATTGGACATTTGTAATTTTTATGTATGAATTTTAAAAGTTTTCTTTGATTATGAACCAAGTCAGAATAATTCTCAAGACCTTAATAACAGCTTGTCAAATGTATTGTATTTTAAATATAACTCTGGATTTTTTTTTTATTCTTTTACCTTTGTTCTACAAGGTACATACAGTTAGGATTTTCTAAAATATATCATTGTACCTCCAGTCATCAGACATGTCTAAAATGATGTTTAGAACATAATAAATTTTAGGGAATTTTATGAATTGAAGTAAGACACACCTAATCTCACATACATATATTACACTGGAAAATGTGGATACATTTGCATATATTTATTTTGTACGGTAAATTTTTAAAAAATATTTTTAGTTGTAGATAGACGCAATGCTTTATTTGGTTTACTTAGTTTTATATGGTGCTGGAGATTGAACCCACAGCCTCACACATGCTAGGCAAGGGCTCTACCACTGAGCTATAACCCTAGCCCTGTACTGTAAATTATTGACCAACCCATATAACAAATGTGCTAAAACTCTCTCAATATTAGAGATTATCCAATATTTAATAGGCTCTCCCTTTTATTTTACTAGCACTTGTAATCATTACCATATACATAGCCATCTAAGCAGCTTTTTATGCACCCAATTTGTTGTTTAAACTATTGTTTTTAGCTATTACATGTTAACACTTCTTCAGCAACAACAGTGAAGTACTTGTAGCACTTCCGTCTTATTTGAAATGCAACGTTTGTGTAATTATTTAAATGTCTAATTGTATTTTTGATGATTGTTCTCAATATTTTATAAAAGAATGTGAAAATGGAAAAATTATATTGCTGACACAAATAATAGAAAGCAATTTTCTTGTACTTACTAAAGTGAAAATAATTAGGTATGCCAAGGATGACTTATTTTTAGGCTCATTGTGAACTACTGGACTGACAAGTGATGAATATTTTTAACTATGAAGGACAATTAGAACAATTAAAGGCCATATATCAGCTTCTCATAATAGACTAGTCCAGATTACACTAAAATTTTTAAGTAAAATTGAATAATGTGTGTATATATGAGATTTTATATAGTAAAATAAAAATAAATAAAATCTGAGATTAGAACTCTAGTGAAACAAATCTAGCAATTTGACCTATTAAAATTCTTGTACAATATTAGGAAGACATTGTGGGGTTAAGTGATTAAATGTATAAACATTTGATGATAGTAATTTTAAATGGAGTAGTGAATCCTATTTTTTTAATTTTTTTTAGTTGTTGATGGATATTTACTTTATTCATTTATTTTTAGGTGGTGCTAAGAATCAAATCCAGTACCTCACATATGTGAGACAAGCTTTCTACCACTGAGCCACCACCCCAGCCTATGGATTCTATTTTAAATTACATAATTTTTCTTACCTTTCTTGTTTTTTATTGTATCTTTGAAAATTTCATGACTATACATTACAGAAATCAGTTTTATGAAATGTAGACAAGTTCCATCCAACAAAGTATGGTATTTGAATAGTATGCGATGTCTTACAAATATGCAGAGATTAAGCAATCAATTACGCTTTCTCCCAGAGATGAGCATGCTTTATAAATGCTGTGAGAGCTGGGCATAGTGGTGCATACCTGTAATCTCAGCTTCTCGGGAGGCTGAGGCAGGAGGATAGAAATTCACAGCCAGCCTCAGCAGTTTAGAGAGGCCCTAAGCAACCTCAGAACACCCCATCTCAAAAAAAGTTGGGGTAGGGAGGTATGCTGGTGATGTGGCTAAGTGTTTAAGTGTCCCTGGGTTCAATCTTCAGTACCAAAAAAATTTTAAAAAGAGGAAGTTCTGTGAGAGGTAGAATGTAGAGTCTGTAAACTCTTTCCACATGATTTTGCCTTTTGTTTTTGAATAATGTTTTTTCAAAGAGAGTTTTTTTCTTTTAAATTCTCCAACTTAGAGTCAGCTACAATTAAATACATTTTTAAATGTAAAAATATACTTTGCATATCTAAACAGCTTTATCATTGTCCATGACATCTAGTCAAAGATTATATCTCACTCTTCTAACATATTCTTTATAAACAGAACACAGAAATTAATGGGACCTGGAAAATGGATAGGAATTGGTATTTGCAAAATAAGAAATTCTCCAAATACATTCCTATACATCACTAATGAATCCACTGAAAGAGAGGTTAAGAAAACTACCCATTCATAATCGCCTCAAAAAATAAAATATTTGGGACTCAATCTAACAAAATAGGTGAAAGACCTCTACAATGAATACTATAAAACATTAAAAAACGAAATTGAAGAAGACCTTGGAAGATGAAAAGATCTCACATGCTCTAAGGCAGCAGTAACATTGTCAAAATGGCCATATTACCAAAAGGATTATACAGATTTAATGCAATTCCTATTAAAATCACAATGACATTCTTCATAGAACTAGAGAACTCAATCATGAAATTCATTTGGAAAAAAAATAAGAGATCCAAAATACTCAAAGCAATCCTTAGCAAGAAAAATGAAGCAAGACTCATCACAATCCCAGACCTTAAATTATACTTCAGAACCATAGTAACAAAAACAGAATGGTACTGGCACCAAAACAGATTTATAGACCAATGGTGCAGAATAGAAGACACAGAGACAAACCCACATAAATACAGTTACACTGGACAAAGGCACTAAAAACATACATTGGAGAAAAGATAGTCTCTTCAACAAATGATGCTAGGAAAACTGGAAATCTATATGTAGCCAAAATAAATCAAACCCCTCTCTCTCACCCTGCACAAAACTCAACTCAAAGTGGATCAAAGACTTCGGGACTAGAACAGAGATCCTGCACCTAATAGAAGAAAAAGTAGGCCAAATCTCCACCTACCACTTTTTGTATTTGATTTTCAGTCAATAACTTCCTAAATTGCTAAGGCTGTACTCAAATGTGAAATTCCATTGCCTAAGCCTCGCAAGTGGTGGGGATTATAGGCATGTGCCATTATACCCGGTTACTACTTTGCTCCTTAAATTGTTTTCCCCAAATCATAATAATCTGAATTTTAATAATTTTCCATTTTATTTGTTCATTTTATGTAGTTTTGTGTTCTTAACATCACACTTGACTGAAGATGCAAGTGCATGGCTTTTAAAATTTTCTTTGGTTTTGATCCAAAGTGTACAATTCCTTTCTTGCTGTTTCAACAATTAATCAAGTATTGTAGAATAATTGAGCTGGCATCTGTTTTTAAACTTCAGTTTCAATACTTCAATTATCTTTTCTAATTTTTAGCCAAAGATATATTTTGTTCATATGCTTACTCAATCTGCACTAGCAGATTTTACATTAGTTTCTAAACATACAGGAATTATCATCTTAATATTCAGAAGTCATACTGGGAAGAGATGCATATAGGCACAAAATTAGATATAGCAGTGAATCATAAAATATCTGCTTTATGTGTAATACATATCTCAAATTTTATCTATGCTTGCCATCTTTTTGTATTCAGGCAGTTATTTATATGCTAGCAAATATACATTATGATATGCTATTCATCTGGAAATTGTTTTGAAAAGACAACATTCTATTTTGATGGTAAAAAGACAATTTTTATAAAGCCCTTTTTCATTGGGAACTGGTTTATTTGAATCTGTGCATTTCATACTGAATGATTTTTATGTTTGCATGGGTAAAATAATTGTAAATATATCTTTCATGGCCATAGAGCTGTAACTCTTTATTTCCTGTTGCCTAAGAAAATGCCCTATTTTTTTAAACTTTAGATTCTCTTCATTTTAATGAATTGTACCTCATTGGAAAAATGCATACTAATAAATTATTATTTCATAATAGCAATATTTGGGTTTATTACTTTGCATAACTTGACTGATAGTCCTACAAATCTCAGAGCAGTTTCAAAATATACAATTCAGGCTCTAGCCCTTTGTTAAGTTTGCACATAAATTAGATATTTTCAGAGAAGATGCTAGAAGATGATTCTACTAGGTAGAAAAATGGCTCTCCAAAATGACAACATTCCAACCCCTGGAACCTGTGAATATGTGACTTTACATGGCAAATGAGATAAGCTTGATGGGCCCTTCTCTGCCTCTTTCCTCCCTCTTTTCCCTTGAGTCAGAAGGAAGCAAAGAGTAAGAAAAGGAAATGTAATGATGGAACTAAAGGTCAGATTGAGAGAGACTCGGGGAGAAGAAAAGAGAGCTCATGAAAGAGGGAAAGATGAGTGCTCTCTATTAAGGCTGCTACTGACAACTCAAGAAATGTTATCCTACATGAATATGGTTCTCAGGATGGACTCAGTAGCCTGAGTAATTTCATGAGCGCTTCTTAGAAATTCAAAATACTTGTTTTTATTCCTTCTCCTGTAATATGAATATCTTTCTACTGTTCTCATTTGTCTGAAAACCTTTAGTTTAAAAATTAACTTCCAAAACTTTATAGCTATTTGTAGGTTCCATAGATGTGGGTTACTTCCAGAAAGGACTCAGTCTTAGCAACTGTCACTATTACATGGATTTTGAATGAATTCCTGGCATTTAAAGCAAATACATTTTTATTTTTATATTTATCATCCTTTTGTCCTCTTTATCATCTATTTTAGCTTGATTTATACTGGTTTGGAATCTGAAGCAACACATTTAAGATTAACTTGAGAATTCAAAACTATTTCTGACCATCAATATGTCACACAGTGTGGGTAGGCATAGATATATACTGCCCAAAGCCACTCAGGGATATAGATTTGGATTGCATTTAAGCATCTTCCCTGACAGCAGAAAAACTCAGATTTTAAGCATATTTCAATTTCCACAATTGTGTTGATTGCACAGAGGAGCTTTTTGAGGCTCATTTAGCAGGCCATAAGGTGTTTGTTTATAGGTGCTGATGAGGAACTAGGAAAAGGTAGTTACAACCAACAAAATGAAAATATTTAGCCTATAGTTAACATGTACTGAATATATTAGAATACATTGATTTGGATGACTGAATGTTGCTGAAATATAATTATGCTCAGTATGGATTGTGAATTGATGATTTAGATTTTTTTTTAAACACAAAGTTCGGAAGAAAAAAAAATGTCAATTGTTCTTTTCCTTGACATATGAAAATATATTCACATATTAACTATTTTGTTGTTGTTGTTGTTGGTTGGTTGGTTGGTAATGGAGATAAAATCCAGAACTCAAGGGTGATTTACCACTGAGCTATATCCCCATACTTTCTTATTTTTTATTTTAAGGCAAGGTCTCACTAAGTTGCTGAGACTGGCCTCAAACTTCTAATCCTCCTGTCTCAGGCTCCTGGGTCATTGGGATTATAGGCATTCGCCACCACATCTGGCAATACATAACTATTTCAATATTTTTATTCAATATTATTATACAGGGATATTATTGTCCATATTATAACTCCCCCCATACCACCTTTTCAATGTCCACTGTATTATTTGGAACTCTGTTGCCATGACAAGATTCCAATAAAAGTTTTCAAAAAATTTGTAAGACATTTTTCAGGGCTTAATGTTGCTAGTGAATGGTGAAATTGAGTCTGCAAGTCATTCCTCTGGGCACAGTCTCAATTTGCTCTCGTGCAACATATCTATTGGTACAATGGTAATAAGTACAGGAGAGAGATGGGATTTTAAATTTACATCATATTACATAAAATGAAAAAGAAAGCCTACACTATGTGTTTCAACAACCTTTAGCTGTTATATATCATGCTAGTGAAAATGTGCAGGAAAAGGAAGGCTTTACACACTGTTGGTGGGAATGTAAAGTGGAACAACTGTCATGGAAAACAGTATGGAGGTTCCTAAAAAAATCTAAAACCAGAACTACCATATTATACAGCAATTTCACTCCTGGGGTTATATCCAAAGAAAAGAAAATCAGTGTTTTGAAGTGCCATCTGTACCTGATGTTCATTGTAGCAGTTCATTTACAATAACCAAGAAATGGAAGCAATTTATGTGCCCCACCAGCTGATGAATTGATATAGATAATATGCTGCATGTACACCATTAGAATACTATTCAACCATAAAAAAAGAATGAAGTCCTGTAATTTGTGACCACATGGATGGAACTGAAGAACATTATGCCGAGTGAAATAAGCCAGAGACAGAAAGACAAATATCATAATATCTCCAGTTATTGTGGAATCTTTAAAAAGTTGATTTGTTGAAAGTTGGGAGTAGAATGTTGGTTACCAGAGGCTGGGGAGAGTAGGAGGGAGGGAGAGATGGGGAAAGGTTGATCAATGGGTACTAAGTTACAGTTAGATAGGAGTAAGCAATTCTGGTATGTGATTACACAGTGGGGAGACTATAAACAAATCTGTACTATAAGTCTCAAAAAGACTAGAGGAAAGAATTTTAAATATTTTGGTCATAATGAAGTGATAGATATTTGAGTAGATATGGTTAACATATATACATGTATATATATACAATATATACATGTGCTGAACATGTTACTCCATTAATACATACAATTATTGCTTTTGTGTTAGTTTAAAATTAAATTAAAAATAATCAAACACATTTGAAAACAGCTATTATACATTATTTGAATTTTCATTTTTAAATTCTTAAATAATTTTACACAGACAATAAACAGTTTTATATATACTTGTCAACTACATAGTGATATAACACAATGATGTAACACACTGAATCAAGTTTATTAATATATTCATCACCTCAAATATTTGTCTTTTATTCCTTCTGCCTAAAGGAAACTTGGTATCTTTTGACCAATGTCTCAAATTACCCCCACCCCTCAGTCTCTGATGAACTCCATTCTACTCTTTGCTTCTGAGTTTGATTATTTTGGATTAATAATATCAATCCATACATAAATGAGAACATGCAACATTTGCATTTCTGTGGATGACTTATTTCACCATAGCATAATGTCCTCTAGATTCATCCATGTTGTCACTATGACAGAATTTCCTTCTTTTCAAAGAGTAAATGTACTTCCATTATGTGTGTGTGTGTGCGCGAGCGCGCGCATGTGCACACACAAGCACACATGACATTTTCTTTTTCCACTAGTTTGTTTATGGACACTAAGGTTGACTCCACCATTTGGTTACTGTGAATAATGTTACAATGGACCTAAGATTGCAGATCTCTCTACACCATGCTGATTTCAAATATGTAGGATATCTACTCTGAAGTGGGATTGTTGAATCATATGGTAATTCCATTTTTAGTTGTTTTTTTTTTCATTTTTTAGAAACTTACATACATTTTCTGTAATTGTTGTATTACCTTACATTCTGATCAACAATGTAGAAAGATTCTCCTTTCTCTGTATCTTTGGCAACATTAATATTTTCTTGTTTTCATAATACCATTCTAGTACATATGAAATGATATCTTGTGATTTTAATTTTAATTTCCCTGATGATTAGCAGTAAACACTTTTTCATTGATCTTTTGGACATTTTCATGTTTTCTTTGAAGAAAAGTCTTTTCAAGTCCTTTGCCCATTTTAATTGTTTGTTTTCTTGTTTTTAAGTTCCTTATACATTTTTTATATTAACTCTTATCAGATAGACTGCTTGAAAGTATTTTCTTCCAATGTGGAAGATATGTCTTTACTTCATTAATTGTTTGTTTTGCTGTGCAGAAGGCTTTTACTTTGATGTAACTGGATTTATATAGACCTGATTTTAATGTCTGAGCTTTTAGAGTCAAATCCAAATAAATCATTACCTAGATCATGTCATATAGTTTCCTACCTCCCTCTTTGCTTCGTTCTAGTATTTTTGCAGTTTCAGGTCTTATATTTAAGTGTTTAATTCATCTTTAGTTGATTTTATATATAATATAATGGTCCAATTACATTCCTCTGGGAAATTACATAAATTATTTAGAATCAAATATTAAAAACTCAGAATTTAATATGGTATTTTCAGTGTTTTCATAATTAAAACAGGAGGAAAGAGTATTTTAAAACTTAAAACTGAAGATACCACTTGTCATATATATCACACCATAACATATAAGACATCACAGTGTATCTAATTAAAGGACTAACCAAAAAATACCTGATGTCAGAGAAATTCATTTAGAAAAGTTTTCTACAGAAGACTTTTGTCTTCAGAACAATGTTTCCTTATTTCTGAAAAATTACATATCTAGGTTTTATATAGAAATTTACATTAATTATAAATGTCCTAATTTTATTTCCTTTAAGCACAGACTTCCTGATTCCTTAATATAAATGTTGTCTGTGTCATCTTTAAACATTTGTTTTCATTTTAGCACTGCTGAAGATTGTTTCAAGAATGACATAAAACAATTTATTAACTTAATTTACTTGTGAAAGATTTCTTATGATGTGTTACAACTGACTTATTTAGTTTCAGGAATATTTTTCTTCTGTACATTCCTCCAATAATAATGAGATAGCAATGTAGTTTTGGTCAAAATTCTAATAGTCACTCAATTATTTTCACTTTTCTAGCTATTTTTTTAATCAATACATGCTTATTTATTTTGGGTCATTACTATGTAAGTCACTGATAATTATCATGTCATCATAATTCGCTTTGTGATTCAAATTAAAAATATAACATTTCAAACAAAGACAATTTGTTTTTTTTAATATTTATTTTTTAGTTGTAGGTTGACACAATACCTTTTTTTTTTATTTTTATGTGGTGCGGGGGATCAAACCCACTGCCTCATGCATGCTAGGCAAGTGCTCTACCCATGAATGCTAGGCAAGTGCCACAATCCCAGCCCTCAAACAATGACAATTGTTACAAAAACAAAAATAAAAATGAATTCTGTTCATGCTTAAGAAGCTGACAGAATGTTGATTGAGGAGGATGTGATCTCAGAAAAAAATGGGAAAGGAAAGGCCAAGTCAAGCAGTGCATTGAAAGTCACATGCAAAATTGTATTTTCTTCTATATGAAGTAGAAAGTCATTGAGGATAGATGTAATTCAGTGAATGACATAATACTATTTGCATTTAGAGAGCTCACTAGCTGCAGCATGATAGTAGCTCAATGCCTTTTTTATAATAAAAGTTTTATTTAAATACAGTCACTTGAATTATTTTGCATATTGTCTATGGCTGTTTTCATGTAAAACGGCAGTATTAAGCAGTTATGACAGAGTATGGTTTATACAACCTAAACTATTTATCATGATTTCCTTTATGGGAGAAGTTTGCTGACTTCTGGACTAGAAGGTTACAAGAATCAGGAAGGAAAATCTGATGAAAAGCTATAATACTAAGAGAGGGATTAGGTGTCCTAGATCAAAAGGTAGAAGATAAATTGGATATAAGGTAGCAGATTCAAGATATATTTAAAAGACTTTTCTAAAATATTAAGAGATCAGTTAAAATCTAAGTTAGGGGTTGAGCAGCTGGATGAAAGGTGATTCCAGATACTGAAACAGGTAAAATCAAGTGAGGATCAGGGCATTGTGAGGGGGAAATTAAGTTAGAGTTCATACATGCAAAGCAAAGAGTAGTCAAAAGGTAGTTATATTTATGACAATAGAACCTTAATTCTGAGGCGAGCAAAGACAGGCATCAGCAGAGATGCAATTAAATCCATTGAAATAATGAAATCCTCCAGGAAAAGAAGAGATAAACTTTTAGGTCTTAGTGGTGAACTGTGGTGAGCCACTTCTGCCGTTTATGCAAATTATGGTCACCATTGTATGATGGCGCTGGCTCCGCTGTGGTCTGTGACAAACAACTCCTTGTTTGGGAGAGTTGGCACATGACTTTTCATCACTCTATGAGAAAGCTCCACGTGGCTGCTTTGCATTGGGGCTTGAGATGCTTTATTAAGGCTGGGAGGGGCATCCCAAGAGATTCGGAGATGAAGAACTATCAGGGGCCTGAATAAAGTTGTTGAAAGAAGATTCTTGGGTTGCGTCTTTCTTGCGGGCAAGAAGTCGCGCGACAACGCAACAAGCAACGCAACAGTGAACAATAGGACATAATATCAATAAAATCTGAGAAAAAATGGCCAATAATAACGGAGAAACAGAAAGTATGGTGGTATTCTTGGAGTCAAAAAGAATACAGTTTCTTCATAAGGAAGAGTTGCCAAGAGTTTAACTGCTACTGAAAGAGAAAAGGAAAAAGACAGAGTGATATTCATTGGATTTTCTAATAGGAAAGTAGTTAGTGGCTTTCATGACTGTTTTATCACTGGAATAGAGATAGCAGACAGTTTGAGGAGGGTGCAGAATGAATATGAAATAATTGAAGTCAAGTATAAGGTAAATCCTTAAGAAATTTCCAAACAAGGAAGATGGTATGAGAAGAACTGGAGACATAAATGTCTTTAATTGGATTACATGACAAAATACACAAGATGAGATGCTTTATAAAGAAAAAGGTTCATTTGGCTCACAGCTTTGGAGATTCAAGAGCATGTCACTGGCATTAGCTCCTGACAAGGACTCCCTGGAATATGTCATAACATGGCCGAAAAGCAGAATGGAACTGGCCACATGCAGAAGAGACCAAGGTTTGAGATATTCTCACTTTCACAACAACCTGATCTCACAAGAAATACTTCATTCATAGTAGACATAATCCACTCCCATGTCACATCATTGATCCACTAATAAAGGTGGAGTTGCCATGACCTAAATACTTTCCATTAGGCCCCACCTCTCAAGAGTTCCACCAACTTTCCCCATCACCACATTGGCTATCAAGCTTGTGGCATACAAACGTTGGGTTGACAAGTCATAGCTAAACCACAGCTACAAGTAAGAATAAGAGATGTTCTATTCTGTTTTCTTTATGTATTTGTTTTTGAGTTTGTAATTGTAGAATACATTTATGTGCACATGAGTAGAGAAAGACAGGGCAACAATATTGAGTAAATTGTGTTTGAGCAATGAAATGTGCAAAGCCATGACTACAAAGTCAATGATGCCTAAAAATCACAGAATATAACAATTCAAGTATGTCTGTAATTGATAAATTTGTTTTAGCGAACTTTAAAAGAGTAAGGAAAAGAAGAGTCAATTAAGTGCTGGAGATAGTGACATTGAAGGAGCCCAAAACAGGTAACAGGAGAAAGACTTCTATGTTAGTATCAAAGTCCATATGTGAGTGAATGAAGGAGACCAAAGAGTAAGACATCAGCAAACAGCAAGAAGAGGTGGAGGGTAACTTAATCAGAGTGAAGGGCATTGGGAAGTGTTATGGTTTAGATATGTGGTGTCTCCCAGAAACCTCATGTGTAAGGCAATGTAGGAATTTTCAGAGGCAAAATGATTAGATTATGGAGGCTATAGCCTAATTGGTGAATTAATCCATTTGATGCATGAATAATTTGAAGAGATTACTGGGTAACTGTAGGCAGGTGGGGCAGTTTGGGATAAGCAGGCCATCATGGGTGTGTCCTTGGGGATTATATCTTGCAACTGGTGCTTTCCTTGCTCCCTCACTTAGGCACTCTAGTTCACCCAACCTCTTCCCCCCGCCATCTCTCTCTCTCTCTCTCCTTCCTGCTTGCTACGAATGGAGGAGTATTCCTCCATCATTCCCTCTTGCTGTGAGGCTCTGCCTCACTTCAGGTTCAGAGGAATGGATTCAACTCACCAAGGACTGATTCTCTGAATCTTGTGAGCCACAAATCAACTGTTCCTGCTCTAAGGTGTTCTGGTCAGGTATTTTGATCACAGTGATGAAAAACTGAATAAACATTCCTCTTAAATCTGAGGGTTTGGGCTGGGTTGTGGCTAAATGGTAGAGCACATACCTTGCATGTGTGAGGCACAGGGTTTGATCCTTAGCACCACATTTTTTAAAAATGAAATAAAGTCTCATATATAGAGAACCCTGTGACTTTACTCCTCAGAGAACTTCTGAAGTGTTACAAAGAGTAAGATTAATATGTATTTTCTTTAAATAACTTATATTTTAATGCAGTTTCCCACCTTCTTATAATTTTTTTACTATTAATTGATGCAAAGAATGGGAAGAAAGTATTAGTTCGAGAACAATATGTGATAAAATGTATGTATCCTATGCTGATCAAAATTTTATTTTATTTTTCTTTTTTTTTTGTCTTGCAACTTGAATTTATACTTTATTATTTTGAAACTAAACAAATTAAGAAAATTCAAAATACACAAATGCATGTTTGTTGTAAAAATTTCACACAGGAATATACAAAACAGAAAAACCAAATAACTTGTAAGTACCCCATGGCCCCAATTCCTTTATAGACACAGCACAGCAAAAGGTTAGGAAAAACACACGACTTTCCAGACCTGTTATTAGAACATAAAAAAAGTCTTACGGCATGCTATGTGCTGTTAAACATTTTGATGTTCTATTTATTTTTTTGTGGTGATGCTCAGGAAGGAAGCCAGGGCCTCAGCTGCTGGGTGAGTGCTCCACCACAGCCTGCTTGTACTGCGGCACTGCAGGGCCATCTCTTTCTTCCTAACAGTTGCCCACTACTCTGCAGGATGGATGCGCTAGTCTTTCTTTAAGGGTCCTCTCTCTGTCAATGGCTGGTAACAATGCTACTGTGCACATCCTTCTGTGCACACCCCGGGGCCCATCTCCACTGGAGAGCTGCCCACAGGCTGATGTCTGTGTATATGCTACATTGGCTTTAAAGCCCTCTCTGGACATGCCTTCCTGTCTGTTACTGATATAAAGTTTTCTGAATACCTTGGATGTTTCAGAGCAGACAAATCCAATGAGATGATAGCTTGTCTATGGTCATCCGTACTTTACAAATCCTTATATGCACATCTACTTCAGTGTCTCTAACATGGTGGACATTCCATAAGTGTTTTTCAGATAAATAGGGAAAAATTAACTAGACACAGGTATAAGATGAGTCAGTTCACTTTCCAAAGTTCCTAGAGGGAGAAATCAGGTCTTAAACTGGTTAGTGCATCAACCAGATTCCATTTGATTCCACGTTTTGTATCTCAGAGCTAGAAACCAGGAGATATTTCATTAAAGTTTCTTAGTTGGGAAAGTTGCAAGATGAATTAAAATTCTTCCTTCACCACTGAAGACTTCCCAAAGAGCTCCAGGAAAAAAGAAAACACAAGACCCAAAACTGCACAGCAACTGAGAAGACAAAGCGTGAAGCTGTAGGCACATGTGCACTCACCCAGGTTTTACAGAATTATAGTAAATGCATTTTAATGTAGACATATATGCCCAATATACCTCCTCCCTCCGCCCATTCTCTACAAATTACAACCTTGATGGGAAGCTGGATAGGCAAAGGAGCAGGTCACCTTCCCTCAGTCTCGACATGGTGGACTTCTTCCAGGCAAAGCTCTGGGAACATGGCAATTCCGTCCCTGAAAGGTTCAGAGGTGACTTGACCCAGTTTAATGCCACTGGCCTTGCAAATGATCAGATGGGGTGAAACTGAGGCCGACCCCATAGACCACGGCATACAATGGTGCAGTGCCTGTGCCATTCAGGCACAAACAGGGCGAAGCCAGGAGTGGGAGATTTGGGGGGCAAAAAGGAAAAGAGCCAAGTACAAAGGAATTTATGAATCTGTTGAAAGGAAATGTCTTAGTTTTATAAGAATGTTGAAAGTTCACTCTTAAATTTCATAATGAAGGACCAGGCTTAGTTAGCAGTATGACATTTATACCAATAAATACTCATAAACACTCAAAGGCCAAAAGATGAACGTTTAGTTAGATGAGTACACGCTGGGCCGTAAGGGCCAGGCCCTGCCCCTGGCACTGGGTATACAACTGCACAAAAATAGCCACGGCTGTCACCGAGTTTACTCCCCATAAGTATATCGTAAATAAGCTGCCAACTGAGCCCTCCCCTTGATATCCCTGATATGACGTGGGCCGGGGCTCTTGTTAGTCAAGCCACTCGCTGTCCTCCAGCCCTGCACTCACCACCATGGCCGTCCCCTGGCCTAGAGCCTCAGTCCATTCAAACCTGTTAGGAATGGTTCAGTTCTATACTCAGTTGGCTAGAGAGCAGCCTTCCAGGCACTTTGTCCTCTTGCCTTTTTCCAAAATGGAAGGTTCCAGCCCTGCCCTGGCCATCTGCATGCGAGACACTGTCAGGCAGCAGGCAGGGGGATAGGATGCATCTGCCTGGGGCACAGCACTCCATGTGAGGCCTTGACACAGGCCTGGCCCAGAAAAGAATCTCACCTTTGAAGTAGCCGAAGTCCCTGGCTGTTAACAGCTATGGCACAAGAGTATCTAATATTTTTGGATTGGCATATATCACACAACCGCAAATTTGTGAATATGGGAAAGAAAAAAAATATATATGTGTGTGTGTGTGTAATATATATATATATTTCCAAAGAATCAGAGCAAAGTCCAGGACAACAAAACCTCCTTTCCGCTGGGGTATAGTACTCTGGAAACTTCTTCCTTTTGCCTGAGCTGGAAGCCATGCTGACTTTCATAGGACATGCCTGATTTTTGTTGAAGGTCAACCTCAGTCCTTCCTTTCAGGTGTCTCTCTCCCAGGCTCCTTTGAGTCTCTTTTTGGATTCGGGGGATGGAGGCTGTCTAGCTTCTGCATGTCTTCTCGAAGACCATTTCTCAGATCTTCATTGTTCCTCAGAAATTCCTTCATCACTTCCAGTCGATTTGAGATCTCTTCGGGCAACATCTCTTGTTCTTCTGCTTGAAGATACATCTCGTGAAGTTTTTCCCTCAGTAATTCCATTTCGATCTCATTTACTTGGCTTGCACTCAGGTAACTTCCTGTTTCGCCTTCATACCCATCTCGCTGATCTTCCTCGGGGATGTGAACAGCCCAGTCAGATGTCAACAACTGTTCTATTCTGGAGTATACTGCCACAATCTCTGGAATATTCTGGAATTCATTTAGAAAATTTTGGATTTTTATCTGAAAGTCTCGGAGCCATGTAGACGATACTTTCATCTCTGAAGAGTGCATGATCTCGTTGCGACACTTAATCACCTCTGTGACTTTCTTTCGATCAACCACAAAGTGATCGCAGGAGTTGATGAGACTTAAAAGAGCAACTGCATCGCATTCCTCGGGGCCTCGTTTATCTGCTAGTCCTCGGGGCATGAAGGCCTTGGCTACCTCCCAAGCGTCCACGGGCCAGAGGCCCGGCCGGCAATTTCCCCAGTGCACGTCTCCGTTCCTGTTGATGTGATGTCTCAAAATCTCCCGTTTCCACTCCGCGCACACCTGACACTGCGGCTGAAACTGACGGGCACGCGGGCAGCACCGCGAGCCTCCGCGGCAGGTGTTGCTGGGGCTCAGGCCGGGGCCGCAGCGAGCAAGCCGCGGTGGAAGGAGAGCACCTCACGGCCAACGAAGCCCTGCAGGCAGCTGCGCAGTAGCAGCAGGCAGTGTCCGGCTTTCACCCAGTTCTTGTACTCTGCGCCCAAAATTTTATATATATATATTATTTATATATAAAATATATATGTTAATATAATTAATAATATTTAAAATATTATTTATAATATTTATACACATAAATTATTATGTGATATTTATACATACAAATACATGTTCACATTTATACATTTTAACATAAAATAAGAAATAGGACAACTGGTTCTCTTCCTTTTTTTCCTTCATGCTTATGTTATTTAGGTTTCCTTTTATGAGCATGCATTTATTTTGTTAATTAGAAAAGCCAATAAATAGCTATTTTTAAAATAATGTCTTAGAGCTGAACTCAATATTAGTTTTTAAAATTGATTAGATTTAAAAAGTAAGTGCCATTGCACACAGTGAAATGTGCAATCACATTTTTTTAGCTTCTCTTAAAAGCATGTAAATCTGTATAGTGTTTGCTTTATGAACTTCAATAAAACTAGAAACTTCTGGCAAAATGCCAAGATCAGAACCTGTTTCACATTCAAATTTCTGCATCACTGAGAGTGGAATCTTGCAGACTATCTTGGAGAACAAACACAGTCTTTGCTCTTTCTTGTGTACATTCATGAATCATTGAATTTCCTTCCCCAGTGTGTGAGCAGCTGCCTCGTGGTACTCACCCAAGGCTTGTACAAACCAAAAGGTGCAATGAAGCACAGAAAAAGAACTGTGTAGCTATACCATGTGGGTATAAATAGATGAATTGAAAAATGAATCAATTCATAATATAATAGGAAGAAAAAAAATATCAGTGCTATGGGCTCTTGGGTCCCTGATACTACTCAGGTATAGGTGGCTGTTAAAGTAATAAGCAAAGGGAGAAACACAAAGCTATGTATCTCCCCTGTTCTCAACGCTTGAGTAGAATATTACAGTTTGCATTCTCAGCCTTCTCTCTTTCCTTGTTATGGCTTGAATATGAGGTGTCCCCCAAATCTACTGTTAATGCAGGAATAGTCAGAGGTGAAATAAGTAGCTCTCATAGTCAGAGAACACACTAGTCCATCCTAGTTTGAATGAACTGACTGGGTGATAGGAGGATTTTTCTTCACTGTAGTCCCTTCCTCTCTTCCTCTTTCTCTCTCCTGCTTCTTGACCTCACCATGAGCTGAGCAGCTTTTCTCCATTGGACATTTCCCCCATAATGTGCTGCCTCCCCTTTGGCCCAGAGCAGTGGAGTGGCCTCTGTGGACTGAGACCTGTAACTGTGATTCAAAATAAACTTTTCCTTCTCTAATTGTTCTCCTTGTTTATTTTGGTCATAGCAATGCAAAACACTCCTCTATCTTCACATTTGTTTGCTCTGTTTAGCTATCCCATTTAATCTATACTAAATTTCCATATTTTGCCTTTTTATATGATACTTAAAACCTTAATATATCTACCCCCCTTTCCATTAAGAAAAAAATAAATATTATATAAAACAAAGCCTCTGGAGGCAAAAGTGTTCTGAACTACATTTGTGAACAACTTCATAACTCTCTACTTAAGAATGTACCATTCTTCATTTGAAAAGAGTGTAGATTTTTTCTGACATTTACATAACCTAGACGAAACACACATGATGGGAGTAGACGAAACACACATGATGAATCTGAATATTTCCTTTGCATGATAGATAAATTTTTTAAAGTGGAAAAATTTGGTATTTTTTTTAGTCATTCAAACGTACTCTCCTATATCTCATAGTTTTGCAACATCAACTTCATTTCATACGATACTATATCTTAAGCAAACACACAAAGGTTTGCTTCTTTGAATTACATATAGACTAACAGAATAGGAAAGTTCAGAAACAATGTGTATTATGCTCGATCAAATCACAGAGATTATTTATAGTATTATAGTAGCTGTGTTTTCCCAGCCCTAAGAAGTGAAAGCAGTGGTCAGTATAGCCAGTATTTCTTCATCTAAGTTTTCTTCATACCTCAACATCATTTGAATGCTTGACAAATCAGAGATTATATATTTAATATGGCCAGAAACATCCTAAAAAGTGAAACACAAATATTAAGCTTAAAATATATAAAAATCATACAGGTATCTTAGTTTACCTAAAGAAAAAGAAAAGACAATAAAGGAAGTATTAAACCTACAAATTAACAGAAACAAACAAAGTTCAAGATATGCCTCACTTGTATCTTCACTTTGACAAAGCTTCCTTTGATAATGAAATCAAATCAAGCTCTTTGAATATCCTGGAGTATTAACATTCCCCTTGAGTGCTGGTTCCTGGCAAGAATCACTTAGAGAGTTTGCAAACAGTATAAAGATGTAGTGCAACTTTAGGCTCATATTATGTACTCAAGAGTCACAGATAATTTGAATTAGCTATGTATGAGAAAGATGAAAGCAATCAAAGCTGAAGAAAATAAAAACGTCTTGTACTCCATCATAAATATGGCAAAAGAAGCTTTCTCTCCTGCAATTCTGTCCACTATATACCAATATATGGTTTCAATCAATGGTTTGCAGTCTTCTAAATAATATGCCAACACAACAACCCAATGAATTACAACTTTCCTCTTCCTCTTCTCCCTTTCTCCTCCTTTTCTTTGGGACATGAATGGGGCAGTGCTAAGGCCATTCTATCACTAAGCTATACCCTCTGCCCTTTTTATTTTTTGAGATAGGGTGTCATTAAAATGCAGAGGTTGAAATCTCAAATATGCAATCCTCCTGTCTCAGTGTCCAGAATAGCTGTGATTATAGGCATATGCCACTGCACCCCACTGGCAATATAACTTTCCAATATGCTGGATCTGGAGGGTGCACAAAACATTATGGACAATTGGAAAAAGGAAGGTGAGGAATTTAAAGTAACAAATAATATGCTACTAAAAAGGGAGTCAATATCCTTTTCTCCAAAACTCAGTTTTTACTTTGCACCAAACTTGTTAGAACATTATGTGTGATCTTACAATCAGTATGAGGCATTGAGCAACCTCAACAAACAACTTTAACAAAAGCAAAAGCTACCTAACATTCCAAATAATAAGTTTAGAAAAATTACAAGGTGAAATTCTAATTGCTGTAACTGTGATAACATAGATAATAGATGGGTTTGTAAAAGAAAGTCACACCCATAGATGAGACTCTGTAAAAAAAAAAATGCTATTGAAAACTGAAGCTATGAGAAGGATGTTAAAAAATGGTTCAGTCTTTAGTAAAAGCAAGTTTACAAGACACTATCAGAATAATTGCAATAATTGATTGATAACCACAGAGTGGCAAGTCATTTAATTTCTTTTTCTCCTGACAGAGATACATAATACATCATTAGGCCATATGAAGAATAAAAAAATCAGTGCTCTACACTTGTTATAGAAATCTTGGCAAAGCAAAAAAAAAAAAAAAAAAACAGAATTGCTACATCATGCACTTTGGTATTGTCTCTGACTATACAGCATTCCAGCATCATCACTTTAGGGTAGACTGGTTGATTTCTAATTGAGTATGTCTTGGTGGAAGACAGATTCCACCTCTACTACCCAACATGAGTTCTGATGATTCCCTGTTCCTCCAGCACTTCACCCAGCCTGATCCAGCCAGAGAATTTGAGTCTGGAGGGAAAGATGAGAAAACAGGGAAGTATTTAGGGCATCATTTGGGACATTGTTATGAGGATTTTCACCATCATTTGTCACCGCCAGTACTGCTATCCTAATAAAAGAGCTTGTGTGACTTCCTCTTAAGCCTTTGAATAGCTTCTTTTGTTCCATATCCATCTTTCAAATTCTGTATTTGGTCTTCATATTGATTCTGTGAGCTGTTAGCTGATCTATAATTTCTTTCTGTTGCTTGAACTCAGGAACATACACTCAAGAGCTCTTTGATGCCTAAATAATTGCTTAAAATACTATTGGGAACACACTTAGGCAAACTCCTTAAAAGAAAGTGATCATCGATAACATCAATATCTCCTAACAGTGATGTAATTGAATTTTTGTTCTTCTATTTGCATTTGTGTAAAATTATTGTATGTATTTAATGAATATCACACCAGATCATAATTCCAAACTGAGTTTTATTTTAATGCAATAATTTTCACCAGAACGTAAATACAAATTTACTTATAGAGAGCTAATGCTTGGAAATAAATATTAATTTCATGGACTATTTCTGATGAAATATGGGAAAAATAACTTTTAAATTACCATTTTTTAACAAAATTTCTCCTCTCCTGAAAAAGCAAGTTTTTCAACTTTGACACCATTAGAGATTATTCAAAACCATAACATAATTCTTTCTTTTAATTACCAATATTTCCAAATAAGTGCTTACTTCTTGGAGATGATAAGCAATTAAATACTGTATATACTTTTGCATGTGTATGTTTATATATATATTTGTGTGTACACACATATCTTTTTTCCTGACAGCCCTCCATATCTATGGATTCTATATCTATGAATTCAACTAAACATGGACCAAAAATTTGAAAAAAAAAATTTCTGTACTGAACATGTAAAGACTTTTGTCATCATCATTCCCTAAACAATACAATATAACAACATTTACATAGCATTATAATAGGTATTACAAGTGATCTAACAATGCTTTAAAAATATACATGATGATATGCATAGGTTATATGTAAATACTAAGCTATTCCATATAAAGGACATATATGGAATCTGAAGATTTGATAGCTGCCTTTGGTTTTGGAATTGTATCCCTCATGGAAGCCATGGGAAGACTGTACATACAATTTTAAAATTTTTACTTGTCTTTTATAAAAAAAAAATGCTATAATAGTTGTCTCTGGTAATGCAAATTTGGAAATGAATCAATTCAAAATTGGTAGCCATATATCAATAACCACTTACAATATAAGTGTTAGAAAAAGTATATCAATTTATGTAAATTAATTTAAATACTATACTGGTGACTTATATAAAAGTGAATAACAATTTAATGCTTTAAAATATTAAACTCTTAATCTGTGTTTTTAAACTTAGCTACATTTTGACAAAATTTTAGCTTGTGTACATGGCATCTTTATTGGCCTAGACACAACAAACACTCAAATCAGCTAGTTTTTGTTGCAGATTTACTTCAGTAACCCTGATTAAACTAATCCACATATTTGCAGTATCAATCCAGTCAAAGGCTTCTCTTTGATTCCTTTTTTTAGATTTTTTTGAGAATCTTACATATATAGATGGCTAATTTTTCAATGCATTTGCAGATAATTTTATATTTATAAATAAAGTTTTGAACATGTTCATCTAAATTAATTTAGTCAACCATCTTTATTAAGCTGAAATATTCAGTTTGAACTCATGCACTTTTGTTGGAATTTAACATGAACACTTGAATAAATATACTTTATCTTTTCATTTGATTACCAAATTTTCCGAAAAGTTTTTAAAACCCACAGAGGACAAAATTTTTCACACATTCATTACGGTTTACATACATTTCAAAAAAATAGAATATGGCTAACAGTGAAATTTCAGTAGATTTTCTTTTTACAACTTGTTTTGAGAGAGCATCAGATATTTTTTTAAGGTAGTCTCCTCACTATGGTTGGTCTTCGAGAACTCGCTAGGAGTGTAGCTCAGTGGTAGATCTCGGGCTTAGCATGTACAAGGTCCTGGGTTCAACACTTGGCATAAAATGAGAAAAGTAAAAGAAAAAAGGAAGGGCAGAAGAAAATTGGAATAATTTTTTAAAAATATTTATTTTTTAGTTGAAGATGGACACAACACAATGTCTTTATTTTTATGTGGTGCTGAGGATCGAACCCGGGTCTTGCCCGTGCTAGGCAAGCGCTCTACTGCTGAGCCATAATCCCAGCCCCTGGAATAAATTTTAATCATTTAACCCTATTCATATTTTCTGACTATCTTTTCAAAAACTTAATTCATTCTGATTAGAAACTCAATTTATTCCTTTTTCTTAAGAGAACAAGCACTGCCATAAAACCCATTGTTTATATTTTAAACACTGGAGTTCAGAAGTGAAAGATTCTTTAGAATAGTGTAATTTTTTAAAAATTATAAAGATACATTTCAATTGTGTTCACACATTTCAAACATGATTAGAATTTTCTCAGTTTTTATACTGGTGGCTAAATACATGGAATATTGCATTATTGCTTCATACATAATACTATTCTGAAAATGTGATTTCTTAGTTTTTTTTGTAAAAAATGAGTAACAAAATAATTTTACATATGTATTTTTAAGTTGCCACGAAAGAAGCCAAATTAGCAAATGACTTAAGGAGAGTGAGCAATTTGTAAGCCAAGCAATGAAATATCAATCAAATGATGACATAATCATATAGTTTCATGTGGGCCAAGGATCTGAATTTGAAGCAAATATTAATAATAATCCATTGATCATTGAACTATAACAAAATGCATGATTTCTTTTTTTGAGATGGAAAATATACAAAGAACAATACCAATGGTGACTAGCTTTTAATGATTTCCAAAAAAATGAATATTTAACAATTTTAGATATTATTCAAATTGAATTCAGTACTACCTCTCTAATACTTTTCCAGTACAAACTTCACATTTATAATAACTCTGTCCATATATTAAGAACCTTAAGACCATCTGGTCCAGCAGTTCTTAAGTCTACTGCAGAACAGAATTTGGAAATCAAGTTAAATGTGAATGCTGTCCACAGGCCAACTTAATTAAGTCACAATCTCTGGTGATAGGGCTCAGGTATCAAAATGTTTAGGTAGTTTCCAGGGTAATACTAAAGGGTTGAAAAACCAGTGGTTTAGTTCCAAATTTCATTTTATAGGTGACAAACAGATCTAAAGAAACATTAACTTCCTTAAATCAGAGTCACTTAGAGTCAACACCAGGGGACTTTCCCAAGGTCTTCAGATTCCTAAAATAAAGCTAAACATGCAGCCAGTCTTTAATTTTGGTCACTACTCTTATGTATGACTAGATTTGGAAATGAATCAATTTTAACTGTTTATCTAGATAAAGCTAAATAGATCATCTCTACTTTGACTTCACTTATTTTTCTTCTGATATATCCTAAAATTAAAATTAAAATACTACCCAAGATTTTGGAGTAAACCTGGAGTCCAGAAGTTTTACCCCCCAAATTCCTAACAGGTCACCTTATCTCAAATGCAAAGTGCCACCCAGATCTAAGCTCCTAGTGATTGTTCTACCTGTCAATCTGTCAATTCAGAATAGTGTAATATCTGTGCTGAACAGCGTATTATAAACCACAGTGTTCTTGCTTTTTTGCTTGAGGTGAAAATTGTTCTCATTGTGAGACAGCAATGGTTTCCTTTGTCTCCAGATGAGGCCACAAAATCAGTATCCTTCTGACATGTGCCAACAGCACTGGGCTATGAAATATTAAAGATGATGGTCGGCTAGAAGCTGAAGGTGCCTCGCACATAATAGACATACAACAATGTTTGGTGACTGAAGAAATAAATTATTCCATCCGAATTCTGCTCCAATACCTAAAATAATTCCTTTATGATTAAGAGATTTAAGTAAAAGAAAACCTTTTTACCCCCCCACCCCCATGAAGTGCTTGAAATTTCCTACAAAGATACATAGGCCTCTTTTGTAACTTTTTCCCTCTTGAGGGTGGGGTATTAGACTAAAATGTCAATTTTAATTTTTCAGAAAAATTGGCTTCTGATTAATTAAATGAACAGCTCATTGAAGACCTGAAATGGAATGGATTCTGTGAGTCAATCAACTTCAGTTCTGTGAGTTATTTAGAAAACTGTTAATCACTCCCTTAGAATTGCATCAAATTATATATACCCCAAAGGACAGAAACTGATAAATCAAGATATTAGTCAATTTAAGAATCCTAGTTAAATTCCTGATTCCCTGTTCCTCTTCATTTTCAGGCAGCTTATGGTAGATCTACAAATGCTAAGTGACAGCAAGTTGATCCTATGACATTACTATACAAACATGGTTGGGAAAATAGGTATGAATTTCCAGCTTAGAGCTCAAGAAGTCTAATTTAGAGTGGCTTAATTGTTAAAATTATACATATACATAATTAAAACATCTATTAGACATACTACTCGAAGTCTATTGTTTTTCAGTTTATTTACAAACACTATATTATTTATAGTGATTCTGCTTGTTAAGCACTATTCTTCCTATTGTAGAACTGATAAAGCTGATGCTTAGAGAATTAAAGGATACATATTGGATACAAATAAATCTGGACTCAAGATTTGAACTAAGATTTAACTCACAACCCCATCTTTGACAGCTACACAATGCTGCCTCCTGCATTCGCTGTTGTATTTTATCGAGATGCAAAAGATCTTTTTTGAGTTCTGGAGAAAGGATGTCCCAAGGCTAATCCATCTGCTCCTTTTTATGATTTTTAGTATAAATAATTATTTTAGTGAATTTTCTAACTCATTAAAATTAAGTAATTTTCAAAGTATCTTAAGCATTTTCTTAAATTTTTAGAAGACAAGTTCTTTGACTGAATTTTCCACATTTACTTTTTTTTTTTCCTTTATTTTTCAGTAACAAAGAGAGGAAGAGAGATACAGAGACAGGTTGAAGGTGACACTTAGTGCTAGTGCTTTGTTGGGTAAAGAAATGTCATTGTGGTTGTTAATAAAATGATTTATACCTGGCTCAATTAACTCCTTTGTATTGATTTGATGTAGATGGGACTTAACAGATTAACCAGATGAGCTATATAAACCAATCATATGATACTTAGGATCACATGAAAAGTTCTAGGTTGTTAATGCTAGGTGGTCGGAATTTTTGAAGGACAATCTACAATGTTCTATCGCAAGTTAAGTAACTTAATAGAGTAAGATTTAATAATTTAATCAATATCTCATATTGAATGTCCTATTAAAATAACAAAAAAAATATAAGCTACATCAAACAATTTATTATACCAAATTCAAGAGTCTCTTTGTTATATACTTTTCAAAACCAGTGAGGAGTATAATTTCAACATAGTATTCAAATAAAAAGGCAATGTAGGAAATAAAAAGCATAATCAATCACTGATCACATTATATGTAATTCAATATATACTAATCACATATTTCATCTTCAAATAATGAACTGCACTCATGCAGAAAATTATTAATACTATCTTCACTGAGGTAGTACAACTATTTATCTAAAGGTTTGTTCAAAAATAGGAACCAGAGTCCAACATGCATCAAAAGGATTATGGTCTATTTTAAATCTAGAATTCACTTCAGTATTTAACATAGGTTTTAATATACCTTCAAAATGCTGAAGAAGTAGTACTCACTTCTGACAACCAATTAAATCTAAAAATATGAGTCCTTGGTCTAACACTGACCTCAGATGGTAATTTCTCCATCTCCTTGAATTTTGATGGATTTGAATTTACCATACTGCTTTCTAAATACTCTCCTACAAGGAGTATCTAGAATGCATTTGGTAAGAATGCATTTGGTAAGTATCTAAAATGCGTTGGTAAGAATGCATTTTATATTTTTTTTCCTCAAAATTTTTTGCCAAATTAATTCACACTGTTTATTTTACTCTTAGCATATCACTGCTTTGTTTTTTTCCCCCTCTGTTAGTATTTTATCTGCACCTTTTAAACAAGTGTTTCTCAAAATTGGGTGTACATTATTGTTATGTGAAGAGGGTTTTTTTTTTTGTTTAAATGTGAAGGCCTGTGTTTCACCTCCAAGGGTTCTGATCAGTTGATTTTGAATAATGTCCAAAGATTTACCTTTTCAAAGCATCTCAGGTGAACCTAATGCCCAGCCACTGGTAACACTACCTAGTCTTCTAAATGCAATACTCATAAATATCTAGAGAAACTAAATTATTAATGAAAACATCAGTATGAATACTAATCACAGATAACATAATTATATTCAACATAGACCATAAAGTAAACCAAAGAGGAAATTAAAAAGAAAAGGGAAAGGAAGAAGCTCTGTTTCACATGAAACAGAAGCATCATGAAATAACTCCCTATATACAAATTGTCATTCATCATAATCTTTTATTCCGTATTACTACAAGCTTCCTAAACTTTCACTGTGTTGAAGACACTGATGTTTCTGTCTACTAGCCAGGTTTGTTCCTGTCACTTTGAGCCTGAGAGTATCGGATGCCAAAGTTCAAAGAATCATGTTCTACCTGACAAAGAAGAAAGGGTCACAGGGGCAGCAGCTGCAGCAGCTGCAGCAGCTGCACAGACCAGACATTATTAGCCAAAAAGCTCCTGCAACACCCAGCCCCCGCTGCACTTTATATTGTTCGGAGGAGCTTTGAGAAACTGCCTAGACTCAGGCCCTACTGTCCTAATGGTCTGGCTCAGGCAACTTATGTTTTGTAGCCTCTCCAGGGGTTTGTTATGTGCAGCCAAGGTGGAGAACCACTGACTCAAATGGGTTTGAAAATTCCAAGGTCACAGGATGCAGTCAATTATAACACCACCAGGATGACCAACTGTAAGTGATCCCCCTACTTCCTCAGGTAGCTTCACCTCTCCTATCTGACATTTCCTCCTTCAAATTTAATCAAAGCTTGCTCTTACTCATTTTGAACTTCTTTTAATTCTTTAAAATAACAGGAGTTTGTCATAAGAAGAATATTGTGATTTGCTATAAACCCTCTCACTCACAGAGTGGGCTTTTATCAGACATAAACAGACATTTGGGATGTTGATCCTTCTGTTATATTTTGTTGAATTTATATTTATTCTCAATTTTTCACAGCTTAGGTGTCAAAGTCATCCTACATTATTTCTCAGAAGTGAGAAAATATAGCAAACAGGATGACAAATTTAAAAGCTTCTTCCTTTTATTCTCTTTGTGGTTTTGTAAAAGTCCATGATACTAATAACACACACACACACACACACACACACACACACACGGGGGGGGGAGACTATTATCATATGACACTTATGTACCAGGACTGTTCTAAACACTTTATAGGAAGTTACTCATTTAGTCCTAATAATCTGAAAATTAATATTTTACCTCCCTTTATAGATGATAAAATAGAGGCACGGAGATATTAGTTTCTCAAGGTGACCTACTAACTAATTGAAAGAGAATCATTAGTTCTTTAAAATCTGGGCTTTTAATTACAAGAGGATGTTGTCTTTATGAGAATAAAGATTGTCTTTTTCTGAGCAGAGATGTGATTTACCATATTATTATACTTCTGATCAACAGGTTAATCTTTGTAGTCCAGTGGGATAATGCCACAGAAATGAAATTTGGTTTTTATAAGATTTTTCTGGTGATAAAGGTACCAAAAAATCACCTTGAAATCATTCAAGGCAGTCACAGGTGCTCAAAATATAGGTATATGCATGGGGGAATCACCTAGGAATGATCATTTAAGAACCTAAGAAACATTATAGACTCCTTTGAAGGTTTGACTTTGAGTAAATTCTGGGCAAAGTCGCTCAGAAGAATTAACATAAACTGAGTGGGTAGTTGCATTAGTTGGGAATAAAGATGAGAATTAAAAAAGATCCCATATTTCTAAGAAAATCTTAATTCTATGTAGGTTCAGAAGGGATTTTTAAATTTTAATAACAACTCCCTTCAGTGAACAGCCTCTGAAAGTCAGTCAATCAATACCAGCTTCACACTTTGAAAGGGAGCCAATCAACAGTAAACTCATCCTAGCGGAACAGGCCAAGATTAACCAGTCCCCTGTCAGTACCCAAGAACACAATGATCCAAATGAGATCAGAAGCCTGCCTGCTCAGCAAAGCTGCACCTGACTGACAGAGATCCATTCACTTGTTTTTGGTTTCAGATACAGGTAATCTCTTCTTTCAAAAGAAAATATAATTGCTATTTTTTAAATGTTTAAACATTTAAACCTATCCAAACCCATTTTAGGTTTCTGTTACATTTAAATTTTAGTAAATCCTGTTAACTACGCCCAGTAATAGTATTTCTAGGTGAATGATGTTAGGCTAGTCCACTACTGATAATTTTAGCCCCACAAGCTGACTGGAACCCAAGGCAAAGCCTTTCGTACATGAACCAAAAATGTCACATATAAACAGCTGTGTCTCTGAGGACCTATGCACAGAAGAAACTCTGCTGTCAGACTGAGACATTACCAATGCCCTTTCCTGGAATCAAGTTGGCTTTTAAATTACCCTAAGCAAGGAAGGACTCATTGCACCAGGAACATCATTTGTAAGAAGGACATTCCAGTTTTCAACAGTGACATAATGTGGTACAGAAAAGTAACAGCAGCTGGCGAACTGGGAAGAGTTGCCTCTTATTTCTCTCCCTATGTGGGTGAAAATGCTAGACACCTTAGAAGTGTATAAACCTTTAAGTTTTGGGGCAATTCAGCAGGAGACTTCATTAAGACCTCTCCTGTTAGTAAACTTTTTGTTACTAAAACATGCAGATTCTTAAACATAAAACTGGAAAAAATTATAAATAGGCACATACCTCAAGTTGGGAAGTAAACTTGTGAAGTTTACTATTTTATAGTAAAATCCCATGGCTTGTCTGGGTAGCTTCCATAATTTCTATTCTAAGACACTTGACTTGGGAACTTATTTAGGTATGTTAGAATTTTACATAATGTAGCAATTATTGAATATCCACATTATTCCGGCACCATGGCCACCAAATCCTTAATTTACATCTGTATAATATTGTTGATGTATCAGTTTTCTTCCATTTTCCCAGTAATTTTGTATCCATAGACCTAATTTCTCATGTTCCCTTGCAGAAGAAAATCATCGAAGCTTCCCATCTTTTTATTCACAATATTTTGATGGTACAAATCATGTAAAAATTTTGCATTAGGTTCATTTTTTAAGGGATGGCCTAGTAGAGTCAACAACAAATAACTAGCTCTATAAACTTAGAAACCTGGTTGAAGGTGGCTATATTTGCTACAGACTTTTATATCATTTTACTACATTTTTTGTGCCAGATATTTGTCCAAATTTTGGAATTTATTTCTGATAATTTCCTATTACCATAACCATGCTTATAAACCCTCAAAGATCATCCTCATAAGGAATTACTTAGTTGATACCAACTGTTAAAAACAAATATAAACTAAAAGGAAGACCTTAATCTGTTAAATGATAAAAAGAATAGCATTAATAGAATACACATTAACAATTTGACTTTATGAGTTTAGAAAATTTACTTGGCAATTACTTTCCTCCATTTCTCTGATGCAGTATATAAAAGGTAATAAAACTCAAACAATATTAATATTTGTTATTTTATTGTGGTTGCTATATTTTATTATTATTTAATATCACTATGATTTAACTAACAGCCTTTGTGGTGTAGTATATGTAGGATCATATTTTAAAGTATGCATATAAAATATTAAGACATTTCATTCATTTTAAAATTTCAATCTTTGAACAGATTTGTAATTCACATATAGTAGTATGGTGTGATCACAAAATTTGTATATATGGTTGTTATACAATGGAATTATTTTTTTTTATTATTTATCAATATTTTTAGTGATTGTTCATTATTAATTTATTTATCTTTATTTATCTTAAATTTATTTGTGCTATCATGCTTAATCAAAAAATTCTGTAGCTGGGCTCAGTGATACACACCTGTAATCCCAGCCTCCAGGAAGGCTGAAGAAGAGGGTTCCTGAGTTCAAAGCCAGCCTCAGCAATGGCGAGGCACTAAGCCACGCAGTGAGACCTTGTCTCTAAATAAAATACAAAATAGGGCTGGGGATGTGGCTCAGTGGTCGAGTGCACCTGATTCAATCCCCAGTACCAATAAATATATAAATAAATAAATCTGCAAATTTGTGGTCTAGAGGTAGTCTGACATGCATTCAATTAAAGTAACCTCATGGCAGTTTCAAACATTTAAACTGTTTGCTATGAATTAAAAGACCATTTCCAGTTTATAGGATGATAAACAGGTTGTCAGAGGCATACAAGCTACTATAAATTTTAAAAACCAGCATATCAGTCAGAATGCTGAATCTGCTCAGTAGGGCATCTGTCAGCAACAGGCTACTGTGACCCACATGCAGCCTATACAGAAACTGGAATTTTTCCTAAACAAAAACTGGAAAACTCACCCATGCCTTCACAGCTTCATAGCTGACTTCTTTAAGGCTGGTGCCTACCCATTGTTGATCACTTGATAGGCAATAAGTCAGAGAATCAGCTCCTAAGTTCTCACATTGTCTAGATCATCCCTCCTCTGATTCACTGCCAGACTCTCAAACTTACGGGCAGAGAGCCAGAGTGCTCAGACTGCAGGTGTGATTTTTTTTTTCTTTTAATATGATTCATTGTTTAAACAAATTTTGAATTCAATTCCATCTGGTAGAACATTCGCTCTCTTTCAGCCACAGCCTCTACCACTAATTATGGGCTTACATTCACAGCTTCACTCACCACCTTTAGTGGCTTGGCCCTGAAGGTGTTTGAATTAGTAACTCTTGTGACTAACCTGTGAATTATAGAAGGGCAAAGCCTGTGTCTATTTCAATCACTATTGTGTATTTGGCCCTTACCAGAATGCCTTACATGTGGTAGGCTATCATTAATATTCGATGACACAAAGAATGTATAAATCAATGAATGGCAATCTCATATTCAGATTTTGAGGGCGAATAGCAGAGGGGAGGTAAAATTGTAGATGGTAATCTTTAAATCCTTTAAATATCACAATGAGTTGTTCTCATTGACTACAGCAAATAGACACACATTAAAGTAAGCTATCTAAACTGGTTACAATGCTACCAGATTATAAATGTCAGTTCCTGAGTCCTGCAGGTAAACGTTTCCAAAAGATACTAGATCATTATTTTCATGGATGCACACAGCATGTAAGATATTGCTGTAAAAGACAAACAACATACAGATTCACTGGCACCTGTCATATCCTTTTTTATAATAATCTGTCTGAGAGAGAGAAAGAAATGGAAAAGAATTCTTAACAGCTGAGATAAACAAAGCTAAGACAGAATCTTTTCATTGGTACAAAATCTGACAGTCTTACTTATGAGTGGTTCCAAGACAGAGTGTGAAACCAAGAGAGGTTATTGTCATCAACTTTTCTTTGAAATAGCCTAGCCTATGAATTTTTGTCACCTAGCTCAATGGTTTTTGGACAGGCACTTGGAGACAACAAAACATATTCATCACATTCTTTATGCTCTTTTGAAACCTTCCTCTTGCTTAAAAACACATAATGATTCTTAATCTCAATGTTGTACACGATCTAGAAATTTTATCTGTGAAACTGAGAAAACATATGCTGCCAGAGAAGTACAAAATGATTGCCTCTTTCTAATACCTGAGGTAGTAAGACAACTTCTCCCTTATCTCAAAATAATTATGGCTCTCTACAATTCAACATCTGTGTTACCAGATGTTACTGTCAAACACGTAAGCAATGGGTTTGAGTATTGCACAAACCTGGCCAGCTTCCAAGAGTCTTTGTCTACATACCTCAGCAGAAGCAGGTGGCATTCTGTAGTCCAAGATTTTAAGTACTATAACACACTAATCCTGTTCCATAAAGTGGAAATGGTTTTATGTAACAGTAGACTGAATCTGTTGAGGTTCAAGCCACTAGTTTGGTTCTACTGATAGACATCTTCATGGCTATGTTTTAAGTGAAAAAATTTATTTTTAACATGAATTTAATGGCACTAAAAACCAAAAAAATAAAGAAAAAAACTAATTATGAACCAAAAATTGTTACATTTTTTCTAAATAAATGAAATCATGCTGTTATGGCAATTAATCAAATTATTTTGTAAAATTTGGGAGAAAAATAGGATTTCTTAGAAAAACAAACAAAATTAGTTGTTTTAGATAGGCTGTGATGTCAGTTATATAATGCTGTATTTTGAGGACATTGAAAGGTTGATTAGAAGATGTAGTAATCATTTAATAAAGGTAAGTGCAATTCTTAAAATTTGAGATTACCCTTCCTTCTTGATGTTAAAATAGACCACAGTTTATGAACTACATATATTACAGTGCTGAGGATTGAACCCAAGACCTTATGCATGCTTGGTAAGGACTCTACCATTGAACTCCAAGCCTAGCCCATAGCTTAAACTTTGTTTCCTTTTGTAAATTAAAACTTGCAGTCACAAAAATTTTATGAACTCATTAGATTTAAAATACCTATGTTTCTCTAAAATTAAAAAAAAAGATTTGCTTTCCTTAATTCCAAATTTAATTTAGAAGATCTTTGTTGACATTTCCTTAAAGAATGTCACATACAAAATCAATGTTTTTACTCAGAAGGTTCTGAACAAGTGCAAATAATTTAGGAACTATATTAAAAATGAAGCCATTAATTTTAGAGTGAAAAGACAAGATACAGACTGGAAGTAAATATTTACAAATTATTCATCCAACAAGGGATTAATAAGCAAAATATACCAGGAACTCCAAAATCTCAATAGCCAAAAACCAATTTAAAAATGGGCAATAGAATTAAATGGCTCTTTCTCACAAGAAGACATTTAAATAGCCAACAGGTATATGAAAAAAATGTTTAATATCACCAATCATCAGGGGCATGCAAATCAAAAGCACAATGAGATATCACCTCATCCCACTAAGCATGCTTATTATCAAAAAGACAAACAACAACCAATGCTGGCAAGAATATGGACAAAAAGAAACCCTTGCACACAGCTGGTGTAAATGTAAATGAGTACAATCATTGGGAAAAACACTATGGTTGTTCTACAAAAAATTAAAAATAGAACTACCACATGGTCAACAATCCCACTTCTGGGTACATATCCAAAGGGAATGAAATCATGTGTCAAAGAGACAATGGCACTCCTACATTCCTCCCATTCATATAGCCAAGAAATAGAAAATCCAAGTGTCTATCAAACAAAGAGTTGATAAGTAAAAAGTGGTATCTATAAACAATGGAACAATATAAAAAGGAATAAAATCCTATCATTTGTGACAACATATGCTAAGTTAAATATGCCATGTACAAAATGATAAGTACCATGTGACCTCATTCACATGTAGAATATAAGAAAGTTGACCTGACAAACATTGAGAGAATAAATGGTACTTACCAGAGACTGCAGATAATGAGAAAGAGGGAGAGACAGGGAATGTTTATTCAATAGATATAAGTTACAGTGAGGGGTACAAATTCTGGTATGCTATTTCATAGTAGTGTTGTTATATATAACAATTATACAATGTATATTTCAGAAAGCTAGAAGGATTTTGAAAGTTTTCACATTAAAGAAATGACAAATGTTTGAGATATTCTTAACTTGATTTAAGCCTTACACAGTATAATTTCAGTATATTGGAACATCACATGGTAACCAGTTAATATGTACAATTTTGATAATTTAATGTATTAAATAAAAATAAATAAATTTAACTTATTTTTTAAATGACTGTATTTACAGCATGTTTAATTTTTTCTTCATTAAAAATGAGTGATCCATTTCAGATCTTGTAAGAAGGGTATGGATACATGGTTAATTAAATTTAATTTAGAAAAAATAGGTAATAATTTAACCAGCAATTTTGTGTCCAGAAGGAAAAATAGTAGAGAAAGTGGTTTTTCTTTTCTTTTTTAACAAGTAGATACAGGAAAACACACACATATACACATATGGAAAATAGCATCTTGGAGTCTTTTTCATTATTTTCTCTAGTTCGAATGATTGAAGCCATTCATTCTTCATAATCTAATTCTTATAGCTCACTATTGGTAGTATATGTTGTATGCCCTACTTTGTAAAACAGGATAAGTCAGACTCTCTCTGAATCTCATTTCATCTTGGACTTATTTATATTCCTCTTCTGAATTCTCCATTAATCATTTTAGCTTGTCAGTTACTTATTGGCAGTCCCACTAAAGGCCAGACAGGGGAAAGTTCAAACTATAAAGCTCAAATAAGCACAGTAGTGATTTTATTCATTTTTCTATCAATCCTTACTTATTTCAGGCCATTTTGCATTGTTTTCCATCGTCCTTCTCTTGTTTCTGTGTAAACAGGATTTCATGATCTAATAGTTAACCTAAAATAAAATTTGGTGGAACTGAACTTTTTTTTCTGTAAATGTTATTTTAGATTCAACAGATACACCTGGTCAGAATGTAAAATTCAAGACAATTTACAATAATAAGCTAATAAGGAGATCTCAACTGGTGAGATTTTTCACTATACTATGAGAACTATGAGTCATACTTATTACCAAATACAGTGTGTGTCACACTTTTCTACATTGAGAATTCTGTAGAAGGTGAAAACAGAGAATTATATTAATGCAATCTATCTGCTATGAAAACATAAAACAATTTCCACAGCCACAGGAATCAGGCAGAATTTGATTCTAGCTATATGTCTGAAATGATAAAAAGAAGGCCTATTAATATTTGCCAAAAGTATATGTATACTGCAAACAACATCAACACTCTTTGAACTGATAGAATTATTCTAGAATACCTTATAAAAACTTTATTTAGTATTATTATTAAAATAATTCATAAAACATTATTGCCAAAATAATTACTTTTGTGCAAAATTAGTAATAAGCATGAATTTTAACATTAGTGATAATTGAGGGAAAAACTAGAGAGGAATATAAAGTCAGCAATAAAAAAAATTGAATGCTCAAGTAATCACCAAATTAGCAAAAAAACTGAATAAGTCCGTAAGTGTAGTATTTGGGTTAATATTATATTTTTAGACTAATTCACGAATATAATTTATGAATAACTTGCATTCAGACTCAAGAATGCAAATGAAAGAAAATAGATTATTTTCTTTCTGGTAAGTGTTATCCATTGCTTTCCAAGTTCATAGAACTTAGAATAATAACTTTGATTTCTAAGTGTAACCAGTTCAAAGTCCTCAACATCAATATCTATCTGTGGGACATTATTGAAATCCAGTGCTATAAAGGTGTGCTGGAAAATAGAAATTTCTCTAAATTCAATTGGAAGTATAAGATCTATTTACAAAATTTACTATGCAGATAGCTAAAGGTTATGTTACCAAGTCAAGAGTTGATATTTCAATAGAGGAGGTAAATGGACACTGATATATTGCAGTAATCAGAACATGGTATACATTACCTAGGAAAATTTTACCAACACCTAAATGAAGAATAAATGATCCAAGGAAAACACCCTGCTTATGGGAAAATGCCAGAACCCTCCAAAGTTTTTCCTCACCCAAAGATAAATTAGAAATTAAAAATTTGGTATATTTGACAAAGTAATGTCAGATTAAGGGAAGAAGAGGGGCAAGCTAGTGAAGATGAAGGAAGAAAGGGAATATTTTAGTATTTAGAAAAAGATTTGGTAGCAGTAAGTGAAGAATTATGAAACTATTTTATTGAAAACACACAAGATTCCAAGTTTTCTTTGAAATTCTTAAACTTGTATCATTGAAGATGTAGGCCAAGTATTCAGAAAGTGGTTGTCAAAATTACAAGGAGTCTCCAAACACAATAGCTAAGTTAAAATCAGCATAGGAGGCATTAAAGACCAGATTGGCACAGGAAGAAATCAAATCAGGCATTCAAAGAATAAATCTGAGGAACTCTCCAAAAATACAGAGGACAAAATGAGTGAACACGAAGCACACAAAACTCTGTTATGGTATGAAAAAGTACATTTGCTAAGAACCAACAGAGGAACACTTCAAAGTTGCCAGCAGTGGCTATCTGTGAATCATACAATAATAAGAGTTTCACTTTTTTATACATATTTCTCAATATAAAGAGTTTTTACTACAAGTGCATATCAGTTTCATATTCAGAAGAAAAGATAAACACAGGCACAATTTGACATATATTTTTGAGGAATCCCCATTTATAAACTAGCTTTTTCTACAATAACCAGTTCCTGTTATCTGGTCAGTTTTATACTAGAGGCTTCATAAAGCCACTACTTTTATATTACAAGAATGAAACTTAATTAACCTGAGCATTTCAATGGCTCTTTGTATCCCTTTCCACTCTGAACACTTTAAAATTCCATGAGGTATAATTTAAAATTAATTCTAGCTTATAATTGCTTTTGGCATGCTGGCTGACTCTTGGTTTACACAATTCAAAAGGATAGTATTTTATAGCCTTCTTTAATAACCCGAAGTAAAATTCTGGAAAAAAAAATAGCCCCAAGGTCTAATTATATTACTCTTTTAAATTATTTTAAGCTTAAAAACTGTTATTTTACATTTGTTTCAAATTTATCCTAATGAAAATTTAGGATAACTTCCTTTAATTCAACTTTTCCTGGAGACAAAAAACTCAATAGTATTTCTATGACAGTATATTGTGCAGAACAAGCTAGCGTGGTGTCATGGAAGGAACAGTAACTTTGAAGCTAAACAATCTGTAGTCTAATCTCAACTCCATTGTTTACTGACTGTAGGTGATTGCACAAGGATATAATCATTCTGAGTGTAGCATTCACATCATTAAAGGAAAAAATATATCTAACTGCTGGTATGTTTATTTAGCAATCCTTATGGATTATCAGATCCTTGTGGAGTGTTTTCCATGTTCCAGACATGTACTATTTGTAGTGATTTCAGGATTTAATGAATTATTATCTGTACAGTTTAACCATTTTAGAAGAATCTCCCTTACTCTATACTAGCTACTGTACAAAAGTTATTTTTAAATGAGAATTTTACATTAATTTTCTCTTCCTTTTTGCCAACACTAACAATGTGCAACTTACAACATGTAATTTATATTGAGATGCCTAACATAGCCACATTGCTTTTGTCAACTGCAGTTGACCCCCACGGGGCAGAGCTAAGAGTGTTGCAATGTGCCTATTTCCAAAAATGAAAAAAGCATACCCTAATTAATTTTTTCCCAGAGGAAATAATTGATTTTCAGAATCAATGGGAATAACCACTGCCATTATCTATTACATACTATTGCAATTTATCTTTGCATGAATCAACATTGCTCAATATTTAGGTGCATTAAAACAGAGAAAATTCATTGAGTATAGACTACAAGGTGGACACTATTAGGAACCATATATATGAATTTTTTGTGTGTATGTATGTATTGTGTTTTGTGTGTGTACATATATGTATAATTATTCGATTCTTTTTGCAAGCCTTCAAGGGAAGTACTACAATTTTGTGGATGAAGAGATTGAGGCAAGCCCCTTGTTCAAAGTCATAGAATATTATTTTAGTGGCGTCAAATGTTACAATTTTGTATTATAGGCTTCAAATATGATAGGCTTCAAGGCCTATACTTTTTCCCCCAGAAAGAATAAAATTACCCAATTTAAAATGTATTTTAAAAATATTTTTTAATATATACACGATTATGCACTATTAAAAAACTACAATGTGACAGAAAGTATAAAACTGTTCTATAGTACAGTTGAAGTTTTAGACTAATGACAGGTATTCATATCTCTTTTCAAATAAAGTTTGACAAGTTAAAACACATTTCAAATAGCCAAAATCATGTGAGAATCAAATATTAAGAGATTTATCATCCTCATAGAATGAAGATCCTGCCTTAGAGCCAACTTGTCTCTATAACATACTAGATAAGATAGAATTGCAAATGTTTGACACGGGTTGCGGTTCATTAAATCCCTGAGAAATTATTTTAAGTATATTTTGAAAAAAGAATTTGGGATACAGAGCATAATGCAACAAAGCCTGGGCTCTTTCTCAAGTTTAAGCCTGAGTTCTTCTGCTTAGCAGCCTCAAGTAAATTATTTCACAGCCCTGTGCCTCAGTTTCCCCATTTATAAAATGGTGATAATGATGTTCTTTCATACAGTTGTTGATGATTAAACTAAAATATGGAGCAGTATGTCTATATATCAGCAAAAGCATATTTGAAAAATAAAATTGGATTTGTTCATAAGTCATACATCATCACAAACAACACTAGAGTATCTTAGATTTAACAATGATATTTGGCATGTTGTATAATTCACATTGGATAATTTCTTAGACATAGATGCACAAATGAGAAAAGGAGGACAAGAATACTGTTAGACTAAACATGCCACAATACAAAATATTGAACTTTTTAAAAATATATATTGAGAGCTTAAAATTTCCATACATTGTGCCAGGTTATGGGACCCAAACAATGAACATCAGGAGGCCATAAACTCATGCTGAGGCAAAAACACAAATACTCATGCTTATTATTATTTTTTATTAATTTCATACTTATTCTTTATTGATGCCAGACTTGTACATCTTCAGAGAACTATGATAAATCACATCTTTGTCTGCTTCTGCCAGTGCCCCAAAACCTTCATCATTTGAATAAAAAGTGCAGTCCTCTGTTATATTATGACATTATCTGATGTTTAATTCAAAATTTGTTTATTTAATGAATTGGTTTAGCTCTAAGAATCCTAAGAGAAGAAAGTAGGATGAAAATCCTTAATATTGTAGTTTCAGATCACTGTGTGAAAGCATGCCTATTCCCAACCCAAGCACTAATAACCTCGACAACTCATCAATTTTTATGTACTTTCTTATGAAATGTACAGATCTCTGTATAATAATAATAATGTATATTTTTATCATAGTTCTTGTTGAATACCTATCAAATTTTGTTATCTCTGTTGTTACTTCTAGTTCATGGAATCATCTGGAGGAAGACACCTCTTGTCTTCTCTTCCTTCTCCATGACCAGGTAAACTACCTGTACCTCTCTTGAATCTATCTCTTTGCCTATGTCCTGAGTTGTTTTCCTGCTTCACTTCCTGATAGAACTCTCACCTCAGATTGCAACAATGATCCACATAATGCACAAACAATATGCATTCCTAAGATTTGAAAGGAACATTCTGTCCTGAACATACTTTGTCCACCTTCTTTGCTTAGCTAATTCCCAAATATCTTATGTCAATCAATTTCTAAAACACATAAGCCTGACTCCTCAAGAAGATATTATGCATCAACTTTATCTGCAGCTAGCACCCTCTCTTGCCTCTACCATGCACTTATCACAGTATACTGTTTCCCAGTAGACCATAAACCCTCTGAGGACATGGACAGGATCTCATGTATAGTTCTTCTACTCCCACATGGATTCCTGACACCCAACAGGTACTCAATAATTATTTTAATGAATAGTTACCATTATAACATGTGACTTATACTGAGGGCTAGAATCTGAATGAAGCACCTAGAGTATATTATCTTATTTAATCTTCCCAAGTATCCTACCAGATGATTTTAATTACCACTCAGAAACAAGGCACTGAGGGTTTTAGACAAGTGCCCAAATTCCTAATGCAGATAAGACCTGGGGTTAAGATTGGACCCCATATTTGTCACATTAAATTTAAATCTTTAATTTATATTCTCTCTTCTACTATACTATGAGCCACTAAGGAAGAAGCTCATGCCCAATCTATTTATGCCATTTAATTAATTCATTTTTTTATTCATAACCACACTGTGCCTAACCACCCAATTAGCTTTAGGTAAATATTAGTTGACTGAATGATAAATTGTCATCATTTTTATTATCATTACCCCTTTATTAGATTTTTGTTTTGCTTTTGACCCAACTACAAAGGGCATGAAAGTAATTTACAATGCATAATTTTTTAAAGAAATGCTTTTCACTGTGAAGAAATGAAAGTTGAAGACTAATACAATCTTCAAATATGAGGATAGATGTAATTTGGCGATAGCATGTACTCTTTGTTTCAACAGAAAATAGGATTAGAGGTAATGAATTTAAATTAGACAAAGAATGAGTTAGGTTAGAAGTTGAATAAAGTTCTCTGAATAGGAATAATGAAATATAAGATGATACCAAAGCAAGATATATGAGTCACCAACTATATAGCATTCGAGAATAATGTAGGAAGAGAACCATCTATTTGAATAGCAGAGACATAGGGAATAAATTGCCACTCCAAGGCTTATGATTATATTTTCCTATCCTGCTTATCTGATAATAATGACTTTTGCATTTCTAAGAAAGATCAAGTTGAATGCATAAAGAGGGAGGGAAAATATTTCTATAATGCAAAGTAGAAAGGAATCTAGACTTATTTCTCTCAGTGAATCACTTGTTCAGATATTATATAAATATCCAATGCCACATAGTATTTTTTTATTATTATTACAGATCAAGGATAAATTTTAAACAGAAAGAGAAGAAGTAATCATCATGGAAATGAATAACCTGAGGATAAATCTGTTTCCTAAATATTATAGATTATGCCTTCCAAAACTTAACCAAAATATTTACTTAAAAAGTCTAATTTCCAAAGGGAAAATTTAAATTGTGACAACATAAGATTTGTTACTTATACATAATTTAATAGATAAAGGCAGAGAGAGACAGATATTTTACTTCTTTCAACAAAATAAAATTGGATACCTAATTTATACAACCTTTTAAAATATTTATTAAACAAGGGAAACAATAAATTGTCAATTACTTGTTTTAATTATTAAAAAAATATACTGTTAGAGTAATTACTTTCTCAATCATCACAGTTCCAGAAACAAATTACCAGTAACAATACATATTCACAATTTCTTATATGCATTCCTTAAATTTGAATGTACTCTGAAAATCAAAGCTATTTTTGTTAGTATGTGGCAAAATAATTTAGTGGCAAAACTTCATCTTACTGTCTTAGAAATTTAACATGTCCCAACAAGAGTCAGTATATGGGTATAAAAATATTAATATGCTTTATTACTTTACTACTTCATACCCTGTTGGGGTATTATATACTATGTTATCATGATACGCATACCTAAAAAAAATCTAAAAATCCAAACTATCTGGATTCAAAATATACCTAGTGATAAGGGTTTTGGGGTAATAAACAAAATTGCAGATTTTTATAGAAGTATTATTTATATAAAGTTGAAAAAAGAGGCAATGATTGGCATACACAATAACAGGGAGTGGTTAAATTAATTATGGCATTCTACTTGGTAGTATAGCATTAAAAATAATTGTGTCTTAAAATCCTAATAGTAGGAACTTAGGTTAAATTAACTGTTTAAAATGATATATTTGCATGCAACTCTTTAAAAAGTCTGCATACTTGTGTAAAGGAAAATATCAATATGCTAATTGCGGTGGGACTAATTAAGTTATCTTTTATTTTCTATATTTACACATTTTAAAATTTCCCATAATGAGATTATTATTAAATAACGAGATATATTTTGCCTTAAAGTAAAAAGAAAGAAACATACTTAAGATGACTAAATTTTATCATCTAGATCTTTAGTAGTACTTGTCATCTTGTAAGGGGTCAATTTTAGTGAATTCTATCATTAAGTACTCAGAATAAATGCTTAATTGAGGGTTTACAGAGAGAATTCTACAACATGGGCATTTATATTTTCCCACCAATGATGTATCTACATTTAAAAAAGAAAATTCTTTTGACTACAGTTATTTTTAAGACCCAAATCATTAGTTGATGAATCATTCCAAGTAAATATAATTTTTATTGACTTTTGCAAACACAAGAAAAGTGTATGTGGCCTCTTAATCATACCAGTCTCCTCAGAAAGTAAAAATGTGCTAAATAGTGTTGCCCTACATCAATCAAACCTTTAATTGATAGTAGATTTTAAAGTATGAGGTCATTTTTGAAGAATAGCCTCATTACTGTGAAAACTCCTTTCAGAATCTCTGGAAAAAATAACAAGATTTTTCTTCCCTTTAGGCTTGTTTCTAAAAATGTGCATCACAATGTCTGTGCTAACAGATGGCTAAAAGAGGACCAAACTGATATCTTGCTCCCTGACCCCTCACCAGCCCTACTCTATCTCTAATCAGTCCTTCAACTTATACCTGCAATTACTTACCTACCACCTGCAACCTCAGTGCCACTTAACCTGATGTTCCTCAGCAAAGTTTAGAGGACTGGAGTAGTTGAGCATTACCCCTCTTTGTAAAAGATGGCCAATGACCACTTAAGATTTTAGACAGACACACTGGCATCAAACACCCACCTGTCTGTGATAACTGCCTCAGAGCTTCCTGGTTCCCCCCGCCAATCCAAACTCTTGAACCCGAACCTTGACTTTTCTTTTGTCTCACCTCTGTTGTCTCTTCTTACTCTGTTCTCCTGGACTGAAAATTATATAATGTTGGTTCCTCTCAGAACCCCTCAGATTATCTGGCTCCTCATCTCATCTTCCCTGTCTTCATCTGAAGAGCTGGTTCAAAATGTTCAACAAACTGAAAGCTGTGCTTCTCAGCCACCTTGCTTTTTCCTAGCAGTCTGGTTCTTTCTACCCATAACACTTGAACTTTGTGCTTGCACATAGTTTTCAGTCATCTTCTCCTATGTCATTGTTCTAGTTCTGATCTTTAATACATTTATTGTGAATATTATTAATATTTCTCTCTAGATCTAATTTTCATCTACTTCCTAAAATTGTGCTCTCAGACCAACTGCCAATTTTTCTAGTGTTTATTATTTAAATATGTGCTTATTTTCTTAATCAAGACACTTTCTTTGCTCTGACATTAGCTTTTTCTGTCCTCTGGATTTTCTAGGATTACCTGCTCTGCTCTGAGAAATATTATTTTCTCCAGGTGCTGGACTTTACTGCTCAGGTACTCTTACTGCCAGTTAAACTTCGACTTTGAGAGCTATATCTTTCTTTTTGACTGGCTTCTTAAAATCATTTCACTTGACAAATTTTTTAAATTAAACTTATCATATGCTAGCAAAAATCCCAGTATAAGGTTTATGGTGTTGGTTATTTAGACATGCTTCCTATACAAATCTGGGTTTATATGTGCTTGGGTGCCTTCCATTCCCTAAGAAGGGCCTAAGGATATTAGCAAAGAAAATTCAAGGATTTTTCCATTACTGTAAAAAGAAATACATGCTCTCATTCATCTTCCCAACACAATGAATTATCAATTTTCTTGGCAAGTATGTTAAATGATTTTGAAATAAACCTCTCACAGGTAATGATGATACTCTATTAAAATTCTTCACATTAACTTAGAATTAACTCATTCTTCCCAGGGGGGGAATCTGCTCTCCAGAACATTTATGAGGATAGTAAGCATACAAGTTTAAACAGTTGAAGGATATTATTTCTGAACAAAATTAATTATTTGTATTACCAGTAGGACAGGAGCCTTCCATTTGTTAATAGAGTTAGAGACAACATATGAAAACAAGTACTCTATATTTCAGTAATATGAAAACAAAATTTAAAGAAAAATGGCAAACCTTTCTCATCAATTTACAGAGAGTATCATGTTTTTACTCTATATGGTTATATTTTGTATCTTATAATTTGAACTATATTATGTACAAACCTATATAAACATTATATGTAAAAAATCCAAAGTAAAAAGAGTTCACTGGAGTCTTATTACTAGCAATCCTCTGAAAATAAGAAGATATTCTCAGAATGACATTTAATGTGGCTTCCTAACATTAATTGTGCAAATGAAAGACTCTATAGGGGTATCTTTCAAAAAAAGCCACCAGGTCACAGCAAGTAAGCAAAGAAATGAATGTCAGTCTTCTCATGCTTCTTTTTGTGAAATTCACTCATATATATTTATGTCTTGATATTGAAATTGCATTTCTCCTGGTACACCCCTACACCTGCTGTTCAGTTCCAAATGAACTAAAACAATAGAACAGGACATTTTTCCAGTCTTCTTACAATGAGGGAGAATACAGAATAAAATTTAAAAGAAAAAATCTCGACAAGCTTTAAAATTTTCTACTAAAAAGTATAAAAGAAAGGGAAAAGGGTAAATTGGGAAAATTATAATGATCAAGTGGCCCTATGATTCCTATGAATTTGTCAATCTTTAACTGTTGAAGTAATTACTCCATTTACTCTTGGTAAATGCTGAAAAATATGACCAACTGTGCTCCTAATATATCTAAGAGCTTAGAAACCTTCAAGTTAACCCTATATTCTTCCTTCTAGAGAAAGATTGAAATTAATTTTATTATCAAGCACTTTCTGCACAGTTAAAATATAATTTACAATTTTTAAAAAAAACTTGTACCACTTTATGAGGTACATTATGATCATTCAATAAAGTTGGTATTAATCAGATCCGGACATAATAACTATTTTTATCTCTTCAATGATTAATCATTTTTATGCATTGGGAACTTCATACTCTACCTTTCTAGTCACTTTTAAACACTTCATAGGTTGTTTTGCCCAATTTACCCTATTGCGCTCAAGAGGAAGCAGGATGGATCTCTGTTGGTTTGGGTGCCTCTTATTGAATTTCTTTCTGCCACCTGCCACTACCTTTACAGTCACTAGTGAGCACTATTCCATTCCCTACTTCCACTAGACCGACTTACAGGTTTCCATAAATGAGTGAGAATATGTTGTACTTGCCTTTCCCTGGCTAGCTAGTTTCACTCAGTGATGTCCTGTTCATCCATGTTGCTGCAAACAGTATGATTTCATTCTTTTTATGACTGAATGTTGTTCCATTATATAAACATCCATTTTCTTTTTCTATTCATCTAACTAATGAAAAGCATCTAGGTGGATTCTTCATTGTTACTACTGTGAGTAGTACTCCCATGTTAATGGGAGTACAAGTACCTTTTTTGTTATAAATACTGTTCACCTTTCAGTATATACTCAGTAGTAGATTTGCTGAATCATATGGTGGTTCTGATTTTAGTTTTTTGAGGAATCTCCATGCTATTTGCTATAATTCCCATCAACAGTGAAGAGGAGTTCACGTTCCTTCACACTGATGATCCTGGAGTTCCTCAGGCCAAATATGCTCTTCTCCCATGTGCAAATTAACCATGATATTTTAACAAGACAGAAGACGCTCATACAAAAAAAAAAAAAAAAAAAAAAAAAAGANTTTTTTTTTTTTTTTTTTTTTAGTACAGGGGATTCAGCCCAAGAGTACTTTAGCACTGAACTACATTCCCAGCCCTTTTTATTTTTATACCCAGTCTTGTTCAGTTTCTTACTGCCTACGTTGCTGAGGGCTGACCTCAAACTTGTGATCCTCCTTCCTCAGCCTCTTGAGTCAGTGGGATTACAAGCCATGTGAAATTATTTTCCTTTAACATATCTTTGAATTAAGATTGGATTTTTAAAATGGAATTATCCAGTTATTTTTGAAATTCCAGTTTGATAGACTGATAAAAGTTAACAAGACAGGTCTAAATCAGCAAAATGGCTAATATTGTGTGCATGAGGGAGGCAGCTTCACTGGTCCCAGAACCAATGAAAGGAATTATGTCTGCTTTAAAATGTACATTTCTATCTTTACATCTATCAAATTAAATTCCATATTCTGCACAATCAGAATTTATTTGAACTTATATATATATATTTTCCTTTATCAGTCACCTCTTATTTATACTATCTACAAAGCCTCTCTTCTAGTCTCTTTTTAATTTATGCCAATCAGATTTTCATCCCCATCTACCCCAGGAACGATGCTAGTTGTAATCACCAATTACTCCCGCCTTCATACAGAAGCACCCACATTAAATCCAATGGTTAGTTACCAGACCTCACTGTTACACACATGTCATTTTGACCAACTCCTTGACTTTCAAACCCTTCAATGGCCTGGTTTTCTTCCTCCCTCATTAGTTCCTTCCAAGACTCCTTTGCTGGTTTCACCTAAGTAAATGCTGCTGGAATGCTTCAAAGCATATTTAGTCCTCATCTCATTTCTCTTCTATTTGCATTCACATCTTTGTTAATCACAATTTAATCTTGTGACTTTAAAGACCACTAACATGATAACAACTCTAAAATTTCTAATCTCCAAAATAGAGTCTGTTGACTATACATACATACCATTTCCACACATCATCCTTTATTTTTTTTTTCTCTTTTGTGCTCCCATTCCTAAAGAAGCTAGAAAAGAGGAGGCAGCTAGGGAAAGCTAGGCAACAGATAGCTGGCAAATGTGAAGTGAATGTCTGCTGTGCAATTCTGAGAAAATTGATAGATGTGCCCAGTGTTGCCTTTCCCCCGATCTCTGCCTAGATGCCTAGATACTCAATTGCTGTTTTGGTGATTCTGAGCTGAAAACCACAGGAAGACAGCCAAGATATTGAGGTTAATAAATCAGGTTATAATATGCTTGGGCCCCTAATATCACCATGGAGCAGCTGAACCTATAACAGCAACCACCTTGCATTGGACATCTTGCTTTGTTTCCCTAAACCAATGTTAACCAGATTTTTATTTACTTAAAGCTAAAAACAAAACAACATGTAGATCATGAGATTTGGTTGTGCCCAAATCACTTCAATACTCTTGTTGAATGTGACAGAGACTTCTATACACAAATGAAAACATATATTTAAATAGAGTGGAACCAAAATGGATAGTTCACTTAAACACACAGCCATAAACACACTAAAGATGAGAGATGAGCAAAGCAATACAGAAACCTGGAATCTGAGATAGTAAGCATATTAGATAATTATTTTAAGTTTCTTTTTGCTTTCCTTGAAAGGGAAAAATATACCTTAATGGTAAAAACATTGTACATTAGAAAAAAAATTTGCATAGTATATAGGCCTTGCTTTGAAGAACCTTACAATTCGGTAGAGGAAAATAAACCTGTAATTCAAAAATGTTTAAGCTCTCATTACTACTCTTTATTTTCAGAGCAAAGTTTAATAGAAGACTTGTAAGGGGCTGGAAATGATTTCAAAGTAGTGAAATGATAGATATGATTATTGAAAGATAAGACAATATTCACCAGTCATTCAGACACTGACATCTAAGACAAAGACAGCAGTTTAACTCAACCTCACAGACACAGACAACAGTAGTGGGATACACCCATTTAGAGGTGCAGCAGGAAGAGAAACAAGGGAATAGGAGGACCCAGGTCATGCCTTGAAGCATAATTAGTAATGCAGGCATTTGTCTTTAATTAATAATGAAACAATAAGTTATAAAGAACATTGTCACATTTTTGTTTGGGAAAATTTCCCAAGAACTAATTGGAGAGACACTTTTCCAAGACACTATATGGGAACCTAAAAAATTTTCATTATGGAAATCATGACTCCAGACCACTGCGCTAATATCTGCTGTACCACCATTTATAATCTTTTAAGTAATATTGTGAATTATGTAGTTATTGATATAATTCAAAAGCCATATAACCTTGCAATCAACAAACACTTTCATATTCTAATCTCCTTGTAGTTCAAGAACTTTTCTAAGAAAGGTTTGTCTTTCTTCTTCTTATTATTATTATTAGTTTTGGAGGGGCGTTTCTAGAGATTGAATTCAGGGATACTCAACCTTTGAGCCACATCTCCAGCCCTATTTTGTATTTTATTTAGAGACAGGGTCTTACTGAGTTGCTTAGCATCTCACTTGTGCTGAGGTTGGCTTTGAACTCTTGATACTCCTGCCTCAGCCTCCCTTAAGCTGCTGGTATTACAGGTATGTGCCACCACACCTGGCCCATTGTCTTTCTTATTTTAAAAACTAAAAACATATATTTCAGCTCTTTTAGGTTTTCTTTTTATTCTTTTTAACGTATTTTAACTGATTCTTATAAACAAAAATAATGGGTTTCATGTAATGTTTCAATACCTGTATTAATTGTATAATACCTAAGTCTATACAAATTTTCCCCCTAGAATAATATGAAAAGCGTGTGTAGTATGTGTGTTCCCTATGGGTAGACAGCAGGAGGAACATAGCAGAGGAGATAGAAAGAATAGCTGTTCTCAGCAAACCCCCTCTGGAAGCAAGTCAAGTTTAACAGGATAGCTCCTATTCATAATGTAAATTATTACTACATTACAATTTCTCACAATTCTCAGATAGTGGAACCCACAGCTCCTGCATGTTTGTTTAATTTTGTTTTTGCCAAAGGATATGCCCATCAGTTAAAAAAAAAAAACTCAAGCCAATTTTTGCTAATATTTAATCTTTGATATTATGTCATACCCATTCATTAGCACATGGAAGGATATACCACACCTTTCCAGAGTATGTAAAAGAAAAAAATAAAACCTAAGCCAAAATCAAAGCTTGGTTCACTGTCAGATCGAACAGGAAGCCTCCTCCGGTACCCAAGCAATCAAATTTTTACACTGCATAAATCAACCCATCACATTTCCTTGTCACTGTTGATTGCAGTGGCCCAATGGCATTCAATCAGGGTACAGAATGGGCATCCATTTCTATCCTGAAGCAATCATGAATACAAGTTTACATTAGTATAGGCAGGGGCCTATTTATGACAGGAGGAAAAAACTTCCATTATAAAAGTGAGATTCACAAGGTTTGTTCCCTTTTTGCATCTAGCTCCCCTAACAATATAAAGCTTTGTTTAATCAACTACCAATTCAGGAAAGCATAATTATTTTTTATTCTTATTTCCTTCAACTACTGTTGTATGTTACCATTTTCCTGGTAAGATCAGGAAAGGAAGAGAAATTCAGAGATCATGAACAAGAGCATAAAACCAGTAAAAAGTAGCAGAAGCCTGTCCTCTCTGTTTTTTATGCACCCAAAAGTCTCTCCTCAATAATGGCCTAGATTCTGAAAAAGAGTAAGGAAATGGGTACACTTTAAATTTCTGTGGCCAGAGGAAAAGCACGAAATATCCCACCTTGAGTCTGGATATATATTAGCTCAATGTTCAATGGAATGGGGTCTGCACTTGAAGGATGCCCAGGTCACTAGCTAAAGCACTAGATGTCTTTTGGCCCAACCCTATAAATAAAACTATGATGTGGATGAAAACTTCGGATTGATTTTAAATAGAACATTGGACTTGCCTGATCACTGTCCATAGAAGCAACAATTATTTCCACATGAAAGTGTGTGTTCCTCAGCTCTCTTTTCCCAGGCACCTTAAATCAGGAGGAAGGAACATTCTGCTGTGTAAGAGCTGCACCCATGGTATCCTATCTTCCCTAACCAGAAAAGCTCACCAAAATAAACTCTTGCTTTTCTCCCTATCTCTAAGTTTGCTCTGGTTATCTGGTTATGAAATCTCTTGTCTCCCATTTTGAAGGCAAATATGAATAGTATAATAAGCTTGATTAAATTTTTGCACCTTAATCTCGTTTATTAGGGAGCATAGCTTAGTCAAAAGTTACTATTATTTAAACATTAATTTGTATATTAAAGTGTTTTATATACCTTTAATTTAGTATTCCAATACTAAATGATTATCAGGGCAGAAAAACTTTTATTTGGATAGCTAATTTTAGGATCTTGCATACTCTCTGTTGACTTCTCTAAAACCAAATTTGAAAACCAAAATTTTGAGTGATGTATTTCTTTTCTTCCCACTCCCACCCCCCTACTGTTTTTGGCTCCCAAACTAACTCTGTGTTCCCTATTAATCTTTCTTTTCTTTTTTAATGTTTTGGAAAATTTTTTTTCTTTTTTGTATTTGTTCTTTTTATGCATGACAGTAGAAGCATATTTGGACATATAGTATACATACATAGAACATACTTATACTAATTAGGATCCCATTCTTGTGGCTGCACATGATGTGGAGTTTCACTGTTTTATTCATATATGAACAAGACATATATGATCATCACATATATGTTTTGCCTAATCTTTCCAGTGTTTTTCCTATTCCCATTCCCCCTCCCTTCCCTTCATCTCCTTTTGTCTAATCCACTGAACTTGTATTCTCCCCTCCCCCTTGTTGTGTGTTAGCATCCACGTATTAGAGAGAACATTCGGTCTTTGTTTTTTGGGGAATAGATAAGTTTGAATTTTCAATCAGAAAGTTGTATATAGCCATTCTTTCTTTACGCCTGTTGCTAAATAACCTAAAGCATCAGGTGTCATCACCAATACATATGCTCACCAGATCTGCACAGCCATTTGTCCAGACCGCAAAATGTATATAAGGAAGATCTCTATTCCTTTGAGCTCTGTGAACAGATTCGGTCTGATCACTTGACTTCAGTTAGCATTTGAGGAAACAATAACCTAAATGTGGTTGAGTAAATTCTTCATAAAATTTCATAAGAATATAATATTTCATAGAATATAAGATGTGACTTAAAAAGTAGAGGTGAAAACAATATGCTCAGAGAAAGAAGAAAGGCTGCCCATGATTCCGTTGATAATACTTTCAGTGAACAAAGTCTATAGCTTTGTAAAAGACTTATGAATTAAGACACCACTTGTTGGAGGACTGATTTTTTTTATTACCCCCCAATTAGTCTTGCTCTATTTGAAGATGAGCTTTTTAAGCTTCCATCTGCATAGTAAGAAAACAAGAGTTGGTTGGAACCATTTTGTCAACCAATTAGCCAACTCAGATTTTTGTATGGAATCTGCCAAGAAAGGTCAAAAATAAAACAGATTATATATAGCACAGGTGTTGAAAATGGCTATACTTCTCAACCAGTGGTGTGACAATCATGTCGACATAGCTTAAGTGAACTGAATGGAAAATAACAACCCTTTTATTGTAAGACCATTGTAACACACAATTATTAAAATTGATTAATACTTGGGCCAATGCGATTTCATTATCTCTGATCGATTTCAAGCATTACTTTTTAATGGCCTTCACTCTTGTCATTTCAGTTAAAACTGCATGAACACCAGCTTAGTGGAACAACACACAGTCCTTTTTATGAGATTAAGCTCTCAGCTTTAATAACAGGTCCCAGATGAATACACTGCTAAATACAGAAGACCAGATGCTTCTACAAACACTGTTTAGAAATCCATCCCTTTTAGAGGATTTGTTTTAATAGATTTTTTTTTATGTTTTTAATGCCAGAAAAAAATAGCACATTAAACAGGGGTTTAATTACATGATAGTTCATAGTATTGGGCCTTGCTTAAAATAGGCACTCAGAAAGTTATTGTTAAATGACTACATAAAAAAAGATAGAAAACAAGTATTATCTGACTTAAAATCATTTTTCCTCATTATAAAGTATAATCAGAAAGAGCTAGACTCATGACTTCTTGATTCCACTGTCAAAGCAGCAAATTCTACTGATGTCACCAACAAAACACTGTCAAAATCCATTTGCTTGAGGCTGGGGTTGTGGTTCAGTGGTAGAGTGCTTGCCTAGCATGCATGAGGCAGAGGGTTCGATCCTCAGCACCACATAAATGTAAAATAAAGACAATGTGTCCACCTAAAATTAAAAAGTAAATATTAAAAGAAATCCATCTGCTTGTTTCAATTTCCATGAACTTTGCTTTGATTCAACCTTCAATGGCAATGTGAGCAATAATTTGAATCATTGCATCTGTTCATACCTCTTCACCCTGGATAAATTTTTTCCTCATAATATCCATCCAGATGCTATTTCCTATACTTAATTTAAAATATATATTTCATTAAATGACTCCTTCATTTTTAGGTTATCAATAAAACAAAATAAATAAACCATCAATATTTTAAGATGGCCTACAAGGTTCTTTGTAATGTGACTTTAACCTATGCCTTTTTTTTTTTAAAGAGAGAGACGAGAGAATTTTTTTAATATTTATTTTTTGGTTTTCTGTGGACACAACATCTTTATTTTTATGTGGTGCTGAGGATCAAACCCAGAACCACGCTGCATGCCAGGCAATCGTGCTACCGCTTGAGCCACATCCCCAGACCAACCTATGCCTTTTTATTTCCCTTCCTTTTCGTTTTCTTCCACTTTCCTTCTCTTCCTCTCTCTTTCCCCTTACTATATCTACCCTTTCTTTCTCAGTCACCTTCCTCCACATTTGCTGCAGTTCAATCATATAGAACTAAAGGCCATTTTGTTTTGGGGGATTGGCGACTAGATAGGGCAGAGTTGTTGCATGGTGGAATGTGTTGATCATTATTATCCAAAGTACATGTATAAAGACAGGAATTGGTGTGAATATACTTTGTATACAACCAGAGATATGAAAAATTGTGCTCTATATGTGTAATAAGAATTGTAATGCATTATGCTGTCATATAAATAATATATATGTATATATGTATATATATAAAAGAACTAAAGGCCATTTCCAAAAACTCCAAATAAATCTGTATCTTTATTATCTTTTAACTGGAATTTTCTTTATTTTTTTCTGCCTGAAAAAAAATCTCTTTCAAAACTCATTCAAATTTGCATAACCCTGCTGCGACTACAACCCTATTCATTAGAACCTTTGCTATGGTTCCTACTTCATTGTTTTTATGATGCATGGCTACATCACACTTTATTCAAATTTTGTCATTTCATTAAATGACTACATTAACATCCCCACCCCCTACTTCCTAATAGTTTGAGCTTTTAGAAATCAAGTAACTTAATTGATGTATTTAAATTTCCTGTGTCCCAATATTTCTTGCATTGTAGAGATATGCTTAATAATACTAATTTGAGTTTACTCTCCAAATTTTATGTATATTTTGAATAGGTATATAGTCAAGTGTCTCCTAATGACAGATATAGTTTCAGAGAAATGTGTCATTAGGTGAGTTTGCCACTATGTGACCATCAGGGTATATTTACTCAAACTTAAGACGGCTACAAAATCACTAGATATAATCTTGTGAACCACCATTATATATGAAGTCCATTGTTGACTGAAATGTCATTTTGTAGCACATGACTGACTAGAGTTTAATCGTGAAAATTTGTAGGCATTATGACAAACAAAAAATTTAATTTATTGTTGGCTATTGTCCAGCACATCTTAGTCAAAGTGGTTAAAAATTGTTCCATATTCAGAATATACTTTCCCAAACTGATTATATCTCTGTACCTGAGCTATAATCCTGAGTCTAACTAAGAAGCTACAGGAAGAATCAATATCATCAAAGTAGTAATCTTATGAGATAAATGGGCAGCTGGTGTCATTCTCCATTCATCATGATATTGTTACAGCAAAGATTGTGCAGAACTATAATCTATCCTGACAGTGCTCACTGATCCAGAACCCTACTGCAGATTTTTATAACTTGCATTTTTAAAAATGCATTAGAAACTTTGGTTTAGACATTTAAGAATATTGAATAAAAGAGGCAATCCAGTAAGTCAATGTTCTCTTGCTCAGCAGTACCATGCCATGTGCTGACTGGTCTATTCAAAACTTAATGATTTGTTTACCACCTCTCCTCCCTGCTGTTCTCATTAAAGCACATCATATAGTGATTACAAAGTGATAATTCATTGTTTTTCCCAAGGCTACTTTTATTTATTTTTATGTTTTAATTTCATTATTTATTTTTTGATGATCCAAGTACCACTACCATAATTACTGATATACAAAATCAGGGTGATTCATTTTAATCTTTTAATCTGTCTACAATGGCTGTTGAGACTTAGTAGGACATTTTGGAATATTGAAATTCTTAATTTCTTAAATCTGACTATAAATATAAATATAAATAGAAGCAAAATGAGCACGTATACAAGCAGTAATAATATTCAGTACCTCTCCCTCATCTAAAGTTCTTAAGAATCTCACAACCGATATGCCTTGCAAATACTTTCTAAGTGGATCATTTTTTGGTTCATCAAAATGTGGAAGAAATTTATATGCTCCCTTTATGAGAGGAATAGATGAATTCCAGATAGGGAAGCGGGGTGGGAGGGAAAGGATGGGGACAGGGGATTAGCAAGGATGGTGGAATGTGATGGCATCATTATCCAAAATACATGTATGAAAACATGGGTGTCAACATACTTTATATATATATAAACAGAGATATGAAAAATTGTGGTATATATGTGTAATAAGAATTGTAATGCATCCCACTGTCATTTTTTTAAATCAATAAAAAAAGAAAAAAAATTATATGCTCCCTTAAAAGTATTCCCTTTTATGCTAACATTATACTTGTAGATTCACTATGAAAGCATTGTTAAAACAACAATGTTATCTGTTATCTGCAAATGTTTATGGTTTTATGTCTTTTTAATTTTTGTTTTTTATTTGAAAAATTAAAACTAAAGTCAAATTTATATTTATGGTAATTGTCATGTGCCTTGAAAAGAGTTTTGGCATCAACACGTTAAAAAATGATACTTAATTTTGTGACATCTATGATGGAGTTTGATTGAAAAAAACTACAAGCATAACAAAATGAATGCAAATAACAAATAAACATGCTTTTGCTTGTTAGTTTGCTAGGGCCAACAGGAACTAGGCAAGTGCTTCCCAAAGTGTTTGAACTCTATATATCCAGAAGTCAAAATTAATCTCAAAGACAAATGAAAAATAGGAATTTATTTCTGAAAACATAACTCTAGTATACAATGGATATGGATAGGCTAAATAGTTTGATGGAAACAAATATTTTACATTTCATAGGTGATGGTTTAATATATTTATTTTGTATTTATAATCAAGTTTGTAAGTGCTTCAAAAATTCACTTATTTAGTGGTTCAATATCCATTTTATTTTTTCATTTAAATTTGGGAAGAGACAAAGATCAGTTAATCAGTAATGTAATCATTAAAGACAAAGGGAAAACCACGTATAATTTTCTCTTTTGATTTGAATTGGTTGAAATAAATTAATACAGTCAGTATATGTTACCTTAGAAACATTTTCATTGTTTATACCCTCTAATTGGTCTAAGCCCTCCACTCCATGAAACAAACACTGTATAATAAACTTCTCAATCTTTTAAAATTTTTGGTATGATTTTTCACTCTAAGAGTTTTTAAATCTAAATATATTATTGTGATATTCCAACCACAGCTAAAAGGTTTAGGTTTTAGAGTGTATCCTAGTCTATTTAGTTCTAACCCTTTGCCATCCTGATTTTAATTGACATGTGGTGATTAGTAATGCCTCATGGGAGTATCATAAGCCTTAACTAGTTATTTTCTCCATGCCTGAAGTAACTCTTAAGAAGAGTCTCTCTCTCTCTCTCTCTCTCTCTCTCTCTCACACACACACACACACACACACACACACACTAGGGGAAAGAGAGAGTTCATATTTTAAAAATTGAATATGTATTTAGGAAAACATAAGATAATTTAGTGCGATTCACTTTAGCCCATAAAAAATAATTGTCAAAATCCTATTTCCAAATATTATTATTCTATTTCCCTCCCAGACTGCCACAGGTTTTTTCAAAGGTTACGTTTGATTTATCAATTACTTTTTATGGAGGCTAAATCAAAGGATGACAAATCATATTGCTACACTCATGTGATTTAATATTCCTCCAATGAGAAGACTCTTTTTGCTCCTGATGGCACCAAGTCTACATCTGTATTACTATAATTACTACAGTCAGTTTCCACTACTGGAATGAACTTTTCTCTCTATGCTTCAGTAAGAGTTTAAGTTCTTTGACACCAGAAACTACCCTATATTCCTCCAAGAACTCCATTCCTATTACCTAACAAATGGTACTGACGTGAAGCAAATGTTTAATATATTTAAGAAAATTACTCAGATCTAACACATTTGAGCCAAAGACAAGTCATTATTCTTTGTGAGACTTTCTCTCACTTTTCTGCACATCTTGTGAGGAAAGATACAGATGACCTTTATTCGGGCTGTCTTTCCCATGATGTGTATGTGACTAACAGCTTCAGAAGATACAGATAGTGTTTTCTCCAGGAAAAATGGTCATGTTTGTTTACAGCTTTGAACAGATGAATAGTGTCCCCCTTGAGAGCTATGGGCAGGCATGTTTTCTGTCCAAAATGAAAAATGTAGGATCCTAGTCTTAAGACCCTTTTCCTGTAATATATACACTGCATGTTCAGGTGTCAACCAGCCCTCTTTTCAACACCCTGTGATGAAATGGGGCTTAAAGAACTCATGCAAACAGGATGCTTAGGCTGCTTGCTGGGCTGCAATGAACTATCTTTCATCTTTGACCCAGAAGTCTCATGTTTTCTGCAAGTATTCATGAAACTATGGCAGGCTAACTTAAATTGGTAGCTTCATAAAAATCTCAGACCTTTTGCAGATATTGATAGGTTCTTGCCAAGAACTGGTATAGATACTGTCATCTCAAAGCCTGAACTTGTTGGTTTTAATCAAAATGGAACCAAAGGTTTTGATTAAAATTTAATAGCAATTTATGTATTAAGCCTTTCATTTTAGCATTGGGCTTTATGTGTACATCTCTGCACAGATGATCCACCAGCTTTTACCTCATGGTTACACATTTGACAAATGTTTAAGAGGCTACTATGAAAGGAATACATATAACCATCTTTCTTATGCTTCTAGACTCTGTTTCTAATCATCCTCCAAAGACCTATCTTCTGAAAAAGTGTGTCTAATATTGTAATTCCCTACTAAGAATTCTTTGAAAATTTCTTGTTGTAATCAAAATCAAGTTCTAATGAATCATCTTTGCTCCAAATCTCCCACAAAATTATTCTGGTTTACTTTTCAAGACTTTAACTTTTATGAACTGTCGTTTTAAAAAAATATACCCTCACCCACCACCCTAATTTATCTCTGTATTTTCTTACCTCCATGCCTTTGTTTAAGTTTTTGGGAAGTTATGTCTCACATTCAATTCATATATCTGTGTATCTCAGCCCTCTCTACCCCTCAATGCCCTATCAGACTAAACCCCACAGAATTCATGTCCTCCACAGCAAAAATCCTTGTGCTCTTTGTACTCATTTCATGATGTCTTGATCCTGTTTATTTATATAAAACTCTATCCTGCAAATGTGTATGTTCCTGGAGGAGATATTAATTTTACTATCATCTATATTTTTATAGTTAACAGAAAGTGATGCACACAATAGATACCCAATACAATTTTAAATTAAACCAGGTTGTTGTTCATTTTATACCCAGAAGTTGCCGTTTCTAGGAAACTTCTTCATTTTTATGTGCCCTTACAGTGTGAATCAAGAACAGACTTCTGTTTTTTATGTGCTGAATGTCAGATAGGGACTATCTAGCTAATGTCATTAGAGAGGAACATGTATGTCTCCTACTAGGAAAGTTGAATTTCATCCATGTATGTTTTCAGACCTAAGGTATTTTAACTTATTTATAAGGTGCAATAAAATTTTTTATTATACAAATATGAATGTGTTATTGAGTAAAAAATAAAGAATTATGTTGGTTGTCATTAAAATTCTTAGAGGACTTTTTTAGGAATATACTTGGAAGATGGAAGATGGAAGATGGTAAGACCCTAATAGCATAACTTGAAATAAGACAATAAAAATTTTGACCTGAACTTTGGAGGAAGTGTGTGAAACTGAGAAGGGAAAGAGAGAGCTATAGAAGAGACATGGGCCAGGTCATATTCCAAGAGGCCAGCCTATGAAGGCTGGTGGCCAATGAGAAACTACCAATAGAGAATGGGTAAAGAATTTTACTAACAAAACCTAAGCAATAATAATAGCAATTAATATTAATTATGTCCCATATGCCAGGCCCTTAAATGGTATCATTGTAAGTTTAATTTTTCAATATTCTATGATTGAATGTAGTGGCACTGAAAACTGATTCCCAGGGAAACAGATTCCAAGTCTATTTCTAAATTGTTTGTGGTACTATGATATAAATTCCCCTAACTCCACATCGTCATGAGAGTATGAAATGCCCATTCAGAAAAAAAATATTAGCACTCTGAGGAACACTGATACATGTAGAATGTCTTTAATTGATCCTTGCTGACCACCTGCCCAGTAGCAGTATTTGAATCATGAGAAACATGAGTCCAAACATTCCAAGATTAGTGACCTAAATTTATCTGTGTGATGAGTAAATTGATGTGTGATCAGGAAGCAGCTTCAGGGTGAATCTAGCTTAGCAGCACATTCCAACTAAGCCTTTTCAATACTATTATTTTATTTTCCTAAATATACTATTATTAACTACCTGAAAAGTATCAGGGGTTGATTTCTACTGCTATCATAGCACCAGGGTTAGTATTTCAATAATAGCTTTAGGAGCCTATCCCTGTTCTCACTCTGGAGAATGTCAGAAACATTAGACATAAATACTCCCATGACTGAATTATATTAAGTAGTTTAATCCAAAGAAAATTCTCTGTGACCTCCATCAAACATTGAGTGCATGGCTTAGGTATAGATTCTGGAAAGTCTTGGGCAACTATCCAAAATCAAGATCCAGAGTTGGTGTTTGTTTCTTGATACATTTTGCAGCTTTTTCTGGATTCTGCTTCATAGTATTGCTTCATTTCTCAGACCTAGACTCAGGCTGGATGAATGTTCTCTAGAGCAGAGTGTTCTCTTCTTCCCAATGCCTAAACATAGTCCACATACTTTATGGTAGGAACATCTCAGTTCTGGACAACTGAGTTGACCTTTCTCCATCACCCTGTTATTAACTCTTTATCCCATTAGATAATTCTACAGTCTTTTCTCTTCTCAGATTTTAGACTGATTCTCAGAGTAGTATAGCCTTTCTAGAAATTTTTCCAACCCAGATGTATTTATTCCCAAAACTCTCTTTCAAGCCACTAATCCTGTTACTTTTTAAACCATTTTTCTCCCATTAATCAGCAAATTATTTTTCAAATAATATGTCCCACAATGTCCAATGTTTTCTTTTGCTTATAGATCATCATAGTAATATTTAATATTGGTATCATTCATGGTTTAGTTTGCCCCGTTTCCAAACAGAAAAATATCTTAATTTCTGGGATGAAAATTTCTACAGCAATAACTATGTTCTCAACCTTTACAATTCCTACAGAGGTTATATGCTCTTAATTCTTAGAGCATGCTCCTTTAGCCTTGTCAGGTACTCTGATCCTAATTTCCCTCTTTGGCCATATTCTGCCAAAAGAGCAACTGAAAAAGATCACCAGAGGACATCCTCCAAAACCTTCCCCTATTCATATGAAGAACTGAAATTGCAGTGTAAGTAGATATTAAGAAGAACTGGGTGAATTAATATCTTTGTTTAACCTCCATGTCCATAAAGAAGCTCCCCTCGCTGACATTGCCCACCGTCTGATCACACATCAATTTACTGATCACACAGATATATTTAGCATACACAACTGGGTGACAGACCATAATTGCATAAAATTTGCAAAGGGCAACAATCTTAAATGAATGAAACTGATCAAAAATGGACTAAGAACTCAAGAATCCAGAATAAACATATCTTCCTAGGAATGGTTCTTTAGAACAGGACTGAGCTATAAGAGAGTTTTCTTGCTTCTAATACTGTACCAGTTCTGTGCATAGTGTCAATAAATGGAGAGAAATCCTCAAATCATAATAACTGGAAGTGATGGGTCAACCTTAAAGATGAGGCTATCTGAAAAGAAAAACAAATGGATGGTTCTATCTTTAATAAGTTTAAAGAGAGGTAGGAGTGAAACAGTGATTCTTATTTAGAAGAGTTAAATTGCATGATGGATATGCCAAACGAATAGGAATTCACCAAGAGTGATGAATTCACCATTTCCCCATTCCTCATCCTCTTTCCCAGCCCTTACTGGGTACTTGCTCTATATAAGTGATCTTTGTTTACATGTTTTTTTTTTTGTTGTTGTTTATTTGCAAATGTGATGTCAAAAAGCAAATTAAAAAATAAGGGATGAGTGCTACCGCAGTCCAGAGCTGGGGGGTGAGATAAGCTGTACCTACTTAGATACTGAGTAATGCTACAATTTCAGAGAAAACCTGAAGAGGCAGACTGGGACACAGTAAGTATCCATCAGAATTTCAAACAAACTACCACTGCATCCAAAAATATCACCTTGAGAACTTTGCCCAGTAATATTCAATTCCTTTCTGCCGGCCTGCCATACTTTATCCTTCCCTCCAATTCATCACATTGTGTAATTTTGTGCCATTATACTTTATCCATATAAATAAGCATGTTCCCATTGCCTAGTCTGGTCAATGGTAATAGAAGCACATATTAAAATATAAAATTCAGGTATCCTGTATGTCTTGACACTTGGTCTCTGGTTCCTAGTTTTGTGCTCAACACTTTAGTAAGCCCTTAATCAACATCTGTTGCCATGTATAAATGCACCCTTGTTAAGAGGCACTTAATAAGTCTTATGAAAGTAGGATCAGGTGTTACTTTAAATTGCATATAAATTTGATTAAGAACAATACAAACCCTTAAATTAGTAAGTTGTGGTATCTCCTTTCCCATAGTAGAGTCTGGTTTTGACCTTACTTCTAACTCCCTAGTACTTTTCTACACAGGTAAATGATTTGTTTATCTTTGTGTATGATTATAGTTATTTGACTGAAATACAATTTAAAAAATTAAACCAGGAGAAACAGATCTTATAGGAAATTTTGGTTCCCTACTTGAGATAAGAAAGATAGAAGGAAGACTTAGATTGGGACCATGTGTTATGCCAAGCAGCAAATGACTAGGTCCAGCCATGGTGACCAAAAGCAGGAAGCAGAACAATCTCAAAGGGCCTCCCCCAAGGGAAAAAGAATCGGGAAGCCACAAGAAGTAATGGCCTATGAAAAACTGATATATTTTGCCTTGATTTTCATACTGGACTAAAATAAATATTTATCTGTCTTTGCTCTTTGAAATATCCAGTTGAATTAGAATATGCCACCCAGACACACCTAAGGTAGCTAGAAGAGAATATCCGATGTTTTATTGAATTACTACAATTATCAGGCTAATAAATTAGAGCTTTTAAATCTGTGTAGCAGCTTGAACTACAATATTGGTACAAGCTGATTTTACAAGTTGTTCCCTACAGAATTGAGTTAATATGATGAAACCAGTGAAGAAATAGAGAGAAAACACCCACACATATTTTATTTTTATTGAAGGTAAAAACCACCTGCACACATCTCTGTTCAAAGAAAATTGTTCAGTTTCATTTTTCTATCACAGATAGAAATACACTCCATAGAATTATAACTGTTTCTTTTGTTTCTTGTTCTATCAGAATTGATTTGCATATTTGGGGACATGTTAAGGTGCTCCCTGTGATTTAGAGAGTTTATAAAAAGGTAATTTGATCTCAAATCATAGTTTTCTTTCTTTATTTCTAATACTGAAAAGCTGCGTACCCTTCTGAGAAGTGAGCCATGAGAGGAAGATGTTAGCTTGTCTTGTATTAGATAATAAAAAAGTTCCACAAGGGACAAGTTACATGTTATGACATTGTGAATATAAGGCTCATTTGGATTTAATTCATTACTACATCATGTTGCACAGGAAAGCAATTTTTAAGCAATAGAACTGCACTTCATTTGTAAAGGACCCAGCTATAACACACAATCAGTTGTTGAAGACAGAAACTGATTTCCCAAATCAGGCATATAAAATTTAATATATTTGCTCCAGTAATAATGAAAGGAAAGGGAACTTCAATACTATTTTTTTCCAGATAAGAACGACACTTGGTAAAATTTGAAAAGTGCATTTTGCTTGGGGAATTGGTTACATTTTGATGTTCAAACTAAGATAAAAAAATGATTAAACATCTTTAGTAAAATATTTGAAATACTTACTAGACACATAGAATATAATTTCAAATTCTATCCTTACATAACTTTAGGATTTAGATCTGGGATTTATTAATTAATGCAACAAAGGTAATGATGAGTATTGATAATCTTATTTAACTTTCAGTATCAATTTTCCATGTTAACAGATTAGTACTAACTGACTACTTAAGCTATTCTAGAATTATTTAGGAATTTCAAAAATCCAACCAATTTATATTGGTTTACTTAAGTTCCTACATCTGTATATATTAGTTGGGATTCTGCAGAGGAAAAGAATCAACAGCATGTATGGTGTGTGTGTGTATGGTAGGTATATTGAGGTTGGATGGGGGCAGAGAGAGAGAGAGATTGAGATTTAATTTAAGGAGTTGACTCACAAAATTGTGAATACTTGACAAGTCCAAATCCTGCAAGTTAAGCTGGCAGATTGGAGATTCAGGGAAGAGTGACAGTTGAAGTCCAAACGCAGTGTGTGAGTGGAATCTCCTCTTGATGAGAGGTCAATTTTTCCATTTATTGTATGAGATTTCCCCACATTATCTGCTTTATTCAACATATATTGATTTATATGTTAATCTCATTAAAATGCCTTAACAGAAACATGTAGTATAATATTTGATCAAACATCTAGGTACTGTGACCGAGCCACTTTTATTCATAAAATTGGCCATAACAATATGGTTGTACTATCACCTACAATTTGGAAAGTAAAATCATGTATTCATTCTGGAATAGTGTCATAGGATGGGAGTAGTGGAGCAGAGATTTTCAGCACTTGAATTACCTACCAACTTTACTCTCTCTTCCATCAGCTAGAAATATCCATTTGGAATTATTAATGATATGATATAGCACTTAATTTGATTTGATAGACTTTATATAAATAATTCATTTAAAACTATATTTTACTATTAATGCCCCCTATAAACCACCCTTATGTAATTAGAGAATTAATATTTTTAGTGGAAATTTTTAAATATCTTGCTTAATTTTCAAAGTATGGTTTGAGACTTTCAAATTGCAAAGTCTCAAAGGACCATGTCTGCCATTTGAATCTTGATTTTTTTGACATTAAAGAGAAACACGGAAGATAGAAGCATATGATCAGTCCTCTCCCTTCCCATGTTTAAGTTATACTTCACTCTACTAAATGTGATCATTACCAACTTTTCTATAGCAACAGTGTTGGGAAGTCAAGTGAATCCGCAGGAAACTGACACACTTCATCGTCAAAGAAAAAGGTTTGCTATTTCCTTGTACTATATCTGATTGGTCTTGTTCCTTTTTTGGAATGAATAAGGTCAAAAAGTGAAGGGAAGGAAAAGTTTATCATAGTCAATGCAGGAAAAAAGGTATTAAAAAAATGTGGCTAGCCCTAAGGTTGATCAATATGCAGCATAGACAACCTGTTCTGACAGATGATGATGATGCATCTGACAGAAATGTTTCACAGATAATAGAACACAGTCATTGCAATTTTATAAAATATATGCCTCTAATTAAGGATACAACAAAAATCAAATGACAAAAAAACACATTTCCTAATTTTAAAACTTAATAATCTATAGTCTTGATATACATCACACATATTGGTTGAAAAGGGGTGAGAAGAGGAAATTCGCTTACTAGGAAAGTATGTAACTTAATCCCAATATGCAATTTACTGAATAAAATAATTTGTGTGTGTTCATGTGTACGAGAGAGAGAGAGGGAGCAGGAGGTGGGATGCAGTTGAGAAGAGAGAGAGAGCTCATTGATCTTAACCACTGAGAAGGAAAGGTGTTGTCTCAACACCTCTCAGAAACTGCTGGACACTGAAATAACGTATGAAGGGATCTACTTTGTGTCTCCTTGCAACCTCTGATCATGCAATCATCATCTTTTTGTGAGTGTATTTTCCTTTTGCTTCTTTGTTATAGAAAAGGAATGCTTTCAAGATTAAACAGAATTTTATGAAAAGCTTAGAGTAACTACCAGAGTACCTGAAATAGAGTAGTCTTTCAGCACATATTTACATGAGAACAAAGAAAATCCTCTATTTCAAAACCAACACTTTAGGACATACTATAAGAATGTAGATAAAATGTGATTAAAAATCAAAGGTTTTTTTTTTTTTTTTGTACATACAGGGCTTTAATTTAAAACTTCAATAAGATACGTGAGTTACCAGCTGTATACATTCTTAAGTTTTCCAACAAATAAATAAAAGATAGCTCACAGGGAAGTGAAGCCTTGTCAAGATCATTGTGTTCTCGGTTCATTCTCTCTTGAAGTAAGCACTTCTGCATTCCTGTATACTATGACTCTCATATTGTGCTAGACCCACAGCTCTTTCTCCACAGAAAAAGTATAAAGTGATTGAAATCAACAAAAATAGAGAAAATGATGTATTTAAGCTGCCAGGATAAAGACAGAGAAAAACCTCAACTTGGGAGACTAGTAAGAATTCCACAAAGGACCTGGCACCTGAGCCATATCTCCAAGGAAGCCAGTATTTGAACAAATGCAGATAGAGAAGGTCATTGCAGGCAAAATCCCCTCTGTCAACAATCCTCATTCATCTGATTGGTGGGCTCTCAAATGCCTAAGAATTGTGTGGAGCTTAGACTTTCATGGCTGAGTTGGAGCCAGTTAGTTAAGAGAATTAATGTCATTCTGCACAACATTGAGAAGCACTGAGTTAAGCAATTGCCTTATCTAAAGTTCAGAGCAATGAAATACTATGCATAATTAAATAAATCTTATCCTATGTATTCCTTTTGTGATTAAATTTAAGACAATGCACATTTCTTATCTGGAGAGATCAATAATAGAATAGCTAATTACTTCCTTTAGGAACCATCACTCTATTACTGTTAAAATCATTTTGTTATCATATGCATAAATTGAATTATGAGTCTTTTGTTATACATTTACATGGTTTTCTTCAATTAAAGTATCAGTTGCTTTATTGGTTTCTTCATTTCTCCCCAATCTTGCTATTCTCATCCCCTTTAATACTGAAATTGGAGAGGAAATAAAATAACATTGAGGGTAGAAAGAAAGAAGATGGAGAGGAACCAAAAATAGTTGGAAAATAAAGCTGCAGACTAGAGCAAAACAGTTGCTTATAGTATCACTATCATCAAATACGAGCAAAGCTTTGCATTTGTATAAAAGCATAACAGCTATAAATAGATCCCTATGAGGTCTGAGGAAGGACAAACCACTAAGAGAGCATTTTTAGCTCTCTGATAACCATAAAAACAGTGTGTGTCTCCAAGAACTCTTTTGCATCCTTCATTTAGGAATAGAGGGAATGTGCAGTTGTCAGCTTTCCTGACCAGGACACTAAATGAACTGAACATTCCTTGGGGAAAGAAGCATAGTGGTGGGCAGGTGGTATAGAACCCAAGTAATGTAAGAAAGGAGGGGGTTGTGTGAATGCAGGGAAGATAAAAATACTACAATAAATAAACTAATCTAGGTTCTGGGTTACAATAAATGGACAAAAAAGTGATGCAGCTCTTCACTTTCTTGTGCCTCTGGATGGGGAGATAAGCAAAAATGTGTACGAAAAGGTAAATCATACATTTTATTTCTAGATAGCATGAAACAAATTTTCCTCATTTCAGTGATCAAATTTGTACAGGAAAGACCATAAAAATATAGTAGCTGCTAAAAACCTGGGTTTTAAGATTTTGGATGCCTTGGAATGAAAAGGACACCCGTAAGTCTGGTTCTTACAGCATCTGTCTGTCCTGGTCAAGTGTGGAATTTATCTTTCTAGAGGGTGAAATTCACCCTACAATTTAAGTGAATCTAATTCTTATCGTGTGATCTAGTGTAGGGACACTATGGTAAAAGAATAGCAAATCTTATGCACTTCTGATTAATTGATAAGGGCTGTTAAGTGTGTGGTTTGAGGATTCTTAGATAGTCTGATACAACAGTAAAGAGTACTAATGACTTACATGCACAGAAGAAGAAGTAGCAGTAGGTATGCAGTAAATTTGCCTTTCCTTTTTTAAAAATAATTTATTGGTACATAATAATTACATATAATAGTAGGATTCATTGGGGCATATTTGTACATGTACATAAAATAATTGGATCACTTTCATTCACTAGCATATCACTTTGCATTCCCTCCTCCCTCCTCATGGTCCCTTTCCCTACCCTACTGTTATCCTTCTATTTTCATGAGATTTTTTTTTCTTTATTCCTTCTGGCTTCCACATATGAAAGAAAACATAAAATCCTTCATTTTGAGTCTGACTTATTTTGCTTAACATTATACTCTCCATTTCCATCTATTCTCTTGAAAATTATGCAATTATATTTGTTTCCTTTATGGCTAAACAAAACTCCACTATATATACCATATGTTTTATCCATTCAGGTATTGACCAATATGTAGACTATTTCCATAACCTGGCTATTATATCAAAAATATAACTTGACAGTTCAATATAAACATAGGTCTATGCATGTATCACTAAAGTATGCTGACTTTAATTCTTTTGGATAAATACCAAGGAGTTGTATAGCTGCATTATATGGTGGTTCCATTCCTAATCTTCTTCTTTTTGGGGGGTGGGTACCAAGGTGCTTACCAGGGGTGCTTAACCACTGGAGCCACATCCCTAGCCATTTTTATTTTTAAATTTTGAGAAACAGAGTTTTGCTAAGTTAATGAGGCTGGCTTTGAACTCGTGATCCTCCTGCTTCAGCCTCCTTAGCCACTGGGATTGAGGGCATGCACCACCTTATTTTGTTTAACACTTATTTTGCTTCATACTTATTTTGAGAAATGTCAGTTCATTTGCCTATTTGTCAATTTTTGTTGTTGTTATTTTGATGTTTTGTAAAAGCAACCTAACTTAATGAAATGAGTTATCAGCAATGTTGAACTGATACTATGAAACATAACACTCATATGCAAGATAACTAAATATACTTTCTAGCAGCCAAAAGAAAAGGAGGAAGATGATAATTAAGGAGGATGAAAGTAATTAGAAAGAAGAAAAAGAATCACAAAAGAAGGTGATTTTAAAAGTACATTTCAGAAGCAGAGAACACAAACAAGATTTGAAAATCTGTTTATATTTATCATATTAAATTAAATAATTAATAAATTATGCCTCGATCTGAAACACCCTGAGAACTAGGTTTCCAGACAAGGTCTCACTGGTTAGCATATTATTGAGGAAATTTGTAACATTTCCCTAGCTTTTGGAGAATTAATCCTCAGCTAAAAATATATGGTATTTTACTTATGTTCACAAAGATAATTTCACAATTTAACACATCCCCGCTTAATTAACTTTACCAAGTCAGGTAACAATTTAAAATATCGCCTCTGTTCAAATGATGTAGACATTATTTTAAAAGACAAATCTTACTTAGAGACTTTGTTGTTCTTTTATTTGTTAACAAATAAATTTTAAAAATAAAATGGATGCACTAAATAAAATCCAGGAGGATGGGTATTACAATATTTTAGTTTCTGAACCTATAAAGGCCATGGGGAAAAAAACTGTAGAAGTCATGGGGAGAAATTTCTTAAAAAGTAATTTACATATGCAAAACTTCAGCCAGAGTCAATTAACATATGAAAATATTGACTTTGTTTTGGTCCTTTCAAAAATAAACAATAATAGGACCTAGAAAGCTGATGTCTCTGCAAGGTAATTTTGTAACATGAGGCAAACAATTAAAATCAATTTAAGCCCTCTGAAGCGGTGATTTGTTTTCAAGAATTTATCAGAAGAAAATAATTTTAAAAGCACACAAAGATTTAGGCCAAAGAATATTTATAGAGACAACCCCAATACTCTCTTATAAGAAAGAGATTAAATAAATTATATGACATTTATATAATTGAATACCAATAAATTTTTAGTGTAATGATTTAAATTTGTGTGTATTGGCCTTAAATGGTTCTAACCATGTTTGAAGGAACTAAAATTCTAAAAAAACTTGTCAAAAACAAATATATAACACAGTACAATTTTTTGATTGATAGGTAAAAATAGAAATAACAATGATTTTTATAAAAGTGATAGAATTATAGGTTTTTTTTTTTACTTTCTTATTAAAAACTGTTAGTTAAGAAAAAATAATGCTGGGCTGGGGATATATCTCAGTTAGTAGAGTGCTTGCCTTGCATGCACAAGGCCCTGGGTTCAATCCCTAGCACCACTGATGATGATGATGATGATGATGATGATGATGATGATAATAATAATAATAATAATAATAATAATAATAATACTCTTTCATTAAAAAATACAGTAGCCAAAATTAGGATACAACACATTTTCTGTTTTTCATTTTTATCATTTCACAGCATATACAGCTGTGAAAAAGCAAACTCCTGTATTAAAAAATATACTTAGCCTCATTGGCTTATTCAATTTAAACATTTTATTATTACAATATTCTATTTTCTAACTAATTTCAAAGTTTTGTTCAGCAGTATTTTTATGTCTTTAATATGTCTGTATGTATATATTTCATTTAAAAAATATAACATATTACATATTGCATAGTAATACATTGTACCTGTCATATTCAAGTTTCTTCTGTTAATGAGCTCCCTTGATATTCCCAGATAAATGCACTAGGTTACCAGAATCTCAACTGGCTGAAGCAGATTAGACTAGAGATAAACACTTCAAACAGAGTCACAAATGTCTCTGGCCCCCAAAAGTATAATGTTTCATTCTAGAAAAGAGGAATAGAGGAATACTGTGCTGAGAACACAGCAGCTAGTATTGGATAAAAATGCAAGAATACAAAGAAAAACTCGTGCAGATAGGGAGTTCACCTGCTTTGATGGTCAACACTTCAGTGAAATCAGAGAACTGTGCCTACTGAGGTCCCTGGAGTGGATTAGATCCTGATTCTGCAACAATAGGATCTGATCAAATGAATAATTCTTATTCATAGACTGATGTGTGAAGCCAGCCCACTGTTTTGATCCTTACAATAAATTACCATTTTCCCAATAGTCACTGCTTCAAAAGCAAACATCAAAGCAAATTTTAATGACCTATTTTGAGTCTGATACATCTGAATATATATGATATGTATCTGAATAAACATCCACCTACTCAAAAGATGTATAGAAGAAAAAAAGGAGCAACTTTAAAGGGATGAGTGCATTTCCCAAACAGCAAAAAGTGAAGCACAGGAGACCCTGCGAATCTTATTAGAAGATTGAACGATACACACATGCACACATATACACACCTACAAACACAAACATGATGCTAACATGGTCTTCATATGTGCTAATTTTGACCATATCAACAAATGTCATCAAATGTAACTAAAACTCTACCTAATTTTCTTTAATTTGGTCCACATGATACCAAGTAGTTGAGAAAGGAGAATCAATCACGTAGACTTTATTATTTGTATATGCATTCAGTAAGTACATCTCTCAAAGATTCTCTTTGACTCAACACATTATTCAAACGTTATTTTGTAAAGTACTAAATAATCATACAAAGACCTCTACATTGAGTAAACATTCCCCATTTTTATTTATTCGTTGAAGCTAGTTATTATTTATTTTTGCTTCTGTTTTCTTTTTCCCTATTCCCGAATAAAAGCTCTAGCAATTATGCTTACTGTTGAATGATATACTAGTGAGCAATTCAAATGTTTAGTATCATTTAGTAGTAAATGTTGAATGTGCCTCTGCTTTTGGCTATCTCCTGATTGTAAACCCTGGAGTCAAGGATAGAACAGTAGTCAGCTTCTTCTATGCTTTTAAAAGGTGACAACTTTTGATTTTAAAATGTGACAACTCCTATCAAAACCAGATACTATAAAAATGTTAAAGTATCACCATCAAAGTCTCACTTCCAGCTGAGATATGAAGATAATTAATAGCACATTTCTAAGACCAGTATGGAGAACTCAAAAAAAAAAAAAAAAAGATACTATAAGCCCAGATACCATCTCCCACTTATATCATATGAGAGTTTGGATTAGCTGTCATAGAAGAATGGAGAAGAAAAGGATTTGGAGAGAACTGTCAGGGTTCTCTAAGTGCTGTTTTTATACTTCTTCCCTAAGAATTTCTGAAACCTCCAGGGTTGAAACAGAACAAAAGAGAATAGGTAACGGGGAGCCAAAGTTTCTGGAAGATTCTGTTCTGTTTGTTTTTTTGTGGTGTCCATCAAACCCAAGTCCCTTTACATGCTAAGCATGTGCTGTACCACCGAGTCATATCCCCGCCCAAGTTTCTGCTCCTCCTTAACCAATACTCTCAGAGCTAGTGTGGTATTTCTCTGATTGTAGTGGGAGTTCTCAGCTAAGCTTTTCTCTTGTGCATGACTTTTAGGTTCTTTGGAGACTCATTCATTGTACAAGTGGAATCCTCTCACCTTTCTTTAACATGAGCAATACACTCCTTCAGTTCCTAGCTTACACTTTCCATAATGCCCAGTCACCCAGACATCTAAAAATAACTCTAGCTCTCCCCTCTGAATGCTTGTTTTTCTCTTCTTTTGCATTTTTAGCAGCAACTAACCAGTCCTTCTTTTACTACTTAGATTTCTCAGGTGGGAGTTATACCCTGAATGAGACAAGATACATTCTTCCACATAGTTTTGTTGAACTCTTTTTCTACCAGATTTGAGGTTACCTTCTTGAGAACAGATGGGGACCTACAGCACCCCAACAGTTCTCTCCAAAACTCTTTTCTCCTTCTCTACTCTCCTATGACTTAGTTTATGCAAACTCTCATAAGCTGCAAAAGGCAGATCATCTATGGGTTTATGCTATCTTTTTTTTTTTTTTTCAAGTTCTCCATACTGGTCTTAGAAATGTAATATTGATTGTCCTCATGCCTCAGCTAGAAGTGAGACAATAACGGGGACATTTTAACATTTTGATAATATCTGGTTTTGATAGGAGTTATTAGTTTAAAAAATTATAACAGCATTTTCTCTGTGTAATTATAATATAATTTAAAATATAATAAAATGTAAACAAATATTATATTCATTGTGTAATATCTGAATATAATCATAATCTAAAAATCCAAATAGTAAGGCAGTTTTTCAAATTACATAATATAATTGAAAAATTAAACACAGATATGTTTGTACTATTTCCCCCCTTAAAAACTACTTAATCAATTGTCTGACAGAATATGGGGTCTGATAATGCACAAAACAAGCTTGATCCATTTTCTCATGGAATCTACAATATAATATTTTATATTGCAAAATTGTTAGAATATTGCACAAGATCCAACATACCTTTAGAGGTTGAACAGGAATGAAGAACCAATAGGAGAGATAGAAATTCCTTCCCAAAATATTAAGCCAAGAGGAATGCAAGATTTATCACAGGATGGTGGAAAATAACAGCAGGAATCTATAGTGTCCAGAGTTAAGGCTAAGATTACTTATAAACACAGGTACTCATCATAAGGCATGTAGTTAGAAGGGTTTTCGAGGGAAAAGTTATCTTTGAGGAGATGTTACTCTGAGAAAGTCATTGTAAACATATTTGTAATGAAAATATTAAGGTTTATAGAAAAAGTCTGTTATGTTAAAAAGAAAAAAAAAACTATGACTATTTGATGGAGAAAATATTGAATCTGTGTCCAACCATGAAATATTATCTGGGACAATAAATTCTTTGGTCATATATCTGTAGTTAGTTTTAAAACATATGTCATTTGGTTGATTTCATTGTGTAATATGGGAATATAAACATTACTCTTCTTCAACTTCCACTCTGAGAAAAATAATAAATATTTCTATTTAATCATATATTTTAAATTTTAAAATTAGCTACTCATTTGCAAAGAAGATGTAATTGAGCTATTAAATATGTTTACAATGCCTCAAAAATTAAAACAAACAAGACAAAGAAAGCCAAGTTGGGTGGGTGGGGGATATGTAGCCTACTTGGTAAACAAAAGGCATGCCATTAATTTCATCATGGACTTAAAACTATAGATTTGACTTTAAACTTAAGAAAAGCCAAAAAAAGAGGGAAGTAGGCTGAATTATAAGATCATTTAGCCTACAAATGTAAACTAAAAAGTGACTAAGGAAAAATGTAATTATTCTTACTATTAAAAATAAATTAATCCCATGGATCCTTTTCCAAGGAACACTTTTGTAATATAGAATGGGTATCCATGCTGAAGTTAAGGTAAACACAATTTTATAAGTTTCTTATGCTTTCTTTGCATGTTTTTTTTTTAATAACATCCTTGAAACACTGAGATCTATTTGCGAAAGACCTGTTGCCCTTCCCCTGTCCAGCCTGTATCCCAGGGGGATTATCTCTATAGGATGGCTCTGAGTCAGCCTCCTGCTCCAATCAGTCAATGGGACAACTGCTAAGACCCTGAGCAGCAAAAGGAAAGGATAAGCCATGGCTTTTCTTGACTTCTTTCTTTAGTATTGTCTCTACCTGAGGCTATATATCCCCTATACTAGTATATGAAGGAAGTGCCAGCTCTACCAGTTCCTCCAGCCTTGGTTTAAAAATGGCTTCATTTCTGGGCTGTTTCAGTATCCTGTGTGCTATGTTTCATTTTTCATCAGTGATGGAATTATATCCATACTTTAAATATCCTTTACTTAAAATATTCAAGGAGTTTTCTGTTATGATGGTTGAATCATGACTGATAACAATAAATTCATTATATGGCAATGGGATATCTTTTGACTCAATCCAATATAAACAATTTCATGTTGTGGAATAACAGGGAAAATATTATTATCTGCATATTATATTTCTTTTTTTTAATTTTTTATTGTTGGTTGTTCAAAACATTACATAGTTCTTGATATATCATATTTCACACTTTGATTCAAGTGGGTTATGAACTCCCATTTTTACCCCATATACAGATTGCAGAATCACATCAGTTACACATCCATTGATTTACATGTTGCCATACTAGTGTCTGTTGTATTCTGCTGCCTTTCCTATCCTCTACTATCCCCCCTCCCCTCCCCTCCCCNGGATTCAGTTTCATTTTGTTGCATATGGATTTCCAGTTTTCCCAGCACCATTTGTTGAAGATGCTATCCTTCCTCCATTGCATGCTTTTAGCCCCTTTATCAAATATAAGATAGTTGTAGTTTTGTGGATTGGTTGCATATTATATTTCTAATGATGCTTAAGCAACAGAGAATAGGAGACATAGAAGTATGTAGGAAACACATTCTCTCTCACCAGTCACACATTATTTTCAGGTAGAAGATTAGAATTCATCGACATCAATAACCCTGATACTTCAGTACATGAATTAAACAATGCATCTTCAGTGGACAAGATTCCCAAAAATGCACACCTGCCAGCATCTTGGCTATAATAAATCAATGTAAACCAGAAAAAAAATATTCTGGGGAATTAGTATCTCTCTATTCTACTTGTCTACAAATAATATAGATGATTCACCCAGGACAGTCCTTTTACTGAAAATATGGAAAATGTATGTAGAAGGTTATATCCAGTTTTCCTATTCTAGTTCCTCATTTCACTAAATACGTAAACTAGGAAGTCCTTTACAACTTGATATAATAATATAACAGGCATTTTCAAGTTATCCACAAGTTTTATGATATCAGTAAAGCTTTTCCCAAGAACTGAAATTTAAGGAATGAATAACAATAATTTATTATTTAAAATCAACACATTTTGGCTAGAGTGGTCACCTTAAATAGAGAGATAAGATTTTTAGAACTGTCTGTATGGAACATAGAATGTTTAAATAGAAAGTGTTCTGTTCATTGGAAAATTCAGGAACACAAGAGACTGAACACTATCACTGCACATTGATAAGTGAAAATACTTACTTCAGCCCATAATTCAGATTTCTTTTTTTTCTGATTCATTAAAAATTTCAATCACATGTCTAATGGCCTAGTTTTATTGCTATTATATCTGATAATATTTGCTTCCCAACTTGGCCTAACTGGGCTTCCCAAAAGAGAAAAAAATGCTTTGGCTAGAGTCTTTTAGTCCCCATGGTAATTATGATCCTTATTATCAATTCATGAAACAGCATCATAAATTTGTATTACAGTACCATAAATCTGAAAATGGGTCACCCTCAACAAAGTTTCTTTTCTGGATATGCTAACAAATTATGTTTCTCAGTTTGTAAAACTGACTTAAATCATGGCAAGATTGCCAATGCAATATCCCCTGTGGGACATCTTTCCCTGGAATTGCATCCCACCAAAATCCATTTCTTTTACACCTACCTGAAAGACTTCTTAATATCTTCTGCTTGGATTGTCTTGAGAATCTCTTGGTATAACTGAGGATCGATTGTTCCTGAGGTTGTGGCATCTGAAGGGCAATTTGTATGTGCATAATAACCTATCAAAATTCCAAAAATAAATAATATGGTGGCTGTGCAAAGTATTTTTAAAATGTGGCAGCGGTTGCTCTTTGGTGCAGATCTTCCATAATGGGCAACATAGTCAGATTCTTCCTGAAGTCTCTGGAACTTTCCTTTGGGTGAAGTTGCTGGTTGAATGGAATCAAGATTGAGGTCCGCAGTTTCTGAGTGCCCAAGGTTCTGATTCTCTGCAGTATCTAGCTGAAACTGGTCAAAACCAGGTTCTTCCAGTTCCTTCTCCATGTCCCACTCTAAATCAAGGGCAGTGGCTTGAAGGTCATCATTGTCTAAGTACTGTGAGTGTCCTGAAGCTCTTTGATCTGCATTGACCTTTTGATATGCCATCTTTTTATCTGTGAAAATAAGAAATATATTTTCTTAAAATAATAAAACAATTTTTAAAACATTTACAAGGTGGAAAAAAAAGAAGAAACTCAATAAACCTTATTGGTATCCACAAAATTTTAGTGACCATAATAGAAGGGAAAAATTTTCCTTATAGAAATTCATATTTGAGATAACTGTTTAATAATGTATTGTTGTTAATGTTCATATAGGAAAGAAAAATTTTTAAAAATGAAAGCAGAAGCTTCTTGGTGGAGAGGACATCAGAAAATATTTTTAAAATTACATACTTAGACACATACACAATTAACCTTTGAAATTCAGCAGAATAACAGAAGTCACAATGTACAACTGCACTGGAGGATAATTATTACAATGAAGGCAAAATTAAACTTACACATTTCAAAACAACTTTAAAAAATTAAAGGTCAAAACCAATAAAATGGTAACTTGTCTTAGGAGGAAAAAGTATAAAAGATGTTAGGATGATTACATTATCACAGCTGGTTTCAAAACCACAAATCTCAGATAAAAATACCTTCTTCAACAACTAAGGAGTACCAGATCTACAAAAATAAAAGAAACAGCCAGGCATGGTGGCATACACCCATAATCTCAGCTATTCTGCAGACTAAAAAAGGAAGATGCTGAGTTTGAGGCCAGCCTGGACATAATATGTATGTGCATAATAATTTAGCAAGTGCCTGTCTCAAAATAAAATTTAAAAAGGGCTAGGGATGTCGTTCAGTGGTAGAGCTCTTGCTTAGCATGTGTGAGGCCCTGAGTTCCAATACCAGACCCAAAACCAAAATAAAACAAACCAACAACAAAAAAATAATACATAAGAAGCAAAATATAATGCATTACATAGTCACAAACTACTAAAACGAGTGGACATTTTTACAGCTACAAGGGAGCACTAAGATGTCCCAAGGAATTAGTGACATGAATTAGCCTGGCTCTGTGAATATTAAATAAAAATCCAGTGTGGCAACAATCCAAAGTGGGAAGCCTTTTGCCAGCCTAGGAGAGTCTGATTTTATAACCTTACTACAGGAGTGGCAGATGGAGGTATTTTTCCCTTACACATTTTTGGATGACAGTTTGCCGAATCTTACAAAGTGATATTAGGATAACTGGGCTAATTAACTGCAAGTCGTCTTAAGTCTGTATTCAATAACCCACTGGTGTATTATTGTTGCAGATTAAGAGCACTTATACTTAAATTTTCTCTGATAATACTGATATTAGATTTAGTATTAGATTTGTCACCCCAGCTGGACTCTAAGGTCCCTCACTATATTTCATGATTTTTCAACATATGCCACTGTGGTGGACAAAGAACAGAGCTCAACTGATAACTGATTATCTAATTGCCTTAGAGCTAGTGATTGACAAATGATCTCTAATGTAAAAGATGGAAACAAAGACTTCATCAGAGAAAGTGGCATTATGTACAGAATTATGGCTATACATAGTGCCAATTCTGGCAAATGGAGTCCCATATAATTCAAATGTTCTGAATTTCTAAGTTCAAAAACTAGTTATTAAATTTTGCAAAAGGAAATAATTGTACTTCTGACTAGAATTTTCAAATGCTACCCTATATTTTATTTTATTTTATTTTTGTACTAGAGATTGAACCCACAGGGGCTTAACCACTGAGCAACACCCCCAGCCCTTTTTATTTTTATTTATTTATTTATTTATTTTTGAGGCAGGGTCTCACTAAGTTGCTTAGGACCTTGCTAAATTTCAGAGGCTGACTTTGAACTTGTTCCTGCCTCAGCCTCCTGAGCCTCTGGGATTATAGGTATGCACCACTACACCTGGCAATAGGCTACCCTATAATCAGGGATTCATTCTAACCCAGAGTTGGCTCAAAGATGTGTATCAGGTATTGGTAAAAGCATAATGACAAAGATAAATAGGTACCTATCCCCAAAGTAGAGAACAGTACAATCAGAGTCAAATATATAAACAAAAAAGGAAGTCAAATAAATTATACACAGCGCCAGGGTAATTTAGGTGAGATTGATTCTGTTAGAAAATATGAGAAAGGATTCTTTAAGAAAGTGATCTTTTAGTGGTTTATGGCAGGAGAAGAGCAATGTGAGAGGAAGGCATTGAGGAAAGGGAAAATTTACAAACAGAAGAAATGAGAATGGCTCGCTTGGAAAACAGTGGTATGCTAGGACTGAGGAGGAAGCACAGGGCCAGAGATAATGAGATAAAGTTAGAAAAAGAAGACACCAGACAAAAGACTTAAGTTTTCCGTAACTCTTTGTCTGTGTAATAGGCATGATAACAATATCAAACTCATGGACTTTATAGGATCATCATTAGGATTAGTTAGATAGTGAACCTAAGTAACTCACTGAATGCTGGATAGGGTATATGCAATAGAATCAAGATTTCTGGGATTGTTTGTTTTTGTTTGTTTGTTTATATTTGATACTGGGGATTGGACCCAGGAGCACACTACCACTGAGTTACATCCCCAGCCCTTTTTATTTTGAGACAGGTTCTTACTAAGTTGCCTAGGCTGGCCTTAAACTCATAAGCATAAATACCCTCACCTATTAACATTTCTGGTTTTAGAGGAGAAAACAACTGTCAAGGATTATCAGATATAGTAAGTGAATTAAATGATGCAGAAGAAAATATATAACTCTGTAAGACATTGTGCAGAAGGGAAAGAGGTTGCAAAATATTCACACAGACACCTATAATTGTTTAGCTTTTTTTTCTTCTTCTTTTACATTTATTCTATATATAGAAATTAAAGTACTGTATACTTTAAATGTTGGTATTTTTTGGTATGTATTAGAATAACATCAGATATGCTTTCACAAACTTTCTTTTTCCCTCCCTCATTCCATCATGACTCCCTTGTTTTGAATTTTGTTTCTGTTTGTTAGTTTTTGCTATTGCTTTGTTTTCTTTGGCTTGTTTTTTCTGTACCAGGTATGGTACCTTTGGCCTCCCCACCCACTAGCTAGTGCTCTACCACAGAGCAACATCCCTAGCCCCTGACTCCAGAAAGTTCAGTATTTGAATTCCATGTTCTTTCACATCAGGACAAGCAGAGAAAGAGGATAATGCATGGATTTAGGAATAGCTATTCAAATAGGTTAAGTGATGGTTGATAGTAGAGAAAGAAACCAACTGATACTTCATTTAAAGAAACTTTTAACATAAAATACTATTTGGAGGTGGTAGAATAAAGGATTTCTAAAATCCATGATTTCAACTCTGTTTTGTTGCAAAAGAGGAAAGAGATTCAAAATTTAATAACTCTATTAGGATAAGACTGAGGAAAGTAATGTTTGGATACATACTTCTTAATGTGACTTCTGGTTTTATAAAAATATGACTGCAAAGTTAGTAGTAAACTAATGTTAAATACATATGCACCAACTAATTTTAACATGTTTTAAAAACTTCAATTTCCTTCACTACGGATAAAAAACTTAGCCTAAATATCAATAAATTTGCTACTGTCTTGGCATGATACAATACTTACATTTTTAAACTTTCAGCTTATGTATTATTGATTAATTTACTCAGATATTATCTCAATGTAGTTATACAGAAGTCACTCTCTCTAAAGGCTTTTCAAAAACAAACAAACAAACAAACCTGAACCGTAGCGAATGGTTTATGCTCAAGTAAGATGTAGTATATGCAATTTGTGAAGAAATGTGAGATTTCTAATTCTGACCTCCAATGCACATATTCAAAGTCATTTCTCAACAAATCATTTTAAAACCAGTTGCGATGAAGAGGCAGAGTTTTCATCTCTAGCTTGACAATAGGCATTTCATCACATGTACATCAGCAATTTAACGCTTTTCAAACATCAGACAGAGCCATCAATTAGAATGTAATGCAGATACAGATATTAACTCCTCACCATGATGGATATCTCCCTGACACCCTTACTACCACTTCTGGACTCATTACACATTAATAAATCTTTAATGTATTCTATATTCCAGGAGAGCACTATCTGGGTCAAAGGTAGATAAAGTCACTTGATGGTACAAAATCTAAAGTATTTCAGGAAATCATTGCCAAGGAAATTAGTATATGATAATGTATGCAATAAAGAATTTTGATCATTTACTTGGCAAAAAACAATTCAATATATTGTATTATATCATTTAAATATGTGTACATGAAGTTTATAAATATATATGTAAGTACAGATGTGTAAATATGTTACATATGTATAAATGTAGATGGTATAATATATATTACACCTTAGTAGACTGCTTCTTTAACATTTTCTTCTCTTATGAAAAACATTATAGACTTCTTGCAAAACTCTAACTCACATATATTTACCCTAATAGATTGGTTTTACATTTATTATACATATATAATAAACCAATCACAAACAAAATGTGTACTAAACTAACAAATAAATAAAATTTTGGTGATAATTTCAAGTTGTTTGTTTGTTTTGCAGTGGTGTGAATTAAATCCATCGATATATTCAATTCTGAAACATAAATTATCCCATGGGTCCCACAAAGAATGTATCATCTTTATAATACCTATGCCTTGTAAGAAAAGTAAATGATATATCACATTTATTTGAACCAGAACTCTCAAATTCCCAAGCAAAATTAAAATGTTATAAAGATAGATATATAATCAATATTTCTTAGATACAATCATATAATTATGTCATTCAAACTTCATATTTTTCCCTTACTGATGCACATGATTTATTTAGTTTAAATTGTTATATTATTATAAGGCTTGTGAGTGATTAAAAACAATACATGTAGCAGATTTTAGAAAACACACACACACACACAGTATATAAATCTTTCTCCAAAAAGATGTACTTTGGTATAGATAAGGTCATAGAAACTTGTGACATTTATTCTAATGGAAATATGTATAACATCCTGACTTTCTATATTGTGACACTTGATCTTTTTTAAATAATCTAATTTTTGTGAAAAATATAATATATTCTCCCAGTTTCCAACAGATCTATTCTCTTAGATAAGAATTCTACCCACACAGGGCCACACTGAAGGCTAAATTGTTTTTACAATTTAATATGTTAAAATATTTACCTTTTATATACAATTATACCTCTAAAAGGAAAAATAAAGCAGATACAAGTTTAACTAAAAGGTATTTTTCTAGACTGTGTCTGGTTTAGACCAATAAAAATGAATTTGCACCCATACAACACATATTATTCATTTTAAAAAAATTGATGCTGCTTAACGCTACTTTCTTCACACATTCTAAATAAATGAAACTACATAAATTACGTGGAAATAAAGGAAAATATACTAAGAGACTGAAAATTTTATATGTAAAATAAGAACTAGTCTAACTTAGTGGCTGGCAAGTATTTTATATAATAAATACATCCTTAATAAAAATTGTATTTAATAAGTTAAATATTACTAATGCTTCTTAGGGATATGATTGTAGCTCTAGTTCTTTCTTGATCATCAATTATGAGGAAATTTACTACATGAATGCTCTGACTTTTTAAATTTCCAAATTAGTAGACTTTATAATGAAACTACTTAGTTCAAATCCTAGTTCTGCTATGTAATTTGGGCCATCTAGTGAATATTGTTATGCTTAAAATCCACATTGTAAAATATAAATGATAATATCACCAGATCTATGAGTTATAGTGAAAAATAAATTAAAATATGTAAAATGCTCTAAACAAGATCTAGCACATTGTAAGCTATCCACTAATAAAGGATCACTCCAGAAATTCCAAAGAGTCAATGAAGACAGGAATATTTGAAGAATATGTCTTTAAAATACAGTCATAATTAAATAAGCTAAAGCATGACCAGAAATTTAAGTTTTAACAACTAAGACCTGGAGGTAATGAGAAATAAGTTGTATACCAAATGCTTGTGAGTATGGGGAACATTCTTTTAATCATTATCTATGGTTCAGATGGATAAAGAGAGATGTTTGGTGAATATTTATAATTAAAGTCATTAAATTTGGTTTGCAACAACCAATTCTGTGTCTTGTGATTACAGAGTTGAGTTTCTTTTTATTATCTTTATAAAAAGAAAAAATGGAGATTTTCTAAAACACTCAAAAATTCCTTTTCATAATTCCAGGATTTAGTGATATGCAGTTATGAAAATGAATTATACATGTAATTCTGTTATAGAACACCATGTTTGTCATAATGGTTGACTTTTTCCACTGGCTAAAATGTTATTGATAGTATTTTAACTTAAACAGTATAAAAGACTATATAGATCTTATTAGAATTCAGAAACTATCTCAAGGCTTTTCTGCTTGTGAAAGTTATTCTACATGGAAAATAAATAAATGACTCTAGCAGATTAACTTTAAAACATAAGGCAGTCAGACTCTCAATTTCCTATGACAGTCCTTTGATTGAATCTTTATGTACAGTGAGAAAAAATATTCATACAGTGTTTCCTGAAGCTTTGAATGTCAAATCATTTTCTGGTATGTGTGGATTGATTTGAAGGAAAGACATTTCTTAGAAATGTCAGTGCCTCATCAAAAGGCATTCATTATGCAACTTCATGTAATATCACTTTAGATACTGTATCAGTGAACTATATTAGTACCCAGAGGAATTTAAAAATCTAAACTTAAGAATATTTCTTATAGGCTAAAACCATTTGAGATAAAATTTTCAGTATGAACCTAGTTTGTACAAATAAATTCCGTGTTTATGGAATAAATTTTTGTTGTTGAAAGCTTTAATGGTTTCAACTTAAAAGCAGGGGAAAAGATAAAACCATAAAAAGAGTAATTTAGAGGATGTTGTTTTTGGCTTAAATTTTTGGTATAATAATATTTTTTTCCATCTGTGATTTTGTTAAATGGCCTTGGCAATTGCTATCATGTCTGTAAATGCATTAACGATTCCTTACTTAATTACAATAAAATAAATAATAATTATTTGTTGTTCATGCCTCACTAACTAAATAAACAATATGTATAAAGTAAGGGGAAATTATCATCTGTGATTTATATTTAGGAACAAAAAAACCTCAGTTAAAGCCCACTCTAAGATGCATAATGATATACCAAATTTTAGGCAAAGAGGAGAGCAGAAAAGTTGAAGAGTCTAAGACCAAAACTTTACTTTAACCTTGATCTCTAAAGGACATGTAAAAGAAATGCTTACAGGATGCCAAATTAATGAGCTATAAATTGCAAAATGCAGTCAGAACCATTTGAAAGAAAATTATTTGATGAAATCCAGCCGGTTTGTGCAAATTTGTTTTAGATCACTTGCATATGTATGACCACCTGCCAGTTCCCTGAGTAGTCCAGCTTTTCTTCTGAGACCTGTGTGCAGAAGCAATTTGTCTCATACACTCTAACTGGATGGTTAGTTGGGCCCACTGACCTGTATTTATGGTAAGGTTTTTCAATAGCAGAATGATATGATTCAATTTAGGATTTGGGAAACAAAAGAATCAATTAAAATGAATCAAGGCAATATAAAGCACAGTCCATCAGTATCCTGAACTGGTCGTCTGAACATTTACAACTATTTAGAATATCTATCCTGTGAGCTTATCTCACTAACATCACAAATCACTTCTGACATAGGGATGTGTAAACAGTTCTTGTTCTTGCCATAGACTCCTTTTCTGGTCCCTTTTGGTGTTTAATTTCAGCCCCATCTAGATTCTAGAGTGTCTTTCTTTGCCTGTCATCATTTCCATTTATAGTATAAATCTCCAGAAGTATTTACTTACTTCACAGAATTTACATCCTCTGCATCTTCAGAGTATTTGAAATGGCTCACATTAGAAATGCATATAAGTAAGATAAAAATAGTCATGAAAATACAAAATAAAGAAGAGTGGAAGAGAAAAAATTCTAATATTCTAGCTAAAGAAAGCCACTGTAATTTAATTTTGCTGTCGTTGCAAGCTTCATTGCAGTCAGGGGAAAGAAGGTTGTTACAGGTCTTGCTCATCAGTCTTTGGCTGATCTCACTTCTTAATACATAAAGCTGTTAGTTTAAACTGAAAGATTTGTTTCTAATTTTGTTTTTTCTAAGATTTCTCTTTTTGGAGTTTTAGATTTCTACATCAGAGACATATGTTTCTCTTCTAAAGAGAGAAATAGGTAAATCTCATTTTATCTTTTATACTTAGATTTTGGTAAACAGAAGTAATATCCCTGTATTATATTCAAAATAATAGACTAGTAGATTACTTCTTGAACCCTTAAAATGAGGACTTACTATAAGGTTAGAGTTCTTCATGCACTGTGCTCTTTTAATCAAATAATCCTATACATTAAGTACTGTTATACTTCTCATTTGCATTCATGAGTTATCGGAGTTTCAGTGGTTCAGTCATTTTCCTATTTTCACAGCTAATAAGTAAAGAGCTACCCAATGTGTCAAACTTCAATTCCTCTATTAAGCATTTCAGCTTTCAGGGTCCCCTAAGTGTTTGTAGAGTTAGCATAATGTTAACAGACACAGAGATCTTATTGGCTCACTGTCCCTGGTATGTCACCAATGTGACCACAAGTACCAGGAGTCTCCATGGCCATTCAATCTTAATGGTCCTGCCTTGACCTTTAGATCTCTGAGGGTATTACTGACTCCAGGACTTAAAAGTCTTTGTTATTTGTTCAGGGCTGCACTTGCCAGACATCTATGCTTCCTGACGCTGTAGTTTTGAATAAGGTAAAATCACTTCCAAAGCGCAGTGTTCCAAGGAAAAGACCACAACCTCTACTTTATGGTGTCTTCTTAGGAATACTTTCAAAATTTCTCTCTTCATCTGCTACTGAGGGGACAAAGTGCAAAAGAACACTGCTTAGATTTTGACAGATACAGCTCACATTCAACCTGCTACTGACCTGTTTTTTCAGCCATTCAAACCCTTTGGTCCACCGTATCCTTCTCCCTAGTATGTGAAGTTTGCACTGGCCTAAGAGGGCTTTGAGGGTGTCAAGAGTTAACACATCAATACAATCACCACTTGGCTTTTTGAGAGCCGTCTGCCAGGAGGAGGCTCTTAGCTCGATAGATACACTGCAATTTTTTATCCTTTTCAGCCAGCGTGAATGATCTTAAATTGCTGCTTTTTGACTATGGCTTTTGGATTTCCAGGAACAGACAGATGAAGCTTTTATCTACATGAGGCCACTAAGTACTCTATTTTTCACATTTTTCAAAGGTACTTTATTGGTTTACTTTTTAAATATCTTTACCTTTCACAAAGTATCAACAGGTTTCTACAACCTGAAGATGCTTTATTCTAAAATTCGTTTTGCTATGTTTCCTAAAATGATAACACAGAAAACTACTTGAGACCCAGATTGGGAATCCAGTGCACTTAGAATCTTTACTTTTTACTTTCTGAAATTGTTTTATTCATATGTGTTCCTTTGGGATGTTACTAGGGAAAATTATTAATAAATTGTGAATCTGTGATTAACTGAAAAAGGAACACAGTTGTATAGTATGTTAATGTTCATTTAAAATTCTGTTACATAGTAATAGAATGTGCATCATATGAAATTTCCCAAATTTATACTGGGAAAATTCTGAAAATCTATTCTTTAGCTAAAGATCCAATAAAAACATCCAAATGTAAATTTTTAATATTCAGCTTTCAAACTTTTATACCACACACTAAAGAAAATTAAAATCAGGGATTTAACCAAAAATACTCCAATAACATTAAATGCATGCTATGCTACTTAAAAAGACAAAGACAATTTACAGTGGGGCTAGTAATTATTAAATGATATATTTTCCCAAGTATTAGAAAAACATTAATAACAAGAAAACTAAGAATTGCAAAGCTCAGTCATTACTAACAAAATATAATATAATTTTCAATTGACAATTGATGAAAGAATCAAGACTCAATTGCTTTTCCTGAATTATCTAAGCAACAAAAGAAAAAAGAGAAAGAAATTGACCAAGATTTTGCTAATTATTTTTTCTTATTTCTAACATGTCATTCATTCATCAATATGCATACATCTGAAGCTAAACAAGGATTTATTTTTACAATACTTTCTCCTAGACCTCCCATTAATATAAACAATGGAATTTTATCTGGGGAAAGGTGACTAGAACATTACTTTAAATGTGTGAAACTCAAGCTCTTCCTATAAGTGGTGTTTCTTTATGTATGATAATACTAATAATAGATAACCTTTTCAATAAAAAGTATATTTGATTAAGAAAACAAAATAAGAAATACTGTAACAATATATTATATCTGCTTGACAGTCTGCCATTGGAAAGTTAATTTTTATTAAAAATTTACATGCATGCATATTAATAGTGTGATCTAAATTAAAGCAATGAAACAGTTTACCAAAAAACTGAACTGAGCACTGCATATGTCATTTTATCTTATTTATGAGCAGGGATATTATAAAAAATGAAAGACCTCCAATGGCACATAAAAGTAACGCTGATATGAAATTAAATGTCAGGCAAAGGCATGAAAATGCATTAAATGTAAAACATTTAACAGGAATCCTATATAATCGACACCGTTGAAAGGTGGTTTATTATAATAATGCACAAAAAAAATTTAAAAATTTACCTAGTCCTTCAATTTTACAATGTCAAATATTGTCATTTTACCAACATGAATTTTAGCCTCTTTTCACATGACTTTTCTTTGTTCCCATAATGCATCCTTTTTTAGGTATGTACTTTTGCCTACCATCAGCCTTTACCACTATTTCATTTTTACCTTTTCATTTGTACTTATTTCACTATTGATGTATCAGGGACCCATTTAGAAATAATACAATAACTGACTAGAAATAAGTTCACTTTATTCTTTTGTATATACTAAGAATGAAATATTTTAAACAATAATGAACCAATGGATATTTTATTTGAAATGACTATCACATCAAATAATATGCTTTTTTCTCTACCATTTCAAATATATCAAGTCTTGGATCTTCAGAATAATAGGAAAATTTGACCTATCCTTCACTGCTGCTTTGGAGCTGTGGTCTCTGTCACTCTATATGAAAACCAAAGACCCTTCTTCCTAACACCTCTATGCAGACTCCTTCAGGGCTGGGACTGCAGAGACTTCTCATTCCAATCATCTTCCATAACTATCACCTGTATTACTCCCAAACGAAACACTGATATCTCAATCATATCTATAAAATACCTGTATCAAAGTACCATATCTCCAAGAATTCCTTCTCTCTCAGAGTCAAACTACCTTGTTGGAGATCCCAGGGAGGGAGGCCCTGAGACCCTTAGGATGAAGGAGCTTAGCCAGGCATTCGAACCAAACTGCCAGACACATGAGCGAAGCTCTTTTGGCTCCAGACCAGACCAGCCACCCAGCTGGCCATTGTCACTGTTTAGTAGATGCCATATAGAGTAAAAGTATGGGACAGCTGAGACTTGTCGGTAATGCTCATCAAATGTTGAGATATATTTATAAGATGGTTGTTGGTCAAAGACACAAAATTTGGGAAAAGTTTGTTACTCAGCAATAAATAGCTAGAACGTATTAGCTATTTTGCCAAAACACAAACTGGATCATATCACATGACTGCCTAAAATCCTATACCATGGGGCTGGGGTTGTGGCTCAGCGGTAGAACTCTTGCCTTACACACGTGAGGCACTGGGTTTGATTCTCAGCACCACATAAATAATAAAGTGAAGATTATATATATATATATATATATATATATATATATATATCTCCTACACCATGTAGTCTGTGAAGTAGCTCAGTGGTAAAGTGCTTGTCTAGCATGTGTGAAGCCCTGGCTTCCACCTCCAGCACTGAAAAATAAATTCTTGTGAAACGTTTTATTTTGCATGAACAGGAAACTGGGAAGATGACTTTCTAAAGCATATAAGACCTGACCTAAACCTCATATGCCATATGCCTAGCCGAAACTTCAATTCTGCTCCTTGCCTCAACTCCCCACTTTCACACTGTTTCCAGGTACACGATGCTTTTGCTCTTCCCCAGACTGATTTTCCCCTTAACTCCAGTCTGGACTGTGGGTAATTTGTTTAGTTACCTTTTATATTTGCAGCCTAGCCTAGTATCTGGAACCAGGAAGCTGCACAATAAATAATGGGCTCCAAATAGTGGAGGCATTCTAAAGAGAGAATAGAATTTAGAGTCACCTGATTGTCATTTTTGCCACTGATGTATTTATAACCACTGTTTTAGTTTGTTTCTTTTTCCGAAGAGGATAGTAATATTTAGTCTGTGTACTTTTAAGAACTAATTGATTAATAAAGGTAAATAGTGTCATTGTAGGCATTTGATAAACTGCATAATTCTATATTAACTGTTATTGTTTTAAAATCATAAAGGATTAGGAATAAAAACAGCCATATTTGAATTCTGCATCCATAATTACTACCTATGAACCTCAGGGCAAGTAACTTTTCTTTGTAGATGAAACTAGATTTGGAGTGGAGCCTTGCATATGCACACCAAATTTTCTACACTGAGCTATACCCTTAGCCTTAGATATTTTGTCTGGTGAAAATCAATAGGATAATTCCAAAAATGTTTGTTTTAAGTACTACTTATCAGATTCATATAAAGATCATGAATGATGAATAAAGAGTGGCTAATAATAATTAATATAATAATAAAAATAACGTGTACTCACACCAAGCTACCTCAGTTGGCTTAACACAGCAAATGTAGGGACTAGAAACCAAAGTAAATTTCCACAATGAATGCTTGAATTCTTTAAAGCCCTGAACAAGATATCAAAGCATGGAATGGGGAAGCTGAAAGAGAGGAAAACCTGCATTGAGGCTGATGTGAAGATATTGTCAGAGAAATGGGGGACACGGAGCAGAAAGAATAAAGAAGCAGCTTTTGGAAAAGTGGCCCCTGGAACAACCATCCTTGAATTTACCAACTTCAAGCCACTTGGACACATTAACATTTCTATTTGCACACATGTTTCAGAACTGGTGTTTGTTATGTGGGCAGCATGGAGTTAAAAACAAAATCAGATTCTGTATCATGAAGGAGAAAATGTGGAATCTATGAAAGAAGATCAACCCAACTCCCCTCTTGCACATAATACATTTTGAAAGGAATCTATCCAGAAAAATCCATTTAGCTATGCCCAGAACAATCAAGACTGACTGTGTAGAGATTGAAGTGCCTCAGTCCATCTGTGATGATATTTATTGCTTTTTGGCACCTTCTACATATTTACCAAGCCTATGTAAAAGAAAGCTATGCTTCTTATTTCTAGGAAAAAAAAAAAACAGATGGTGATCCAGCAGGTAATAATTTAATTAAATGGCTCCTAAAGCTTGAACAAATTGTTCCAAAGAAAAGAAAATATTTTTATTTATTCTTTAAAAATAGGAAGGGGGAGACAAAAAAAAAACTAAATCAAGTTTTGCTTTTTTTAATGCAATAAATACAAGGTTTACTAAATCTCCCGTTCTTAAAAATAAAATGTTTCTCAAGTCTTCCTCCCAAACTGGAGTCAAAATTGTCATAAGTATTGTGATATTGTTCCTCAAGTTTTATCTGTCATCTCTAAGAAAAAAATGTATCAAAATATATTTTGATAAAAGTTGAATTCAGATATTCTAGGAATACAACTAAATCTATGATAGTCATGTTGGGTTGCATAACACACTTTAAGGACAAAACAGGATAGAAATATCTAAACAAGACAAAAACATGCCTAAAATAATTAAAAACAGTGTTCCATTCCAGTTAAAGCTGGAAGTACTTTTAAATCTCTTGTAATATATGGATTTAAGGTATTATTAGTAGAAAACAACAACAATTTTGCAAAATAACCTGTTAAAAACTATGTAGTTGGGTTTAAGACAGTAATGGGTATGACTGCCAGTACTGCCACTTACTGTTTAACTTTAGACCAGGAAATTAATCTTTCCAAGATTGTTTCCTGTCCTGTACAATACATACACACAGAGAGATTACAGTTAAAGGATCACTCTGAGGCTTCTCTGGATAAATTTTAAGCACTACCCTTAATACAGGGAAAGCTTTCCATAAATTTCTCCTAGTCATCATTGCCTTTAAAATTTATTAAGCAATAGTTATATATGTACATCTTAAGAGTTAGTTATAAAAATAAAACCCCAAAACTAATGAGAAATCGGTCAAAGCAAATTATAATTTATCAATAAGTATATAGTTAACTTATTTTTACACTTTAAAGACTAATCGGGAAGTACATCCTGGGCTCTAAAATGAGAAGTCAGGAATAGTTAGATTAAAGAGGGCTCCAATGGGAAGAAAAGCTGTGCCTTGAAAAAATGGATAAGGCTTAAGTAACAGGAAGGACACTGTAAGCAATAATAATGAGTGTGAGCTCAAGCAGGAAGTTGGGAATGAGTGTCTGCATGTGGTTGTTGGTAAAACCATCTCCTTCAATGCAGACGAAGGTAGACATCAAGAGGTCAGTAGAAAATAGATTTTCTAAACAAGAAGGGATCTACATATGTCAAAGGTCACCATTGCATGTTCTTACAGGATAAATGATACATGAGATCTGGATTCACAACATGATGATATAGAGAAAAAAGAAACTGGCATCAAGTCCATTATTACAGTGAAATAGGATAACTAGATAACCCTAGAGAGAGAGAGAGAGATGCCAATGAAGATTGAAAGCAATGACACTAAACACAAGTCTCTTTCCCCATGTTGAATTATTTAGTATGCAAAGTGCAAACACTAAGCTTAAGATTTTTATAATCATGTGGTAGCCTTCTCTTATATCTTAGCTACTTGGAAGGCTAAGGCAGGGGGATTCTAAGTTTATGTCCAGCCTGGGCAACTTAGCCAGACCCTGTTTTAAGATAAAATTTAAAAAAGAGCTAGAGATGTGCCTAGTGTGTATCAGCCCTGGGTATAATCCTCAGTACTAAAAAAAAAAGAATTTTATAATTGCTTATAATTATATTGTTATATTTGTTACATTTAATAATAGGTACTGATATATTATTATATTTTATTTCTACATAAATTTAAAATTATCATCATACTTGTAATAAATATATATGAAATTGGTCTTGTACTTAGAGATAGTAATGACAGTAGTGTATTTTCCCCATTCGTACCCCAGCCATCCATCAGTTCCCAAACTGTTTACTGGCAAGCTGGTTGGAAAGAAAGGAGACTGTGTGTAGATATTGCTGTGACAGCAGCAGAAACCATTTTCTGACAGATGATGTCCTGCTCCCCATCTATAGCAGTGGACCCTGGGGGAGGAGCTGAAAGAGAGGAAAACCACTTCAAGACTTTTCTGTTCTTGTCTTGAAAGATTCAGCACAGCAGACGCTAACTCCAAAGAGACCTTTCTAAAGGTAAAATGGAATCTTATATTTTCTCTTGAAAATTACACAGCATGGTTAAGTGATTTTATGAATCCTTCTGATTTTGCTTATTTTCTCATGACAGAAGTTAAGCAGAATTTAACACATAGAAGAGATTTACTGGGAACTGGACCCAGTTAAACCTTGCTTCAAAAACACAGGCTCTCCAAGGTGTTGAGTCCCATTTTAACTTGTTCTTTCCACACAAATCAGTAATAATACAAATGTTTCAATATGTGAAATATTTAAGAAAACAAACATTCTCATTTCCCGTAATAAATGATAACTTATATTTCAATGCCCTGTCTACAAAAACCATTATAGTAGGCAGTGGCAATTCTGTCTGTATACACTTACATTATGATGTGTAAGCAAATGCTGCCAACTGTGGAAGAGGAGGTACTTTAGGAGGACAAAGAGTTTAGTTGTCTTGTTGATATAGTACAGACCCTTTTTAATTTAGAAAAACAGGTTTAGAAGGAAGGTGAATTTAAAAACCCAACAACAGCTTGTATAGCATAAAGGGCAGCAAAAATCAGGGTTACACCAACCATATATAATATGCACAGAAATAATGTCTTCATAGATATTATGAAAGGATCTGTATATTTCTGGAATATATGAAACACTGTCCTTAGGGAATAGAAATTCCTCTATTCACTAAAAATCAATATTAAAGACAGACAACTAAATGAAGAACATGTCAAGGACATCTTACATGATTTAAATTAATAAAAATAGGTGTGTTTATGTTGCATGTGTGTGTGTGTGCATGCACAGAGTTAGCATTCCTTTCCATTTTTTGCTTTTTCAAAGATCCTTCTTCTAGAGTTTCAAAAAATCATTTATGTTCATTTTACTTTGTACTAGAATATATGTGTATGAGGAATCACTTTCCTTAGTCTATATCTGATTCCAAAAATTCAAAAACATTTGTTTGATGTGGCATTGCTGACTTCAACATCATATCTACTTCGTTGGTCCCAAATATTTAGAGTAATATAGATGCTGTATCCAAAAACAGGTTAGAAAACATTTTTTTTTAGTACCTAAGGCTCAGTATATTTTTTTAGTGTTTCTATCTTGCAAAACTTCATTGCAAGGAAGTACCAACAACAAAAGGAAAAGATGTATGGACTTCATCAGGTACCCAGCTATGCTTCAAATGATATCATCAAGAAAGTGCAAAGGCAACCCACAAATTGGGAGAAAGTATTTTCAAATTGTGTATCTAATTAGGGGATTTGATCCAGAGTAATAGAGAACTCTTTAACTAGATAACAAAAAGACAAATAATTTAATTGAAAAATGGACAAAAAATCTAAATAGACATATCTCCAAAGAACATGTACAAATAACTAATAAATGCATGAAAAGACACCAAGTATTTTTAGTCATTAAAGAAATAAAAGTCAAAACCAAAATGAAAGACCACTTCACACTAAGATAGCAAAATCAAAAAGACTAAGTGTCCATGGGAATGTAGAGAAATTGGAACCCTCATACACTGCAAGTGGAAAATATAAAATGGTGCAGCTGCTATTAAAAGCAGTCTGACAGTTGTCAAAATGTTAAACTTCAAGTTTCTAGGTATATTCTCAAGAGAAATGAAACATACATCTACATAAAGACTGGTACACAAATGTTTTATAGTAGCATTATTAACAGTGTTCAAAAAGCAGAAAGAACCAAATATGCATCAACTGTTGAAAGGATAAATAAAATGTAGCATATTCATACAGTGAAATGTGGTTCAACAATAAAAGTGAATTAAGTACTGATACCTAGTACAGCACAGATGAATTTTGAAAACACTGCACTTAGGAAAAGAAGTTAGTCACAAAAGACCACAGAGTCATTTCTCACTAAATATGAGAGACTGACTTCAGGGCACCTGGGATACCAAAATCTAAGGATGCTCAAGTAAATCTCTTATGTAAAATGGCATATTATTTGCATATAATCTATGGATACCTTCCTTTTATCATCTCTTTAAATATTTAAATAATCTCCAGAGACTTGTAATAAATAATACAATGCATATGCCATATAAATAGTAGAAAATGCTTCACATGTTCAGTTCACCTGAAATGATACTACACAAACTAGACATAAGATGAACACTGTTCAAACACTGCTAAAGAATAAATGGGTTCCTATAAAATGACGAGCGACTATAACCAGGTTTGCCTACATATCAATTCATTAGCATAAATGCAGTGTGGTGCTCAAAAACACAACAAATTCAAATTTTGCTCTTGAGAACTTTCTGGAAATTTTTTTCAAATAAGTTTTACATGCAGTTGATTGAATCCACAGACACAGAACCCAAGGTTATGGATAGACAAGTGTGTCATATAATTCTATTTAAAGTAACATATCACAGAATGACAATTTAATCAACAGACGGTATATACTGTGGTCTCATAATATTATATGGCCTAATGATGCTGTACCATCTTAGTTTGTGTAAATATACTCTGTTTGCACAATGACAACATCATCCAATGGCAAATTTCTCAGAACACAGACTCATCATTAAATGGTACATAACTATATGTGTAAATCCAGAACAGATGAAGCTATATATAGATTAATGGTTACATAGGACTGGTACATGGGAATTGGAAGGAACAGAAGATGACTGTGTAACTGCTAACTATATTTGGAAAGTGATCAACATATTCTAAAATGGATCTGATCATGGTGATAATTATACAACTCTGAGCACCTTAAAAATCATTAAATTGTTCAATTTGAATAGGTGAATTTTTACAGTATGCAATTTATATCCCAATGAAACTGTTTTTAAAATGAAAACATTCTCCTCTTAGGCATTAATTCTGCCTTTGGTTTCAATTTCCTTTCCTAAGCCTAAGACAAAACTTCATTTTATTAATTATTCCCAGTAAGGATGCTGGTAGTTTATAAAAGTTGGAGCCCAAAAGGTGTATACTAATATTGTAGACTAACATCAGGGAAGCTTTCAGGTAGGGACAAGTTTTATCTCCAGGACCTGTTCCCCCACTGGAAAGGTTAATGAGTCTTCTCTTTATCATCCACATACTTGTTTTTTTTTTCATACTTGTTTTTTAATTCATAAAAAGAGGCATACTGACTTTTTAGCAAAGGAAACCCTCTTCAAATCCAGCATGTCAGAATCACAAGCAAGTTTTTAAGAATAGCTGCCTCTATCAAATATTCACATGATATTGAAATGACATTTATAAAAATCTTACTATATAAATGGCAGTGTCTTTATTCTGTTTTATTATTGTTGTTGTTGTTGTTAAATACAGGATTGAAAAGGGATACTTAGCCACTAAGCCACATCCTCAGCTGCCTTTTTTATTCTTCTATTTTTTTTTTTTTTTTAATTTTTAGACCATCTCACTGAGTTGCATAGGGCCTTGCTAAATTGCTAAGGCCGACTTTGAATTTGTGATCCTCTTGCCTCAGCCTCCCAAGCTCTGGGATTGGAGGCATGAGTCACTGAGCCTGGTTTCTCCTTAAACAAATGTTATTGGAATGCTAGCTTATATGGAAAAGTGCAAATTCAATACATTTTTAATATTTGAAATGCTTTTATATCACCTTTAGGAACAAGAATCAAAATCAGTCTATTTCCCTGTCTCTAATTTTCTGAATAGCCATACCTATTTTCAAGCACAGCTCTTCTGGTTTATAATCTTAAATTCAACTAATGTAAATGGGAAAATTCTGGATGCTACAGGGTTTTTTTTTTTCTAATTCTACTGCATACATTATTTTTGTCTTCATTTCTCCTTTGCTTTTCCGTTCAGACATCAGAAATTTAAAGAAAACCACACTACAGGTCACTTTGATGTAGCAACAATAAAATTTCCAGAGTTTTCTCCAAATTGTTTGCACACTTATAACTCAGAATTTTAAATAAAGTGAAAACAAATGATATTTTTAAAGTTTATTGAGACCTGAACTCATCACTTGATAAAATAACAGATATCGCATCTTAATAAAATCCATTTAATTTCACAGTACATCTGCCATTTGAAAACATTTTTTCCTTCTGAACACCACTTAATGAATCTTTAATTTACCTTTCATTCAGTATCCACTGAGGGTCATTAAAAAACAATGTCTTAAGTCAATGAACTTAATTACAGTCATCATATGTTATTATGCACTATTATATAATACCATATGCTAATCATCATGAGACTTTAATAGATAACAAGTAATTACACAACTGCATACACACATCACTTGTACCATAGACCTTCATTCTAACAATATATTTTAAAATAAATAGTACTTTTAAAATATCTGCATTCAAAACAATGACTAAATGATTTTTAGATTTTAAAACTAAATACTGTATTAAATAACAGTGTCAATTATTCCCTAGTTTTGTTTAGGTATTAGATTATGTCCCAATTTATAATCAGAAGCTCTGAAATAAAGAGACATTGCATTTAGATATTTAAATACATTGAACTAAAGTAATTTTTAAAAAATATTTGACTTCTAGAAAAATAAAATAAATAATATGCCTAGATATGCAAGGTAAATATTCATAAAACAAGAGATGTTTTTGTCATTCACTCAGGCCACTGTCCTACTTTTGACAGTTAAGAATTCACCTTGAGCTCTGTCCCCTCTTTGTCTTTGTTCTTATGCTACTTCTAGCCATAATTAGTCTATCTTACACATTTCTGTTAGAGTTCCTTTAAAATTAAGTATATTTGATTTAGTCTGCATCCTTCTCAAGAATAGTCCTTAAATACCAATTCTCTAGAATTAAATAAACTCTCCTTGGCAGGAAATGAAAGGCTCAGCAAAAGTAAGTCCCTCCCCTTCACATCTCATCTAACCTTTTGTTTTGAAATGTTTTACATGCATGTACTGAACACCTGTGCATCCATTATTCAGCTAAGAAATTTACTTAATTTCATCTATTCTGAGACACATACTGTTTACTCTTTTTTCACATTTGAATATCTCTGAATTCACTTGAGTCTTTATTGTTACCATGGTCCAGGTGGTGCTTTTGACACATTTTCACTTATTTATGTGTGTGTTAATTTGGTTATTTTTCTGAATTTGACTAAGCAACTATTCTCCTCTAGATTTCAAGTTATTGAACCATTTAGGGATCATTTTAGGAAGGATAAGGAGTCCTGTTAAAAACCTACCTTGATAACTTTGCTAAGTTCAGAAAAGTGTTTGCATCAAAATTTGCAAAATGATTGTCACTGTCTAAGAAGAAAGTTCCAGAGACAGTAACAAAGCATTCTTCTGACCCTAGTTCTGGCAGTACTTTTTTTAATGGCACAGGGATAATATTGCAGGGGAAAATAGAGACATTCAAAACTTTTTTAATGAACTTCAGAATGTAAAATATTTTAGGAAGATCTCAATTTGTATTTTCCCTTTTTAGTATAAACAGTAGTGATCTATAACAACACACAAAAAGCTTTATGTAAAGCAACATAAGAGTTCTTACAATAAGTATAAAATAAAAATTCTAAGTTTTTCTTTCTTAGAGATACATAAAATAACAGCTTGCCTTGCAATACACTTGCACCTTACAATGTAATGCCTCTGATGATGTAAAAACACCCTAAACTGGTGTCTTAGGTTCAGTAACATAAATGTTTTAAAAGCTTCATCACCTATATCTTATAGAATTTTCTCATTTTGAATTGCAATTTCCTTATTTGAAAAATGATAATAATCATAGATCCTAGCTCATAGGATTATTAAGATTATAGGAGTTGGAACAGTGTGGGGCATATAAGTGTTCAGTAATGTTTACTGCCCACCTTATTCATTGTTTTACATAAAATTGCTTATATATTTCTCTAATATTTACTCTATTTCTTCACAACACTTTTATCTTCTACTCTTACATTTTTTCCTCTTACCTTCCTCTTTCTCCTATTATGGAGAATATTTACAAAGAAGTAGAGCAAATAATACTTCAATTATCACACCTGGCACTCATCCCTAGCACCAATGACCACCAACCTACCCTACCCACATTCTTATCCACTGTCCCCTTATAATATTTTGCATGGAAAATTCTCAGATATATCCTTTTATGTGTAGTTATATTTGTATTTTGTAATTCTAAAAGATAATGACTATTCATTAATATAACTATAATACCAAATATCTAAGGAGTGTTCAAACACAAATGTTTTTAAGTAAATTATACTTGATACACTCTAGTTGTAAAAGCTGGAAAATTATTGTATTTATTTCATAAAAGTATTTTCAATATCCAGAATTTAAATTATTAAGTTTCTATTCAATAATTGAAAGGAAATACTAAACAGCAATACCCAAATCACTAGATTTCCTTAACATTTTCTAGAATTATCATTGCTTGTAATGAATCATATTTCTAGCTACTGAAAATTTTGGCTTTAAAATACTTTTGCTAAATAATGACGATCTGGTCTAAAACAACTTAGATATCATCAGATATTCATTTTCATTCAAAAACTTTGATTAGCTAGATGTAGATTGTTTATATCTTTGAGAGATGTGCATCAAAAGTTAAGTCAGATGCCATAGTATACACTTATAATCCAAGCATCTCTCAAGGCTGAGGCAGGAGATTTGCAAAGCTCAAAGCCAGTCTAAGCAATTTTTTAGTGAGACCTTAAGCAATTTAGTTATTTCTAGTGGGGTGAGAAAAACAATAACATGCAAAAAATAAAATGTGTATGGTATGTTAGTCAGATAGAAGAAAATACCATGGATTTAGATAGAAGGTAGGGTTATAAATGAGGGGTAGAGGTGTTAGAAATATGAGTATGTAATCAAGGAGTTTGTAATGGATCTCTGCTTTTAGTGAGACCTTAAGCAACTTAATGAGACCCTGTCTCAAAATTAAAAAAAAAAAAAACAAATTTAAAATGGCTAGGGATGTGGCTCTGTGGTGAAGTACCACTACCTTTAATCCCTGATACAGAAAAAAAAAAAAGTTAGACATGTTAGCATTTATTCTTAACACACAGTTTCATAGATTTCACCTTATTCTTCAAAGCATTTTATAGAATTACCATTGCTTGTAAATGCATTCACTAACAGTTACTGAATGCCTGCTGTGGGCTGCTAGTCACTTTTCTAAACAGGTGGTAGGGCCCTGAAAAGAACAGCAGAACCCTCACCTTCATGGAAGTTATTTCTAGTGGGGTGAGAAAAACAATAAACAGACAAAAAAATTAAATGTGTATGGTATGTTAATGAGATAGGAGAAAACATCATGGATGGAGACAGAAGGTAGGGTTATAAATGAGGGATAGAAGTATGAGAGATTTGAATATGCAATTCAGGAGTTTGTAACTGATCTCTGCTTTTTGTGACCATCCTTCCATTCCTACCACTGTCTTCTTTAAGGAAATATCAACCAATAATAAAATAATGAGTTTTCATCACCATGCTTACCAGTCATTTCCATTCAATTCTCCTCTTGAGTAACAGTGAATATAAATACTGAAATTTATCTGTAGGTCAAGCAGGCCACAAAGGATTTATTTGACAAAAAAAAAAAAAAAACCTGCTTAACTGACTTCAAATACATCCGTCACCATGCTTCAGAATAAATAAAAATATAATTCATGCCACTAACAAGGTTAAAAAAATAATATTCGAACATTTTCACTTCGATTCAGACAAGTAATTGTGTTAGTACAATGAGCCTTGGAAGCAGCCTCCAGCCTGAGGTTCCAGGTAACCGTGGTAACCCCCTCAGAGCTATTAAATTACACTGTCTGTGTGTCTGCCTTCTATGGGACTCAGGATGATGATTTATAAGAGAAATGTAGAGCTGCTCTATATTCCCACAGCTTATCTCAGAGCTGTAAGATCACCATTTGTGCAATCACTTCTTTGCCACATGACGGAATAAAATGCTTTCAATGCAACTCAAATAACAAACAAGATGAATTTTGATCCTGCTTAACTCTTTCAAATATAAAACAAACAAATTTGATCATAGTGTTAGGAACATAAAAAACAATTATTGACCAAACAGTGTCTCATTAATTACTGAGGACAGAAGACAATTGTGTTACTTAATTTATAAATTTGGCCTCTGAAAACCTTCAATGATATTTAAAAAAAGGAATCATTGAGTGCCAGGGAGCCTATGGGGAGACTGCCACTCTGTAAGCTCTAAAGTATGGATGAGTACATTTTAGGGGGAAAAAAAAGGTGGGGGTGGATAATTGTTTTTAGGAGAATATTTGTGTGTGTGTGCAGGACATAAAACCCAGATCCTTGTTTATGTTAGTCAAGTGTTCTATGCCTAAGTTACATCCGTGCCCTCAAACATCTTAAAATGATTATAACTTACCGTCCAGTTCTATAATCTAGCTTAAAGAATTAAAAGGAAAGGGAACCAAATTACAGTCATAAAAATTGTTATTGCAATTATATATGAAATAGGATGTTTTTTGCCTTTTTCACTTTTTTTTTCTTTGTTGTACTAGGGACTGAACTTAGGGTATCACACATGCTGGGCATGAATTATTCCACTGAGCTAAACTCTTAACCCATTTTTTAAAATTGACACAGGTCTTGCTAAATTGCCTAGACTGATTTGGAACTTTTGAATTTCCTATCTCAGCTTGCCAGGTAGCTGGGTTTAAGGCATGCACCGCCACACTCAACTCTTTGTTACCTCTTTAAATATTTATTTACTTTCTCAATTTTCAATAATTAAGCCATACCACAATAATAATCAGTTGAAAGACAAGCAATTGGGAGCCTTTTAATGGTACATTTAACAAGGAGCAATCAAGTAGCTGTGTCTATATAATATAGATAGCTCTTCAATTTAAAATGCAGGATGGCCTAATTCATAAAATACAGAGTTCAATAAAAAATATATAGAAATTTATTACCGCAATTGTCTAGTATTACAATTTTGGTTTTAGACATTTGACAAGGACTCAAATGTTGATGTCCAATTATTTGGTGTCTAATATAATAAAGATAAGTAAAAATAACAATAGCTAGCATTTCTTTTATTTAGCTACTTACTTATTTTTGGTACTGGGGATCTAACCCAGGAGCACTTTACCACTGAGCCACATCCCCAGCCCTTTTTATTTTTTATTTTGAACAGAGTCTCACTAAGTTGCTTGGTCCCTCACTAAATTGCTGAGATTGGCCTTGAACTTGCGATCCTCCTTCCTCAGCCTCTAGAGTCACTAGAATTACAGGTTCGAGTCACTGGGATTACGTTTATGCCACTGCAGCCAGCAATAGTTAGCATTTACTGAGAGTTTATATGAGGCCTTTTTAGTCTCATTAAAACCTTCTGAAGTGGTGCTTTAATGATCCCCATTTTCAAATGACGAATCCAAAATTTAAAAGGTTACATCAATTGTCCATGGTCACAGTCCTAAATGGCAGGATGAGAATGTGAATTTAGTACAGACTCCCCCACTTCTAATCACAACACCACTATCTTCTTTCATGTAAACATTGTATAGCTCTTTCAGCATTCTTGAATGGCAGCTGATATAAATCCTCGTTGGCAACTCTAACAGCCTGTTTTGATGTTGTGTCTTTTATGCTGTGACCATATTTTCTGAACCACAGAATGTGCCTACATGGTCTGACAAGTTAATACATACTTACAGGGAAAAAAGACAGAACATGAAGAGTGGAATCAGTCCTAGAAAGTGCGGAATATAAGGACTGTTATGCCATACATTTGAAAACAGGCAGCAGATATTAAAAACAAAAAAAAGTAGAAAGTTATTACCAAAACACTAGTGAGGACTGACTTAAGTAGTCACCTGGGACTTGTAAATCTAGTTTGTTCCTATTTTTGCATTGCTCAAACTTTCTCACCCTCTTCCATCACGATTTTGTTTTTGTTTCTCATTTTTCTTTAAAGAGTTTTATAATCTCATCTTCTTCAAACAAATGCCCTAACATTGTTTTGTTCTAAGGCCATGGCATTGGGCCTAATGATGTTCTGTAGCCAACTGATAAAACCAATTCAATAGCACACATGTATAGGCACACACCCTCTCATGCACACACACACAAAACTTGGCATGCCTATTAGGCATGAGACATAGTTGAAATATTTTAACATCTTATGTTGAAGTGCTATAAACATGTTAATCTCCCCAGAAGGTATGTAAGTGTAATATATGAAAATACACAGATTTTAAATACCTAAAAATCTATGTAGGTATAAAAAAGACAACAGAGAAAAATTACATCCTTATTAATTGATAAGTGGACAGAAGCAGATGGAAACAACTGAGCAAAGTAGCCTTTGAAAAGCGAACAATAAGATTATGTTTCCACAAATATTATAAAAGAATTCAGGACACATAATGGCATGAGTTTAGAAGAACTTAACCCAACCTACAGAAATATAAATGGAGCTGAAAAACTATTCACACTAAAACAATTCAGAATCATTTGGTGGCATCAATTAGTCTGTGGCATTAATTGGGAATTTTGGGGGATATTTGCACTTATTTAGAAAACAAAAGTATGTGTTTGTGTGTTTGCCCCAGCAGTGCATTAACTGGCACCCTCAATGACCTAAGAAGAGACTTTTTCCTAGCACGAGTGTGGCATCAGAAGCAGGTCAAGTATTGACCCATTAATAGAGTAGCTTCTTGGGTCGTCTTTTTTCCATGACACTGATATTTTATGTTATCTTAAATAGAGTCTGGAGCAACAGTGCAACAAAATTCATGAACCCCTAAAATACAGCAGAGCTACTGCAAGAATTGTCCAGTCAAACACATATGTTGCAATAAGTGTATGTATGTGTATATGTATATGTATTACATACTTGTATTTTTCAAATGAATAAAATGCTGTTTAAATTAGTAAATACTTGCTTTAAATAGATTCTGAATTCAAAGTACCTTTTTATCACGCTTTCTCGATCAACAAATATTAAAACACTGATTACAATAAAATGAGTTTGCAACAAAGGTTTACATTTAGAGTCTTAATACTTGAAATGTTTGGGATTCACTATAATATAGTGTCATTTTTCTTTCAGGGATAGTTACTCATTTTAAAAATATAAGGCAAACTGAGTGTGCTATACTTTAATAATATAATAGAATTATCAATTTTAAAAAGCCAGCCACTTTACTTCATCAGTGAACTGGAGCAACATTAGAAGATTAGGAAGGCTTATCAGTTCAAGACACTTTAAGACAAGTCCAGTGGTTATAAAATTAATTTTAATGATTTCTACACCATCTGGGAGATTCTCATTACATGCAATAAAAGCTAACCTAATAGTATTTTAAAAATTCTTATTCTACCTAATCATCACAGAGGTCTAATAATTTTATGTTCAAGTCCTAATAATCAAAATTCATACATTTGTGTAGAATTCTAAGATTAAGATAATATTATGATAATTTATAGATTTAAGTAATTTTTAAAGTATATTTTTAATATACCCCCAATAATTAAAAAATATGTAGCATCAGGGGGGTTTAGCAAACATAAAGTTACTGGCAATTTCTTAAATGGCTGATCTATTATAGAGGGGTCCATTCTTCCAATGGAGTTTTGCAAGGGAGGTGATAAATGCACCTCCTTTTTAAAAAGGTATTTGGATTAAAATTTTCTGTATCCTCTAGACGATTATTCATTTTGCTAAAATATAATGAGGTCAATGTTTACAAGCCAAGAAATTCTGATTTCCAGGATTATTTTTTTCATGTTTTCACTTTCAGTTTAAGAACTACAGTTTCCTCTCAGAATGCTCAAGTTTTCGCTTCATAATATGTAGATTTGACACCAAGAAGTAGGTAAAACTTTGAGCTTACCTCTGAGTCACAGAGAACCCCCAAAAGCCCTCCAAAATGAGTTTGGCTGAAAGAATATTGGTGCTTACAACATTCACAAAAGCCCATCTTGGTAGATATTCTATCACTACTTTAGTCCTTTTTTTTTCCCAACACTTTTGTTAAGTTTTGAGTAAATTCTAAATTTCTTTTATCCTAATATTACTTTTATTTCTATAAATTTTGACATATTTTAAATAGTATTCATCCAGAATTTGTAAAATCATTCATTGCCCTGGTGAGTCAGGAATGCAAGAATATAAGTTACAAGGTAAGGAAAATGATCTTCCTTTCCCCACTCAAAACATCCATTGACAGCATCCTTTTAACCAACTGAAGATTCCATTTTGAGTATTGCTTAGGTTGTTGAAGTTTAAAAAAATCAAAGAGAAAAATGTCAGATGAGGCTTGACACTCACAAAGATTTATAAAATCCTAGCAAACTTCCTTTAAAATCTTTGATTCTTGGTAAATGACAACATTGGTCTCAGGAGAGTTTGTGGCTTTGCTTTGGAGAAAGACTAGGTCGCCTACAGGTGTGTTCTGATGAGATCTCTCACCTGCCCTTAGAAGACGATAGCTAGGTACTGGTAAGCCTGGCAAGGTCTTTGGTGAGGATAAGCAGCAACCTATTAAGTCCCAAGTTTTCAATTCTATAAATATTCAAAGGAAATTGACACAGGTACACAAAAATAAGTAGACATAAAAATCTATTGTAGACTATATTTACATTTTTATAGGTGTCCCACCTCTAGGACAAGAATTAAGAATAAATAAGAGCAGATATACTTCCTTCCTGTCAGAATAAACTCTAAATGACAATCTGTTCTTCAAACCAGCATTTATTACCTTCCTCTAAGAAAGTGTACAAACTAATGAAGAAACAATACCCCCTCGCTAAAAAAAAAAAAAGAAAGAAAAATCATAGTTTTAAGAAAGAAAAAAGAAAACAAAGGCAATGCTCCATCAGCCACAATAGTTCTTCCTCATTCCAGTTACAAACACTTTTGGTTGCTTCTGGAAGACTGCAGCCAGGTACTGGTAAGTCTGGCACCAAACAGGTACGCACAAAGATTTCGGTCCAGACTCAGTGCAGAGTGCTAGAAAGAACACTGAAGAGACAGTCCCTGCCCTCATGGAACTTGCTGGCCAGTGCATGATATCAAAAATTAATTACAGACTGCGCACCATGATCGAGGCCTGGCATGCAGGGAGGCTGGAGAGCCCTCAGAAGAGCTGCCTGGCCAAGCTTGTGATGTCAGGAAAGGCTCCTCAGAGAAGGTGACAGATAATCAAACTGCTTCTTTCCTCTTGGTGGTCTCAATGTCATTTCTCTTTGTGAGAAGTGAAATTTTGTATTTTCCCCTGAAATGTGTATATCCATTCATCAACCTTTCCTCCCACACAGCCAGATCTGGATAGTGGCCAAGTGGCCATTGTGCCTCAGTGATAGCAGCATGGCCACTTTTCAGGCTTTCCGCTTCCTCTCTGTGGAGCAGTGAATACAGACACTCAAGGGGCTAACTCCTTCAATCTCAAAGTGGATTCTGTCACACCGCTCCCTGTTTACGCTGTCACTTGGGTCTGGAGTTAGACAGCATATTAAGACCATATTCTGCTATGTGGAAGGTTTCTGACCTTCTCAATTCAATTTTCTGTTTCTCTGTTGCTCACAGTTACATGGGAACTTACATAACTAAATTCAGAATCAGCTTTCAATTCACACTACATTATTGATGAAAGGGATAGGTTTTTCTCTGGTTCAGTGAATGCAGTTTATAATAGCAGTTTCCTGAATGTGCTTTTGAAGCACATAGCCACTTCTGACTCTGTGTCTTTTTGTCTCTGTGACCTTTGACAGGGATTGCAGCCAGCTGCAGTGAAGAGCTTACCATATGTTGAAAGCTGTATTGTGACACCTGCTCTTGCATTCCTTGTTTCAAATATGAACATGTGTCTAAAAGGATTTGAATTACTCAGGCTTGGTTCTTACCATGGGTGACAGAGTTGGGTCTGGTAGGAAGCCATTCATTTGTACTGGGATTACCACACCTCAAATGTCCTTTTGGAATGTTTTAACAAGATCAGTGAATTTGATCATAAATATCTAACAAATAATAATCTCTTGCAAATTCTACACAGAATACTCGTTTTTACTCTAAAAGGCATTAACTTTATAACGTTTAGATGTTTGTTTAGCATTATAAGACTCAATTATATATTAACATGGATATTATTTGCCTTCTCAGTGATTTGTACTTAAGATTTCATCCAGGGAGTCCTGGTAACAATTAAAGTAGTAGGTTATTTGCTAACTGCACATGGGTTCATAGAGTATAATGGTACCAGTGGTTAAGCACGATATGTAAATTTTAATAGTAATGACCCATCCAAGAGGCTGCTGACATCAAAATCACTTCAGTTTCCAAATCACCTACCTGCCTTCATAATGACTCTCCTTTCTTGTTAAATATTAGATTTATAACTTATTCTCACTTCTGAATCTGCTGTTTACTCTTAATATATTTAACTGTTAAATAGGAATCTTTAAGTCAACAGTGATTAGCTGAAGTACTTTTTCAATTATATATTATTAAATCATACTCTAAATGTAACAAAAAGCTTCCTTCCACTTAAAGCCAAGCTAATTTAGTTGGAGCTTCACAAAAACAGCCAGGTTGCATGGGGTTTACATGCAGAGGTTTCACTGGCCTCTCCACGTCAGCATGCTACCCTTCTCCAGACTGCTCTGTTGTTTGAGAAGCTTGCTGATGGGCTGCATCATTGAGATTGCTTCCTCCTTGCTTTTAGTTGGATTTGACCTTGAGAGCAAACAGTAGAACATCACCAGTAGGAGAGTGAGGTCAGAGTGTTCTTAACCAAACTTCTTCCCGCCAAGTGACAGCAGGTTGGTTCTGTCCATTGACTGAAGACCACAGCAACTCAGTAACATCTTCTACAAAACTCTCCTTTCTGACTACTACTTCGTCCTCCCCTTCCTCCTCTAGAAATAGAGTGGTCAAGATTCCTTTGTTGCTAGCCCTGAGGTTCTTTCCCCAATTTTATCTACATCATTACAGCATCTGCATATTTCATCTATTTCCAGAATAATACAATTAAAAATAAATAACATGTAGAACTTGGATTTCATAGTATGTGTATGGGCCAGAAACTACATTGTTTGAAACTGCTGCTGTGTTTTACTTGGCTTTCTTTAAACTATTTACTTCCTAGCAAATCTCTATCCTAAGTTCAATAACAACACAGTTCTACCTGACTTAATGTTGATTTCTGCCTATAGAGAATGTCCACATCTGATTCAGACAACTTCAGGTTGAGGAGATGTGGGCTGAATTCCTTGGAGTCTGATTCCTGGGTGTACAGGGTTTCTGTCTTTTGCACACTTTGAGAGTCATTTCAACTATTAAGTGACAGCTTTGACTATTAAATAACAACTGAGCTATTAAGATATCTCAAAAATATCAGCAAGACTTAGGACTATGAAAATATTTAGAAAAGTCATTGGTTCAAAAGAGTTTAAAATGAAAGACTGATTTTGATTAATTTGTATTCCATTGTCTAAGGTAGATGATTTTAATTTACAGTAATTTTAAACTGTTGAAATCTGTGGGAAATAAACTCTTCAAAAGGCAGATTATCTACTTTTGCATATTAATTCCTTTATCTCCTTTCCCTCAACTCGTACTTCCTAGCCTGACTTTCTCAATACAATGTATATACACTACTTTGACAAACAAAAAAACATACCCAGCTCCATTTCACAAAAATATAGATGAAAAAAAATAATTTTCAAGTATGAACACAAAGAATACAAAGATCACAAAGTTTACAGTAAAAAAAAAAATCTTTAGTAAATAAAGAGAACTTTCTAGATTAAATACACACACACACACACACAATTCTTGCCAAATTATTGGCTAAGAAATCAATGAACAATTTAGCTCCCTTATTGTTAGAGACAAAGGGTTCAATGACATTTTCTTGCCCTAAATAATGAAAATGCATTTATACTTCTATGATAGTAGTAATTCCTAACCACTACTTTGGGAAAAGTAGCTGGGCATTTGAAATGCCATTCACAGTTTGAAAAGCACTCGCACACACATAGCCAAACTTCCTGCCATCCAAACAGGATGGAGAAGCACTGATAACAATCATTATTACAAGTTAAGTGGTGTCACAAGCACAAGTTCAAATTTATCTTCCCAGCATCTAGCTAAGAACTAGCTGAGCCAACAATCTCCAGCAATAAGATTACCATAGAATGAGAAAAATATCAAGGCCTAAGACCTTGAGTTTCTTTCTCTATCAATAATCCTGTCAGGATGGCAAAAGAACATTTTAAAAAAAAAGTTCCTGCAGTTTTCCTTCGAGATGAAGTTGCTCTGTTACCTCACCCAATAGTATGGCTGCCTTAGAAAAGATTCAAAACACTGGATGTCACTCCTCTCTTCAAAGTTAACACATGGCTTCTTTCTGTTGTTCTAATAAGATTTAAATGCTATTTTTTTAATGTTAAATAAAAGAAAGAAAAGAGTCCTTTTCCACTTTTCATTCTTAAACTTACCAAGAAAATCTGCGCCTCCCCCTTGCACCTGTCTTCCAGCTCTTACACTCCTGTGAAGTATGAGTGCAAGATGTGGTTAAACCCCATCTGTCTGAATCCAGTTGGAGACTTCTATAGTTACCCAAGTGCCTCTATATATCTCCTGTAATGTGAAGCTTTCATTAGTACAACTTAGGAAGGGCTGAAACAGGCAAAACTATTTGAGCATTAGCTCAAGGATTTACTGCAATATGTCATTTTGTAGCTTAAAAATAGTTTCAAACAATTGGCCACATGAAACTGAATTGCTGATTTATTTCTTGTCTTTGGGAAATGAATGGAAGACAAAAGAAAATTATTTAGCTATCCTGGAGGCTGAGAAAAAGTCTAAAGTTCAGATATCTCTTGATATCATCCTGCCTTTCTTCCACACTCCCGCTTCCCGTGCATGGAGCAGTCCAAGGTGCTTCTTTGCTTTAGCCACTATTGCAACCCTAGGAAAAGACCATCAGGTTGTAGATTTGATTGTCTGTGAATAAGGATTTTAAACAGGAAAACATATAACATGTATAATAGTACTGGACATCTTTAATAGATAGAATATTTCTCTGTTTAAAAATCTGATTTAGATTTATTTTCTCATACTTTATTTTCACTAAAAAATAAAACCAGCTGATCAAACTCCTGCTCATAAAATACTTTCCCTGCTGCTTAAAATGATTATTGACTTATGAAAAGACCATTAGCTTTTTCATCTGCACATAAACTAATTCCAATTCATTTAGGCTTTTCCCATTGGTAATGTTTTCTGGCATGTTAATGAGTATTATTGCCCTACTCTTCTCTTTTCTTAAATGCCTCATATTATAAAGTGAAGAAAAAATAAAAGAAAAAGAAAAAAATTAATGACAATTGTATGACTTTATAAAACTTTTATAAACTTGTTGTTTTAAAGAATTTATTTATAAACTCAGGATCATCTTGTGGTCTAAGGCTCTAAGATCCTGTTCTACTACATGTACATTGTAGCTGATATGATATAATGGCTGAAGTAAAATAGTTGCTAATTATAAAGCCTGGATTTTAAAGATCTTTTTGAATTATATGTTTTTCAGTTAAATTGACTACAAATATTAATAATATTAAATATTAATTATTAAACACAGACTGCTATCAATACAATTAAGACTAATTTTAGCAACCATCCAGAGCAAAAGCATTGATTGAAAATCTTTAAAACAATGCCATATATCAAACATAGCATTTGCTGCTTGGGGGATACTTAGAATTGTTCCTACTCTTTTTTTTTTTTTTTTTTTTTTTTTTTTTTTTTTTTTTTTTTTTTNCACTTAATGGCTTGCTGGGTTACTTCACAAACCACTCCCTCTGGCAAAATGCCAGGCACCATCTTGACTTGTTTACAGACCCTAACACTTGGAGAATATGAGTTTACTTCTCTCTCTTGAAAATAGGGTCTATGAGCATTCGATCAATACAATTAGGGATTTAAAAAAAAAAAAAGAATGGAACCGAGGAAGCACAGCTCACATACTACTACTGACATCTGTAACCAACCAAAAAAAAAGTTATATGGAAAGAACAAAATATTTATCTCCATAGAATTAGGATTTCAAACAAAACTTAGATAAAAAATGTTAGATAAAGATGAACAAAAGAAATGTGTATGCAGAAACAAACAGGTAATACAGGTGTGAAAAGCTTCATCCTCACCCAATATATTGCTACTTTATTTAAAGACTAACAGCAATAATTATCTCTTGCACCAAGCATTTTGATGCACCACTAGAAAAGACCCATTTTAAAGTAATTCCACTGACACTTCCCTCTGTGCTCACCATGAGGATTATGGAAATCATATCCTTTATTACTCAAGACCATAGGTAGGAAGGAAAAGCAAAGCTGAGCCTGTAAATTTATTCCCTTCTTTTTCTTTTAGACTAAGGAAAGATTAAATTTAGACAGCCTGAAGAAAACGGCACAGTTCCAAAAAAAGACACTCCTTGAAGGCAATATTTTATGCACACTAGGGAAAATAGTTTCACAATCTTGATAGATGCACAAAAACTTTTCATTAGGTCTCACCCAATATGATTTTCCCTCAACTCTGAAAACTAGCTTTACCTGCCTTCTTATAGATATACCCTTGCTACCCCTGACCCAGAGTATCTATGTGGGCTTTCTCTTTTTTTAGAGGATTTTTTGTCTCCCTCCTCCAAATGTTGCTTAGGTGTTCCCCAATTTATTGTTTGTTTTTCATGGATCCAAGCATTATCTTCTGGGATTACTTCTCTGTTCACCAAATTAGACCAACTATAAGTGGTCACGAAGTATGCCTGTCTACTGATCATTGTTGTGATTATATTTGGTTTTCATGATTATTTGATGAAAAACTGCTTCCCTTGCTAGAATGGAGACATATTCTATGAGTAACTATTATATTAATATTACCTAGTGTAGGGTCTAACTAAAGGCGAATGATCAATATATATTTGACAAATGGAAGAACTGGATGGATGTATTGGTAGATGCATGAATATTTAATTCAGTCACAAAGTATCAGAGTTGGTTAATACATTCTTGCAATGATGGTTCTGCCCCTGGATTTGGAAAACACCTAGAGGACCCATTTTGTATAATGACTGTTTTCGCCTTTCTTCATACAAGTGATTAGAAAGTGATTATTTAATATTAACTAAACAATTCAATTGAGAGGCATTTTCCTTACAATAGAATTTCACCAATCTGGCATGAAAAAGAGAACGTTGTTCAACTTGAATCAAGTATGCTGAGAGTGCTAACACTTTCAGCAATCTGTCCTCAGAGAATTGAATTAATCGGATGCATTTAATTATAGCACATATAGTAATTTCAATATTGGGCTCAACAAACACTATTGACTAGTTTTGACAAGAAATCTAGCCTGCCTGCCAGACCCTATGGCCCAGGGGTTAGGAAATTGTCAAACAGCACAGTAGTGACAGCTGTGAATTCAGTGGGGGATGACTTAGTGTCTCAATTAACTATGGAAAGTCCCCTTTAAGGTGAAGTCATTGATAACTTGGATTTTAGCAGCCAACGATCTGGATCCCCTTTATAATATTGAGTGTAAGCTGGAATCTTGGTGACCTTGACATCTGAATGCATGGAGTCATGGATTTGTTACACAGCCACCTAAGGCTTTCACTGCCTGAATCCAGCCGACAGCCTAATTAAACAGCAAGAGTTCCTGGAGGGGAATGTTAATGAGTCTACTTGGCAGCCAACAGTCTGTTCCCCAGATGGTGCAGGGGTTATAAATTGTCAATAGGGTAAGAGTAGTAAAGGAAGTCAAGAAAAATACAGAAAGGCTCCTACATTACTGGAACTTTCTGAGATAATGGCTCCATGATGAAGACGCTTGGAGATGGTGACAGGACTCTGAGTAGGAAAGTCAGACCATATTCTGTATACCATGTGTTATAGAAATGCATCTAGAATCGCTTTGGCTTTTCAAATGGACACCACTCTATAAACTAAATGTTGTGGCGGTTATTTCAGGCACTTTTGTCAAGTTGATAGTAACAGGAAAAAAAAAAAAAAACATGATTAAAGTCCTACCCCATGATGTGGTTGGTATTTGTTCTTTTCTGCCTATTATTTCCCGTAATAGATGGAGTCTACAGTACGAAACCTCTCACCTAATGTAGATATTTTTGAATGAATAATATATGGTTTGAAAATGATCTGCCATGACCTTCAGATCATGCCCTCCCTATTTCAAAGCAGTGAATGTCAATACACCCTACATGATCCACAATTAGCAAACAGAATGCCTTTTCTGCTTTTGTTCAGCTTCCTCCTCAAAATTTCAGGTGGTCCTTAATTAAGCTCTGGAGTTGCATGGATTCTGAAGGCTACAGTCAAGTTTTATCTTCCCCCTCTCTCCCTCTCTTGCTCTTCTTTATAGATACCATGAGCTGAAAAGCTTTTTTTCCCCCTCACACCCTTTTTTCCATGTTATTCTGCCTCACCTCAGGCTCAGAGCCACAGATTCAGCTGACCATGGACTGAACTTCTGAAATTGTGAACCCCAAATAAGCTTTTCCTCCTCTAATTAGTTCTTTTCGGGTATCCAGGGCACAGTAATGAAAAGCTGACTAATACATCATATATTCTTTATTCATTCATGATTGGCACCCCTTTTAGATAGTGTTCTTCTTTGCCTTCCTCTAATTTAGAATCCAAAAAGTTAAGTGTTTGACTTCCCAGATTATTTTGCAATTAGGGGAGATTGCATAACATCATCTGGTTAATGAGGAGAGAAGACAAGTCAACTAGGGATGAATCTCTTACTTCAATTAAAAAAATAAAAGGTAATATTTCATCAGAAGAAAAACCTATCCCTTTCTTTCTACCTAGAAAGCAGACATGACCCAAGGGAGTTTAGCAGCTATCTGATAGCAGTGTCACAATCATACAAAGAAAAGAAAGACAAAAATAATGGAGTCACTGATGATAACTCTGGGCAACTGGACTATCTGTACTGCCCACTTTCTGTCTTCTGGTGATATGAGAAAAATAAACTTCTGTTTATCAAACCATTATAGTCAGGCTTCCTGTTATTTATTTTTATTTTAATAGGGAAATGAAAGCTTAGAAAACTAAATGGTAGCTTAGTCCAAAGCTGCAGGTCTAGTAGAAAAATGAATACCTCACTAGTCAGCTTTCACCCCACCATAGGGTCCTGCCTTTTCACACAATGCAGGCACTCCTGGGGTGTAATACAAATGTTCTATTTCAAATGTATTACAGAGAGAACTTGAATGTTAGCATTGCCAAATTTGTGATCAAGAAAAACATGCTCTGGCACCTCATAATGTACACAAATTAAAACAGAAACAATAATTTACCTGTAAATATTTTTCAAGACACTCAGTGAAAGTCTCAATTCTGATCATAAAATTTAATCCTGTAAATAAACCCAGTGACACATAAATGTTTCCTAAGAAATACTATTTCTGGCCTGATCAGAATAGTCATTTCCTTTTCCTCTTTCCACCAAATTGCCTACTTTGACTCAGCCATAAAAATGGTTTTTGAAGAACTTAAATCCCTACTTTCACTAATGGCTCTGGATGAACAAACAATTTTAAGTTACCATAGAAAGCACAATGAAATAAATGTTATCTCACTGTCATTGCAAAATAAGAAAAAGGGCTTGGGGGAGCTTCTCAGGTTTTTGAAGATGCTGTAGAAAAAAAAAATTTTTTGACTCTATTTGACACAGCCATTCCCCACCCCCTTTCTTCTATTCCACAATAGGTATAAACTTGCTAACTGGACTTTAATTATAAGAGACATTTTCCTGGCAGATAATCCCTGGATTGAATAAAAATCTTTCAGCTGACATTAAATGGCATTTTAGGGACAAAAAAACAACATCCCTCAAACAAACAAAAACCCCTCATACAATGTATAGCTGAAGTAAAATAAAGAAGGTAGCCTTCAGTTACTTTTTATTTCCAACCTATCAAAAAGCTACAGAAATTAAAGCGCAAATCCCACTACCAAAGCCTTAATGAAAGGTTGGAAGACTACACTAAAGGTCACATTATCTTAATGAAGTGCCACTTCCTGACAACAAGGCTGTGATATTGGAGTAATATACTCCATTTAGTGGGAAATGCTCTGTGAAATCCATGCCCTCTGCACTCTAAACAAAGACATTGTTAATTTTCTTAAAAGGTCACACACAAATGTGTTATTTAAAACTAGGTGTTTGCCAGTTGTGAATATACATGAAAGGCGAGTATCAGATACAGGAATTGGGATAGCCTATTTGTAAAGTGCCAGTTTTTCACCTGTGATTTAATAAAATAAAATTGTGTCAGATAATTTCATTTTTTGATTTATATCACTTTCTCAAATAGTAAATGAAAAAAGATGCTGAATGTTCCACTAAAATTCCATCTAAAACCCTCTGACTCAACTCACTAAAATTTGAAAGTAAATTTGGGTAAATTTACAAAAGTTTGTATGATATTAGCAAAGTTTTAACTTTTTAAGAGAAAAGTTATATGTACACATGTCACAATTAGGGCTGAGGATGTAGCTCAATGGTAGAATCCTTGCCTACCATGCTAGGTTTGGTCCATAGCACTGAAAAAAAAAAAAAAAACACACACACACACATAAAACAGCAATAAAAATTACATATATATAATATATATATTCTAACTTTTAAAATATATAGTATTTTTAAGAAGTTATTTTAGATATCAGAAAATTTTCTAGTGTAATATCTTCCATTTAAGTACACTCTCAAAAAATATTTGAAAAATGAAATTATCACAGATCTGTCAACCAGAGAAGAAAAACAGAAAATTTATTACTAAAGTTCCTACCTAAATAATAGCCATTGCCATACTTGTATGGAACAAAGATGCATTTTATCTTTTTCCACAAAGTTCATTTAGCCAGAAATATTGAAAAAGTACAATTCTATGAAAATGCTGTTTTGAAAGAGTTTCAGAACAATTATTTCCTATCCAGTGGTTATGCAATATGCTGAATATTTGTGTTGGCCTAAAATTTTATTTTGAAATTCTAATCCCCATATGACGATATCAAGAGGTAGGGTCTGAGGGAGGTAATTAAGTCATCTGGGTACAGCCCTCATGAATGAGATTAGTGCCTTCATTAAAAAAAAAAAAAAAAAAAGAAGACCATTCTGCCATGTGAGGACACAGTGACAAGATTGTCATCTGTGACACAGGAAGCTGGCTCTTGCCAGAGACCTCATCTGCTTGTACCTTGATGGTGGACTTCACATTTTCTGGAACTGTAGAAAATAAATTTCTGTTGTTTATACATAACCAGTCAGACTTACAAAGGCTCTGCACTGAGAAGTAAGAAGAGCTTTACACTGCTGGCTTTCATTGTATTTGTGGGGACATGTTTTTTAAAGTACCACAGGGCTAGGAAGAGGAGAATGAAAATAAAGCATATTAAAACATCACAAGGCTGGTAGTTGTGACTAATATTCAGGAGCTATTCTGGAACAAATGCTCCTTGACCTATTGCAAGACTTTGGGTATTTTTTGAGTTATGGAAAAGTTTGATTCCATAGCTATAACCAGTGATCTTACAAATAACAAAAAGAAAAAGAAAAAAGAAGAGAAAGAAAGAAAGAAAGAAAGAAAGAAAGAAAGAAAGAAAGAAAGAAAGAAAGAAAGAAAGAAAGAAAGAAAGAGAAAAACAGATTCTTTGAGATCCTGATGCCCTCTGAGAAGCTTCTCTTTTCTGAGATGGGATCCAAGGCCACTTCTCACAGGGAGAGGGCTTTCAGACAAAGACCTTCAGTGGTACTTAGGTAAACCACACACTTCATATTTAATTACATCACACTGTTTTCCATTCATAAATATGGACAATACTAGATTTATAAAGAAAGTTAAAAGTATGAAATGCTAAACTAAGGTAAACAAGCAGAACTGGCCCACGAGGAAATATGTCTAATAGATCCCTGAGTGTCAAACTGCTGCCCAAAGACAAACACAGTAGCATCAACAGGATCCTGCTAGGAATTTAGTACCTCAAGTCTTACCACCAACACACAAAATCAGAATCAAAATTTAAACAAATTCCCAAAGTGGTATATACACAAAAAGATTAATAAGCATTATCCTAAAAGACAGAAGAGCACTCTTGAAAATCACCGTAAGATAATCACTGTAGACATGATTTTGTATTTTTCTATCCTTCCCATAAGTAGACATGTAAAAATAAATAAATTGGTCACAAACATTAAGTTTGGAAAACTGAAAAATATTATTTCCAAAATTGAAAAAAGTTAAAGGCTACATATAATAATGGTGGGGAAATCCTTAAATTTCTCCTATTTCTGAACATTTTGTGAAGCCAGGCCTGATTACCTTGTTTTAGATTCTCTTCTTAAGGACATGTGAATTATAAGAAGCCTTGGGATAGTGATAGTTCTTCCCTCTAAAATAAAGGTCAAGTTTGCTTGTAGCCTTGGAAGACAGAGGTGACATTTAACCTCTGGAGTAGAAGGCAGGCCTACATTATGCCCATATTAAAAGATTTCAGTTTCATAAGCTGGGGCTTTCTTGATGTGATGCTTGAAGAGCTATCAAGTTTTATACATGCCTGTCTATGGGACTTGGGCAAAGGAGAACTGATGATTCACATTTTACATTGCCATTCTGTTAGTCATAAATCCTTTTCCTCTGATACAGAGGTCTCATGCTTCCAGCAATATCCACCAAACTGTGGCTGGCTAACATGTTACTCTGAAAGTAGGTTAAAATCTCAGACCCTTTACAGTTTTGACAATAACAAAATGATTACTAGTAAATGCACAACTAGTAACTAAATAAGGTTTAAATAGAAAAGAACTAATGAAGGAGATTTCCTGTATGTTAGGAACATTAAATAAAAAAGACTATTTAAAAGAAATAGGAATCCCAGACCTAGGAATGACAGAGGCATAATAGGAACATCAGGATATAATAAAGACAATCGAGGAGAAGAGAAAAAAAGAATTGATAGAAAGAGATCTCCTAGAAAGGGGCATTCATGTCTTCAGATGGAGAAGGCATGGAACATATGGTACAGAAAGGAAGTGGGACTCAGTTGTGTTGCCAAGTTGTTTCACAGGTTCAAGAAAAAAAGAGAAAATTCTATATAACTTTATAGAAAAACAGATTTTCTACAAAGGAACAAGAACCCAACAACTCTCAGAGTTCTTATCAGCAAAGTTTTATGATAGAAGACAATGTCATCAGGGTTGGAGTGGAATGAGGAAAATAAAACATAAACTGAAAAATCAATACAAACATCTAAAAATCCCCTGTTATGTAGGGGAAATAAAATAATCTTCAAGCATTAAAAAACAAGAAAGTTTATTTCTTGAATCTATGTGACTAGAATTTACTTAGAGACTAAAAATAAAATATAACAAAGAGCATAATTTGGGCAATAACAAGCAGTAACAAATGCATAAGACTAAGAAGTAAAGAATACTAAAAAAAAATTAAAACTAGTCTGTTAGATTTTTAGAATCTCTTTCCAGTAATATCACCTATGAATATAATCAACCTACATAGTCCTACAGAAAATAACAACCATAAAACTACAGTGTTATAAAACCTGGTCATTAGTTTTCAGTAGTAGTTGAGCACAGTCTGTCAAATTGTACTAACTATAAAATGTATCTGAAATGACAGAGGTTGGCACTTTCTGATTTTGCTTTAGGGAATTTCTAGAAACCAAATATATCTAAAGCTAAACAATGGAAAAAGTTCACTTAAAACCATTAACAACCTATTTATCACTAAGAACCCAGTCAGCAACTGTAACTAGAATTGCATCTCTTTATAATACTCAAGGCTGTCAGATTTTATGTTGTAAAAGTTACCAATGACAACCACATGTAGCTCATTTTCTAGGTTTAAAATTATGTGGATGCCCATGAATGTGCTAATTGAGTTTTATGTGGCAGCTCAAAACTCTTATGATTAATGAGTCACCGGGAAGATAACAGTTGCAGTATCTCCCTTCAGTAGATGAGATAAATAATGAGGAAGAAAGACAATAAGTTCATTTATGGTCTAAATGTTTCAACAAATATGAGGTGACAGCAAAGGCCACATGAATATCAATCCAGCATGATGTCTCAGACTAGAAAAGCAAGAGAGAAACATTCCACTCATTCTTCCCATCTCTAACATTTAATTCCAGTTTGAAATCTAATGTTCAGCCTAAAATACACAGAAAAATCCCCACTTGGAGAATCTGTAAAAATATAGTGCGCCTCTTACAAAATCAGTATTCAAAGATCAGTTGTTTCTATTAACTAACAAATGATAATAAAGAAGAGAAAAATCCATTTATGATAGTATCAAAAATAATAAAATACTTTAGAAAAAATTGAATCAAAGAAGTAAAAGTTCAGTAAAAAAGAAAACTATAAAATATTGACAAAAGAAATTGAAAAACACAGAAATAGTTGGATAATTTGTATTCATGGATCAGAAGAATGAGCATTGTCAAAAGATCTATACTGCCCAAAGTAATCTATAATTGTAATGAAATTCTTGACAATGTTCCAATGGAATTTTCCACAGAAACAGAAAAAAAAAATCCTAAGATTTATATGGAAACACAAAAGCCTCTGCATAGATTAAGGAGTCTTCATGATTTCATACTTTCTGATTTCAAATTTAATTACAAAGCCACAGTAATCAAAACACTATTTTAGTGACATAAAAACATACACATAAATCAACAAAACTGAATACAGGGCCCAGAAGTAAACCCATGCATGTATGATCAACTAATTTTATCAGGGTACCAAGAATATGTAATGTGGAAAAGACAGTTTTCTTCAGTTGTGATGGGAAAACACGTAACTACATAAAAAACTGAAATCATATTCTTATGTTACACCATACACAAAACTCAATACAAATGAATTAAAGAATTAAACATAAGACCTAAATCCATATAATTTCTAAAAGAAACACAAGGGAAGAGCTATATAACATGGGTCTTAAAAAGGATATTTTTAAATATGCCACCAAAGATCAAGCAAAAAATAATGAATAAATAAAGAATTGGGACTACACCGAAGTAAAATTTTTCATCATAATAAAAGAAACAACCAACAAAATGAAAACCTACAACATAAGAGAAAATATTTATAATACTTTTATTCAATAAGAGGTGAATATAGAAAATACACAAGGAACTCATACAATAATGACCAAAACAAAAAAAAACAACAACAAAAAAAAAACAGTTCCACTATAAAGTGGGCATGTTGACCTGAACAGACATTTTTCCAAAGAAGACATGCAACTAGTTAACAGATATACGAAAATGTGCTTGATATCTCCAATTAACAAAGAGAAAACTACAATGAAATACTACCTCATACCTGTTAGAATGGCTGCTGTCAAAAAGGCAAATGATAACAAATGCTGGTAAAGATGTGGGAAAAGGGGAACCTTATACACTATTGGTGGGAATATAAATTGCTTTTCCATAAAAGCATCAGCATCCTAAAAAATATTAGAAATAGACCTAACAAATAATCCAAAAAAAAAAAAAAAACAATTCTAGGTATAGATTCAAATGAAATGAAATCAGTATGTCCAAGAGATATCCTCACCATGGCATTATTAGTATGTCCAAGAGACATATTCACCATGGCATTATTCATGATAACCAAGAAATGGAAACAACCTAAGTGTCCATTAGAGGATGAATGGATAAAGAAAATGTGAATTTCTTTCATTCAACATGGATGAACCTGGAAGATATTATGCTAAGTAAAATGAGCTAGACCTCAAAAAGATGAATACTACCCAATCTCACATTTATGGAATCTTAAAATGTCTCATAGAAGTAGAGGGTAGAATGGTGGTTAGCAGGCACCAGAGGGTTAGAGAAATGGGAAGATGTTGTTAAAAATGTACAAATTTGTAGTTACAAAGATATACAAATTCTGGAAAGCCAATGCACTGAATAATTAAAAATAAGGTTTGTACACTCAAAATTTGCTAAGAGAATAGAACTTATGTATTATCACACTAAGGAGATAAATATGTGAGGTGGTCTACATACTAATTAGGTTAACTGTGGCAATCATTTCACAATTTGTACATATATAAAAGTTTAACCTTGGACACTTTTGATAATTATAATTTTTACTTGTCAAGTGTACCTCAATAAAGTTAAAAGATACAGACATAATTTATTTTTCCCATCAATTCATATGCACCTCTAAATGATACGGGCATACATAAAACTCAGAAGGAATGAAGGAAGCATCTAACCAAAGTTACAATATTCATTGTGTAAACATGGTAAAGAAATGCATGGAAGCTAGAATGCTAAAAACATTCATATTTTTATATTTCTAGGATGTTTCCTGTCATCCATGAGCAAAATATTACTAGGACTTACTAAATAAACAAGGTATATCTCTGGCCTTGACACTGACATCCAATGATCTTAACAAAATTCCAAAGACCTCAAAGCTTTATGTAGTCAATTACTAGGCATAGAGTGTTTAGAAGAAAGCGTTTATATTCCTTAAAACAGCAAACTTTGAACATGGTCTCCTCCACTTGAGTGTGTAAAAATGTAGATGTTCTTACATATTAGCATCTCAGATGTGCACAATATTAATGACACTGGATGTATTGTTAAGAGCCTTGAAGATAAGTGCCAAATGAAGAATAGTGACTCCAAAATATTAATAATGAAGTATTTGAGACACAAGACCTAGAAAACATAGAGTCAGCATGAAAAGTGTATTTTCAGGCTGAAAAGTGCTATATCCACGATATGCAAAATATCGATCATAATGTATTCTAGGAGGGAGTTGCAGAAAATAGGGCCATGGCATGAATAAAAAACAACTTTTCAGGCTGACAAAAAAATTAAAGCAGGCAAGAGAGAATGAATAAAAATGTATTGTAAATATGCACTGTCATGCAGGCACTGTATTTACAGTTACTCGGTGTGTGCCCTGGCATGAACATTTTCTGAGGCCTGAGCTGATACATGTTTTTAATGTGAGGTTCTGCATATCTTAGAGCAGAATGAAGATTGTATGTCTTGAAAAAAACAGAAGGATGAATGCCCTTCACAGGGACTGAATATTATGTTACGGATTTGTCCATAAAGTATGATAGACAATTTTATAAATAAATGACAGTTTTTTTATATAGGACTCCGTAGTTTAAAAAACACTTCCATATTTATTATTAACGCAATCGATCCCTGAAGTAATATACTATGGTACATAGAAACGAGATTAATGGTGCTGTAGAGGTACAAAATGGTACTCAGATATGACCCCACTCAGTTGGGAAGGTGGGGGGTTGAGATGGGAGAAAGTCTCCTGACTATTCATCTAGAGCATCTGTCCCTGCACCACAATGACACTTTAAGGCAATGGCACCTTTAAATATTCTACCACAAAGCTAGAAGTGGTTCAGGATAGGGGAATTAAACTTCTAGTCTTTCTTATACACAAATATTGAGAGCTTATTTTGTATCAGGACCCATGATAAATGGTAAAAATATAAGAATGAAGGGGGGGAAAAGGGTCCTGTTTTTATGAAGACTGTAGACTAGTTAGAAAGAGTAAGGGAATAATTTTGTTAAAAAATGAATTTCTGAAGTTGAGAACTTGATGAACAAGGGAACCAGTTTAGTGACAAATGGTACACTGGAAGAAAGCAGTTTGAAAGGGAATGATATGGGCCTGGATATGTTTATTCAGGAGTCTTTGAAACATCCAGATGGAGATATTAAGTAGGCGAGACTGACACAGACCTAGAGCTCAGAGGAGATCCAGGATGAATTAGTATGTGTGCCCTGGTGACTGTGTATATTCACACAAGCACATTTGCTTTTTTATTTTTTTCCTTTCTTTCTTTCTTTTAATGAGATCTTGACAGCTTTGTAGGATAAAATTTAAGTGAGTTGTATCAGTATAGAGTGTTAGATATGATCATCTACAAATTTTTATATTCAACTATGAAACTAAAGGAATGAATGAATTCATGAATGAATGATAGAAAGTGAGGAAACGTGTATGTCAAAACCAGATTTTTAAAAATGAAAGTTTTGTGGGAAAATAAAATACAGAATACAGCTTTTTCTTGACAGTTGACTCCTGGTACACAGTAGAATTTCTTATTGAGAGCAACACAAACTATTATCTAATACTTTACCTCTCTTGTAAGTTTAAAACGAGCAAGTAATAGTGAAAGGGTCAAAATATTCCAGTAAGAGGAATGTAATCGTAGAACAGCGTTATTTTTTCTTCATGATTCATAACATTCAACTATGAAAAAAATCTATATGAAATATAAACTATATATAAAACTAAAAACCATATTATTTTATATGATTTGGGGGAAAATTTATTTAAAATATACTGTGTGAAGGAAAGAAAATATATTTTTCATTCTTTGAAAGGAATGTTCAGTGTTGACTTGCTCCAAAATGGGCTGTTCCTAGTCCATAATTAAATGTGAATTCACCACGCGATTACTTTATCTGCTTTCGGGTTTGGGCATCTGTTCATTTTTTCACTAGATAGAATATTTCAATTGCCTGTAGGTACAAAGATCATATGTTATGATTTGGCTAGTCCCAATTAATACCTCACATCTACCATAATATTAGCAAGCAGTACCTTGTTTTACTTTCAAAAGTGTACAAGTTTGCATGATAAACTATTTGTTCATCATATAAGCAAAATTAGAAAAAAAGGAAGAAGAGGAGAGTAAGGGGAGGGAAGGATGGAGGGGGGAAGGAGGAGAAGCAGAAGAAAAAACTTCTGTCCCTAAACCCAAGTATTCTGACAGCAGGTCATCCAGTTCGGGACTAATGATCTATTTTTCAAGGTTGGGAAGTATTTCTGATATGTACACCTAGTTAAGAATCACTGATCAAAAACTGATCAAGAAATACTGGAAAACTTCTGAAAAGCCTCAGTTGTAAATATTTTTATATTGACATCGCAGTAGTCACAAGAACAACTAGGTGGCTCACCTAAAAGTATAATGTTTATATGTCTTTGGGGACATTTAGAACTGAGGGTACGTGGGGAATTTCATCTTAACAGATGTGCACAGACTGAAGCTATAATCACTGCTCCAGATGTTACCACTATAGGTGATGCATGGATCAGAACAACAAGCTCAAACCCAAAGCTTACACCTTAGGTTAGTTGTATCTAAAAACATTAGTAAATTCATTGTTCTTCATTTTATTTTTTTGATCAATGTGGACCTGATTATTAAGACAATTCCAGTAGCATCATCTTCTACTCTTTACTCTTAAAGCATTTTATAAATTTTATAAGAAAATACACATTTCATTTAGCATCCTTACTGATCTTTAAAAAAAAAATTAAACATTCCTTGTCATGCTTTTATTTGAAGATTTTATCATAACATTTATTGGATTCTACCCTAAATTAAAATCTAGTTTCAAGCTTTTGGACTGTCAAGACAGTGAGAGACAGAGAGAGAGAGAGAGAGAGAGAGAGAGAGAGAGAGAGAGAGAAGGGTATTCCTGTGCCTAAGGGGAGNAGAGAGAGAGAGAGAGAGAGAGAGAGAGAGAGAGAGAGAGAGAGAGAGAATGAATACCAATCTACATACATATCAGTGGTACATCATTAAATGGGGAGACCAAGAATGGCTTTACTTTGACTTTTTTATCTTCCTGCCTTCCTTAGCATTTTCCTCCCAAGCAGCAGAAGCTTTATTCATTAGTATAATGTGATTCTGATCCAGTAGCTCTGTCTAGCACCCTGAGGGGTCTTGTAGGCATGAATGTGAATACCCTGGCCTGCTTAGCCTCACATAATCATCCTACACACACCGCAGCCATCCCTTACATCGGGGCATGCATATGAGCATACACTCCACCTTGGAATGAAGACCCTAAGAAAGAAATTCACATAAGGTGGAGAAGCAAACATAAGGCCATTTTGACAGAGGATTCTGAGTTTAGAAACCATAGAGTTTGGGCTTGGGGAAGAAGAACTGTGAAATCCAGATCCGTCCCAATGCAGGGAAATCACTCTGCCATAGAGTTCTGAAAACCTCGAATGTCCTCACATAGGCTTATCCCCAACTGACCCAAGTCTTGTTATTCTCCTATAACTCAGGAGCTTGGAAGGCTTGAAAGTATTTGCTACAAGGTCAATCCCTTCATTCCTCCTAATCTTCCAGAGATGCTGTCATGTAACAATTTATTTCCTCTTGTGTTCTGTTGAGGTCTGAAGCACTCTGCCCCCACTACCCTGCTCCACTTAGGATACAACAGAAGACTACACAACTGGTTGGTTGCAGAATGGAAGTAACATCTCAGCAAGAGGGTGCTACAACAACTATTTTTGCTCATGTCATTTTTGCTCTTTAAGTAATAAAATAACTCTAAAAAGAAATTTTTAATTCATGGGTAGAATCTTTTGGTCTTAGCTGACTGAAATCATGGGTAAGAAGAATAACCATAGGAGGTCAGACCAGGGTCCTCAGAGGTAAGGACTGGAGACTGAGACGTAACTACAGGAATTGGTACCAAGGGATGACTAATGACACTGACACAAAGGGTTTTGCTGATACATACTGGAAATGAATTCTCCTAAGTCTCTTTAGCATGGGTAAGATTTAGATGTGGGCAGAGAAGGTGAGCGTTTCTAGGAGAGTGATCGTCTAGGAACAAAAAGGGCAAATATCAACTCTGGTCTCTTGGGGAGGAAGGAACAATAAGAGTGGTTTAGATTGATGAGAGAAAGGGCAGGTTAGATCAGTTTATATGAATAATCAAATAAGAATTTTCTCCATTTAGAATGATGTTGGCCTGGGGCATAGCATAGATGGTGGGACTGCAAATTGGTGCAGCCAATATGGAAAGCAGTATGGAGAATCCTCAGAAAACTGGGAATGGAACCACCATTTGACTCAGCTATCCCACTCCTCTGTTTCTACCCAAAAAACTTAAAAACAGCATACTACAGGAACACAGACACATCAATCTTTATAGCAGCACAATTCACAATAGGTAAACTGTCGAACCAGTTTACCCTTCAGTAGATGAATGGATAAAGAAAATGTGGTATATATACATAATGGAATATTACTCAGAATTAAAAGAAAACAAAATCATGGCATTTGCAGTTAAATGTAAGGAGTTGTAGAATATTTTGCTAAGTGAAGTAAGCCAATCCCCAAAACCAAAGGTCAAATGTTTTCTCGATATAAAGATGCTGATTCATAATGGGAATGGGGGGAACATGGGAGGAATAGATGAACTTTAGATAGGGCAAAAGGGAGGGAGGGGAAGGGAGGAGGCATGGGGGTAGGAAAGATGGTGGAATGAGATGGACATCATTACCCTAAGTACATATATGAAGACATGAATGATGTGGCTCCACTTTGTGTACAACCAGAGATACGAAAAATTGTGCTTTATATGTGCAATATAAATTGAATCACATTCTGCTCTCATATATAACAAATAGAATAAAATAAAATAAATCTTAAAAAAAATAAGAGTTTTCAAAAAGTTTCAAAAGTTTCCCAGTATTCTATTACTAATTTGACAGTAGTGTTTGTATACTGTGAATGGGAGAGACAGTCCTAATGCCACCAATAGCCTGCTCTATTCACTGACACTCAGTGAATATGCAGAAAGATTAATGAGCAGGGAGATGAGCCAGGGATATGCAGGAAGTGATAATTGTAAAGATAATTGTCCTTCTCTCTGCTTTCCTTTTCCCTAGACCCACTCATGAGGTCTTAAGGAGTTAGCATCAGGGGAATACTCACATCTCCTCCCCAGTTGGTGATCAGTGCTTCAGAGATCATGGAAACCACCATCCTATCATAAAGCAGACAATGTTACAGGAATGCTAAGAAGAATCCAGGAGCATAGAAACACGGCACACTGGACTTTTCTGTATATTTTCCCCCAAAATGATGAAAGAGGATAGTTCCTGAAATGTATTGAAAGCAAATGTAGATATTGGTGTCCTTTTCTAGTATATAAACTTCTTAGGGTTTAAAATAACTGGCTTTAAAGGACCCAGGTCTAGGGTACCCCCATCACACTTTTGTGACATTTCAAGAACTTAGAAGTGGTTCCTGCAGCTCCCTGTGGTGGAACATGTGGATAACGAAGGGGCTGTTCATGTGGCTGCTAGGTAGTAAAGGGACAGAAAGAGTTGAGCTCATATACCACTGCAGAGGTCAGAGATCTTTTATGGTGATGGTGGTACATCCCTCAGAAAACAAGAGTTAGGACAAACCACTAACAACATATTCATAGACACCATCATATTGTCAGAGCCAACCCCATCAAAAAAACAGAATCATCACTCTTCTCCACCCCAACCTTGCTGCCTCATCTATCCCTTCTTTCTTTCCTTAACCCTGGGTGAATGAAGGATAAGTTATATGGCATGATCACATTGTTGCTTTTCCATTTTAAAAAAAACTATGTTGTTGTTGTCATTGTTGTTTTAGTTGATTTTAAATATTTTTAAATGTATTTAAATACATTTAAATGTCATGTATTTTTTAAATACATGACAGCACAATGCATTGCAATTATTATTACACATATACAGCACAATTTTTCATATATCTATTTGTACATAAAGTATGTTCACACAAACTAATGTCTTCATACATGTACTTTGAATAATGATGTCTATCACATTCCACCATCATTGCTACCCGCTTTCCCCTCTCTTACCCCCCCCAATCCTCTGCCCTATCTAGAGTTCATCTATTCCTCCTATGCTCTCCCTTCCCTCCCCCACTATGAGTTAGTCACCTTATATCAGAGAAAACATTTGGCATTTGTCTTTTGGGGATTGGCTAACTTCACTTAGCATTATCTTCTCCAATTCCATCCATTTACCTGCAAATGCAGGGACACAACCACATCAATGTTTATAGCAGCAAAATTCACAATAGCTAAACTGTGGAACCAACCTAGATGCCCTTCAGTAGAGAAATGGATTTAAAAAAATGTGACATATATACACAATGGAATATTACTCAGCAATAAAAGAGAATAAAATCATGGCATTTGAAACTATGTTTTAGAAAGCAGTAGCATGTGTTGAGTGCGAAGGAAGAGGAAAGTCTTAAACACTGAGACGACATCAATAAAGAGAGTTATAGAAGGAACTTTTCAGGAATGATTAGAGTTGAAAGCAATTACTGGAAAAAATTAATTCTCATTAATTCTCATTAGCAGCTATGCCCAAATGAGTTGAAACCCCTAAATAACTTGGTAACATAATTAAAAAGCTATATTTGTAATAAAATTTCTGGTAGTAAAAGTCCTATGATGAAAAATATGTGATTAAAGAATGATAGATTTAGGGGTACTATTTTTTTAATTTAGTATTTAAGAAAACTTCTTTGAAGAACTTTAAGAAATGTGAACACAGTGAAGAAGTAGAAGATAAAGGCCCAGAATTTTTAAAACAATCTGTTAGTTGGCTGATTGATTGGATTATGCTCCCTGTTTCTGTGATGTAGGTCCCTATGGTGATACCTGTGTGCTGACATTGGAATGTGCAAATGAGGATTGTTTAGTGAACACTTGGCACATTGTAGACATTCATCACAAGCAATGAGCAGAATTCTTCATATATGAGATTACTGAATTTATTCAAAATTTAGTAGAATGCCTACTATATAAATATAGCGAGTACATTTATTTGTGAGAAATTATTAATTTTATAAAATGATAAAGAATTATAGGACTATATTAATAACCTTGATATAAAATATTTAATGTAAGGTAATTGATTAACATTTTGTTTTAAAGTATTTAAGAGTCTTAACATGATATGTGAATTTAGCTATTTAAAATTATATTAACTTGATGGGATGTTTTGAAATCATTAATTTTACCTACTTGAAGGATAGTGATATGGAAAATATTTATGATATACTTATTGAAAAAAAAAGACAAAAATAGCAAGATAAGAAAATAAAATGGAAAAAAATTAATAATGATTATCTCTTTAGTTTGTTTGAAATCCCATAAAACATTCATTATACAATTTAATGCTTTTTACTACAACTAATTTGTATTATTTCTATAGTTGGTAAAAAGTATAATATATGTGTTTGTGTATTGTCAGAGCCCAGAGTATGATATACCACAATACACAATCTTGGCAATTGAGAAAAACACAAAAGCAATATCACTCTGAACTTTATTACTCTGATGGATGGTCATACAGGAATTATCTACTTCACCCAAAGATAGGTCATAACACTTTCAATCCAGAGATGTCCATCACTATACCCAGAGGTCAAGAAGAATCTGAACACAGGGGTCTTGCTAAGTTCCCCAGTTTATTAACATTAGGTCAAATCCCCTCCTGCTTTTTCTTCCTAATCATGCTTCTACGTATCTGTCCGTTACCTGAGATCTAAAATTCTGTTTTCCCTGGGTGTTTGTACCTTTGTGAGGTTTTTGTCTTTTTTTTGTTTTGTTTTTGTTTAGCAGTACCAGGGATTGAACCCAGAGGCACTCCACCACTGAGCTACATATACTGCCTGTTTATTTTTTATTTTGAGACAATGTCTAAGTTGTCCTAAACAACTACAAAACAGGTCACAAATTTGCTTTCTAGCTGCTAGCAGCCAAAATAAAGTCTAAAATTGGTTTCAATATCTGTGGTGCTCAAGTGATATACAAATGTGCCAGTTGTTCAAGAGAGGCACAGATTTCTTGATTAATTTTCTCCACTAGTATAAATATGTATATATATTTTTCACATATATCTAAAATATAGTCATCTTTCTTCAAACATAGTATATTACACACACACACACACACACACATACACTCACTTTGAATTCCATTAGCTATTTGTACAAAATCATTTAATTCTTTGGTGAAACTAAATACATTCCACTCTTGATGTTTTATGCCTCTTTATATTAAAGGTTTGTAGTACTACATTTGAAGAATTCTCTTTAAATTTCTTAAACTTTATAAAGAGTTGTTCAGAATTTACAAACTAATTTTGCAAATTCTACACAGTGCTAATTGCAAATCAATAACTTTTACCTTAAAGGAAGAAGAAGCAAGTTGTTTTAACTCTTGGTTGCACCCTTGGTAACATAGAAACTAAAATCCTATCAAATCTGCCCTGAAGGCTTTTAAATTGGGGTTCTATTTTTGACACTCATTTTATCATTGCTATTCTACATGATGCATAACACAACTGCCAAAGGAAGTATCTATATCTCAGATAAGTTGTTTGCCTCATTGTAAAATACATTTATAGGAATCAAATGCAAGATTGAAAACAACATTAGAAATATATTTTAATTTTCAGGAAAGCAACAAAACTTGTATATAGGCAACTTGTACACAGAGGCAATGTCTGTAACAATAACCTAATGGGACTGAACTACCTTTCTCTTTAAAGGCAAACCGTTAAATCAGAGAAAAGAATGGGTGGCAGCAAACAACTTATTAAACAACAAGTGTGAAAATGGAAAAGGAAGAAGCCTCTAGGGCCATGTTAATTATCTCAGGGTCGGAGGCATTAAGAAGATTGTCTGGCAGTTTCTAAGGCAGTCAGATGGCAGTGCCAACACACAAGCATCCCCAAGGTCTTGCAGTTACAGCACTGTCATATTTCAAATGACAGGTAATACTTATGAACACACCAGCACTAACCTCCTCAATTATAGTCAATGTCAAGGTTTTACAACTGGAGGAACTGCTAATTTCTAACGTATATATTGCCTGACAAGAAGACTTTATAAAAAGTAAGTGTTTAAAGCCCCTATTGCATGTTGCTAAGAAATCTTTGGAAGATTCACACAGAGATAATGTCTTCTACTCCCTCTGGAGAAACCAAACATATATTCTTTTAGAATGAGGATCCTTTTTTTGTGCTGTTTGTAATATAAGGAAACCTCAGAAAGATAAATGGGCCTGAGTATCATTCTCCCTGTATATAGTGATATTTTATAACAGGATGTTGCAATTTAGACTTACTTCATTTTTCAATATAATCATATTAAATTACAAAAACAGACTTGTCTAGGTGAGGTGTTATTTCTTCAAATTACCTTTTTTTGATACTTTTACCAGGATGCCATGTTGTTCTTTCAGTTTTTCTGCATATATTTGCAAACTGGTAGGCTGCAGGTGTCAACACCCATCTTCCAAGTTTTTCTTGTACTTGTAAAACACATGATAGATCAAAGACAATAATTCAGATGTCACTGTGTACTTTTTTGTAAACCTAATATGCTTTTTACAAATCTTTCCCATCTTTTGATTAGAAACCAGTAGTTTCATTCTGGTTCAAGTTTGTTTACTAATTTTTAAAATTCAAATCACATTAGATTTTAAATTGTGCTGCTATAAACATTGATGTGGCTGTGTCCCTGTAGTATGCTGTTTTTAAGTCCTTTGGGTATAGAACAAGGAGTGGGATAGCTGGGTCAAATGGTGGTTCCATTCCAAGTTTTCCAAGGAATCTCCATACTGTTTTCCAGGTTGGCTGCTCCAATTTGCAGTCCCACCAGCAATGTAGGAGTGTGCCTTTTCCCTGGCATCCTCACCAACTTTTTGTTTGTACTCTTAATAGTTGCCACACTGACTGGAGTGAGATGAAAATTTAGAGTAGTTTTGATTTGCATTTCTCTAATTGCTAGAGATGTTGAACTTTTTTTCATATATTTGTTGACTGATTGTATATTCTCTTCTGAGAATTGTCTGTTTAGTTCCTTGGCCCATTTATTGATTGAGTTGTTTGTCTTTTTGGTGTTAAGATTTTTGAGTGCTTTATATATCTTAGAGATTAGTGCTCTATCTTCTGTGCGAGTGGTAAAAATTTGCTCCCATTCTGTAGGATTCCTATTCACCTCAATGATGGTTTATTTTGTTGAGAAGAAGCTTTGTAGTTTGATCCATCTCATTAATTGACTATTGATTTTAATTCTTGCACTATAGGAATCTTATTAAGGAAGTTGGGGCCTAATCCAACATGATGGAGATTTGGGCCTACTTTTTCTTCTATTAGGCACAGGTTTCTGGTTTAATTCTTAGGTCCTTGGTCCACTTTGAGTTGAGTTTTATGCATGGTGAGAGATAGCAGCACAATTCACAATAGCTAAATTGTGGAACCAACCCAGATGCCCTCCAGTAGATGAATGGATAGGGAAACTGTGGTATATATACACAATGGGATATTACTCAGCATTAAAAGAGAACAAAATCATGACATATGCAGGTAAATGGAGGGAGTAGGAGAATATTTTGCTAAGTGAATTAAGCCAATCCCCCAAAAACAAAGGCCAAATGTTTTCTTTGATATGAGAATGCTGATTCATAATGGGAATGGGGACTGAGTATGGGAGGAATAGAGGAAATTTAGACAGGGCAAAGAGGGGGGAGGAGATGGGAGGGAGCATAGGGGTGGAATGAAATGCACATGATTATTCTAAGTACATGTGTATAGACATAAATGGTCTGAATCTACTTTGTGTACAACCAGAGACTTGAAAAATTGTGCTGCATATGTGTAATATGAATTGAATTCTGCTGTCATATATAACAAATTTGAAAAAATAAATATTTGATAAAGAAAATCACATTAGATTATACTCTAATGAGAGCTTAGCTCTTGCTGAATGGAGATTGCCAAGGGAAGCAGCTGGACAAAAAACAGACAGACCTGGGAGAATTAGATGATCTATGACATAATCCAAGAAGGCTAACTTACAAAACAAAGTTTTAAAGCTTTAAATTAGTACCTCTTCCACTATGTATCTTTTATCTTTTGTGATAATACCTCAATTGGAGCAGCTTAAAATTACATGCAAATATTAATTTTATATATGAATATGTGCAGTTTTCTGGGAAAACAGTGCATAATATTCATCTATTCCTTAAGGGAATACATAATCTCACTACTTAAAAAATAACATTTAGACTCTACAGGACATTTTATTTCCAAAAGATGCCAACTTACAAATGAAGAACGTATAAGCACAATGGAGCAACTCATTTAAGACTCACTGCCATTTTCAGTTTAATTTGCAAACAACAGAATTAATGTTGATTTTTATTTTCAAAATTTTGGCTTGTGACAAATGTGTTGGAAGGTAGAACACTTAAGTATTATAATCATTTAAATCCTTAATCTATGCTTATGTTTTCTGATATTTATATTATAAACCTAACACCATCTAGGGGATGTTATCAATATTCCTTTGATCATTTAGGAGATTTTATAACTTTTAAATGTATAAACTACTTTAGAATTTATAGAAGATATTGAATTTTCAAGTAAAAACTTCATGAAATTTTTTGATAATTATTTACTGATGTATTTAAAATGTCTGAAATTTTTGTTTGAATTAATGTACATACTTCTGGTTAGGAGAAAAATGATACAAAAATAGCCTCAAAGTCCAGCTCAACCAAGGACATTTTAGAAATCTTAATCCTTAATTAGACTCTATGCCAAATATGTAAAAATTATCCTTACCCATAAACTTATCTTCACATTTTAAAGTAAGAAAAATCAAAGAGGGAAATTGTTAAAAGTTTTATATCTGTTTATTTTTGCCTGAAGTAAGTACTTCTGTGGTATGATACATGTTTCAGTCCAACTTATTCCTCAAAGTAAAAGATGCTTTTAAAAGTATTTTGGTTTGTTGAAGCAGAAAGAATAAGTGACTCAAACACATCAAGAAAGTATATTGAGATCACCTCACCTTGTTTACTTTTGATTGGCACAGGAAACCTTTTAAGTAACAGTTGCTCCGCTTGCTGATACAGAGCAGCTCACATCTGGATTGCAAAGTTTCTGAAGGTTAATTTCAGCTTCTAGCTAAAATGCCCTTGATTGTATTGACTTACATTGCCTTCTTACAGGTGAATAATTCCAGATACACTTTTAGTTTGGTTCCATCTAGACACAAGATAAAGCATTTCAAAACATACAAATAGAAGATATTTTTTCTTTATCTAGATCTTCAAAACAAATGCCTGATCTGACCTGAAAGCTTAAAAAGCAACCATTTGCCATTTCAAGGTATTGGATACAAGTCTGGGTCATTGCCAAAATATAAAATTTCTAGGTAGCAGCAAGCAAATTGGTTTCTACCAGTGTTTTATATCTGTCTCATGTTCTTTTTTTTCTTCTTTTGTTTTGACCTAGAAAATACACCATATTAAGACTATGATAAATTGGAAGAGTAGATATCTTCTATTGATCAGATAAAGAGAAAAAAATCTTGTAAAACAAGATTTGGGGAAGAAGCATATTGAATACTCATTGTAATTTGAAATTTATGTGGTATCATCAGGGTATCAGAATTAATTTCTTTTTTCATTTGAGTATCTGGTCACAGAGGTCTTTATAATTGAACTGATTATGTTACATAATAAACAATATATTGCTTTTTTCATAAGGCTTCTGATTTTTTAAAAAAAAATATTATTAGTTGTAGATGGACCCAATACCTTTATTCATTATTTATTTGTTTGTTTGTTTATTTATTAATTTATTTATCTATCTTTATGTGGTGCTGAGAATCAATCCCAGTGCCTCACACGTGCTAGGCAAGTGCTCTACCACTGAGTTACAACCCCAGTCCAATGATTCTGATTTTTATAGTATTTTGTCGGGATATGTATTTGTAATTGAAAATGGAATTAATTTTTGATTTCATACAGTTTTTCTCCACCTGTGCTGCTTTGGATACGGGAGCATTTAGGAAATTACTGATGTACAACTCCATTTTTCATTCATTGGCACCAATTCTAGTTTGCTACCAGATATATCTGCACCTGCTATAATCTGAATCAATACACATTAAATAAACAAAAGTTTTGTTTCATAGAGGAGTGGAGTATGTTGTATGTGAGTATAGGTGTGTGTAGGGTAAAATGTTAACATTCTTTCCAAGGATTGCACTTGAAAATAAAGAACACACAAATCTAAACCCTCTGAATTCCTCCATTCATCATCTTCACTAAAACAGATGACAAAGATGAGACTAAGGTATGGAAGTTACAATTATATTGTTGTTACATGCAGAGGATTCTGCTAAGTTAAGGTCTGAGGGAGCCTTTAGGAAGGCCTGATCCAGCCTGTAGAAATGTTTGTTAGTGTGCTCATTAGTTTTCAGGGGGAAAAAATTTTTGAGTCTTTTCATTTGGGCTCTACAAGTGCATTGCAACTTCTCCTCCTTAATGCCATACACCAAGCCTCATTCTTTATTTGAACTGCTTGTGCCTGAAGGCATTGAAGTTTAGGGTCTCTGTGAGGCAGTTTTTTTTCATTTATATTCAACCACAGATGCTTTTTCATCTGTTAACAGGAAGATACTGCTTACCACTAAGTCAGCGATTTGAACTTTCCAGATACATATTCTGAACTCCTGCCTACTTGTGGTCAAATATTTATCTCTCCTCCATTCTTCAAACAATTCTCTAGCCTCCAAAGCACATAAGGTTATACCTAACAGTGTGTATTTTCCCACTGATACTTCCTGGAACTTTATAAAGCCATTGAATCAACAGAATTAAGCCTTTCGTTAGTATAGGAGAATTTCCTTCCATTGTTAATTTAGCAATTCATTGTTAAGAATAGCTAAACAGAGATGAAAACCAAGATGGAGAGATGGTGAATACAAACCTATATTTTTCCAAAACGTTTTTTGATCCTACATTTTCTGCATTTACTAAAATAGTTTCAGTGCTTTTAAATTTTTTTAAAATCTTATTTTCTCTAAAGTAATGAAACTTTCTCATGCACTTAATGACATCCCATGACAAAGTTTGGAAATAAATTGTTACAAAGCTCTTAGAAGTTGTGTTTTATATTAATAAAAGTTGCCAAAATTTCACATTCTTAAATACCTCTTTCATTTACTATGCCCAATGACCCTATGAAGTAATATTATTATCTATTTTTCATTGATAAGAAAACAGAATTATAGAGTTCATGAAACTTGATGAAGATCACATGCTTAGAAAATTGTAGCACAAGAATTAGTGCATAATTTATTTTAAAAGTGATCTTTTTCACAACCAACCATCATCCTATAACATCTTTTAATAACTCTTTGTTATGTAGTACTGGCCAAGTTTAGTCATTTCTAACATTGGCACAAAGCTGGGTTTTCCAAGACACTGAAGCACTGCTAAGACCCCTGTTCAAACTCAAATTCTTGTAATCGAGTCAGAAAGACTTCAGACATGTTGCTCAGTGTAGCAGAAATTAGTTTTTTTGAAGGGAAAGGGGGCACTCTCAAGGGAGAGAGCAAGTCCTCTGAGAGAGGAGACAATGTGCCTCTCCTGCACTCTTATTTCACTGGGGATCCCAGAGAAGTTTACACAGAGGTCCACCTCTTTGACTTTCGACTAATAGCAGGGTGACATCAGACTTTCAAGTCCCTATGGCCAGGACAGCTTCATGTCACCTTGGCCCATGCTGACTGGTTCTAGTTGGATTCTTAATCATTTTTATAGATTTCATGGTTAAGAGGAATTAGCCTTATCTTCTGGAATCTGGTCTGTGAAAAGGGTCTCCCCAAATCTCTCCCATTAAAAAAAAACTTGGGTTTCTCTTTTTGATGTTATTTCCTGACTTCATTTCCTTGCAGATAAAAGGTAGTTAACTGAGGAATGTGACATATGTCCACTTAGACTAGGCAGGGCTTCAAGTAAATTGCTTTTTGGCAAAGAAAGAATGTGGGGGTCAGCATGGTGGGTCAATTTTAAATTCTCTTAACTTCATGTTCCCACCATCCTCATCTGTCTGTCCCCTAACAATATGATTTAAAATATATACACTGAAAACATTTTTATATGCCTGTTGCTCATCTGTGGACATCAAAGCCCTCCTTCCCACAACTTGAATTAGTTTATGTTTTCTACTACCCTTCACGAAGTCTCCTTACACAATTTTAAAAGATAACCATCCAATTATAATTTCAATATCTGGAATCAAAAGCAATAATTATCCCTAAAGTGAAAAAAGTGAGTATTTAATTCAAATTTACTTTTTGAAGTGTAGCATTTTAGTTATCTAACTTAAATCTTTCAAAAGTTAACAGATGCTTTCAGACATGTTCATCTTCTCTCACTTTTTAAACCTAATAAACATTTTTACACATGAAAATGCTATTTGTGTACCTGGCGTGGGTGGCAATCCCAGCCTCATACTCATCTCCTATATTGTTTTTTGCATTACCAAGACAATCAGTGACACTCCAAAATGTGTAAGCCACTACTCTCTGTTAGAATGTATGTGATTTTATTAACTTGTTTTCAGCTATTAAAAAGTAAAACTAAAAAAGAAAGATTATTGCTGGTCTTTTGATGTTATTACTTTGTTCTACAATATTAAAAAAAAAGTTTTACATTTTTAAAAAGATTGTTTTTCACTGTTATGCACACAATAATATTATGTGAATAGTGAATGTTTTTCTCTCAAGATATTTGGCTTCTTTCATCCCTCTTATTTGATTTTAAATAAAGTTTACTCCCTACAAACAGTTGTTTCCTATTTTCTTTTAAAAGTATCACTTATCTTGCAGGGATCTCCTATTTTGGGTTAAGATACATGAAGTATCCACTTGGCCATTTTGCATTTTAGTAATACACTCATGACTGCTACTTATTTTCTCCTTTTTGCTTTAATTTTTTCTACTTTTCTCTCACTTGAGCTTTTAATAATTTTATACAAAGAATGCAGTTACAATCATACATAGAGATAATCATAGAGTACTTGGACCATAAAAATTTTAACATAGATTAGTCCAATTTAATAATACTTTACATTATTATATAATCATAATATATATTATATAAACATATATATACAAATATTTATTTTAAATAAGTGGATATTATGTCTTTAAAGCAGTGTAGTGATTTATATAAATCGTGTGTGCATTATTATTTTCAACATCATAAACTTTTATAACAGAGAGAATTGGTATTATTATCATTTTTTAGGGGGAAATGTAAGGGTAGAAAATGTACTAGCTTATGTAAATATGATCAAAAATCGTAGAAGAGAATGTTTTCTGATACCGAAGAATATTTCCACTGCTCTTCTGTAGTCCCACAGAATTTTAAAGCCTCCAAACTCTGTTACCTTTACAAGGTAAGTGCTATATACATAATATTGTGTCAACTGCTATGATGAATTGGCCAAGATAAATTATATTTAGAAGAAATTGTAAGGGATATGGAACCCAACACAATGCTGAAATCTCAGTTCTATTCCTCAAAGTTATAGTATCAGAAAGTACCCTATTCTGTCCATAATAGCTTGATATCTTGTTGAATCACATGTATTGTCTTGCAGTATATTGTGAAACTTTTCATTGTTTTTACTGAGGCCAAGAAGTATATTTGTTATGAGCCTTAAAACAGACAGTGGCTATTTTTGTCATTTAGTATCTTGATATGAAAAGGTTGTACTTCTTGAATTTTTTGTCAAAAACAACTGAGATATTTGTAAGATTTCTCCTTTCTGATAGTGAAAGCTCTGTAGTGATTGATAGTTCTTGTTTTTTTTTTTTATGGCCAAAAGGAAGATGCAACTCATATTAGTTTCTTAGACGCAAAAATATTAATTTTACGATATATATTTTTTTCTTCCTTTTCCTACTAAGTCTATTTTGCCTAATACTGAATGAATGCTATTTGTGAGATACCCCAAATAATTTTTTAAGGAACAATGAGGCATAATTTTAAATATGAATAAATTATACTAAAATCAAGGAAAGTCTAATACGTTGTAAAATGTAAAAATCTCTCTTACTATTTGTTTACAAATGTATCCTGAGAAAATGTACTTCTATGATATCAATGCTGATTTGTAGCCTTCCTGTATCTGTAGATGATATGGCAGTCACTGTTACCCTCCCCCTTGTCTGTATTTTTGCCTTGCATGGTTTTAGTTACTCTGGGTCAACTGTGATCTGAAAATATTATATTGAAAATTCCAGAAATAAATAATTTGTAACTTTTAAATTGTGCACCATTCTATGTAGCATAGTAAATCTCACAGTGTTCCACTCTATCCTGCCTAGATGTGAATTATCTCTTTGTCTAGTATCTGTATACACTACCTTCCTGTTAGTTACTTGGTAACCATTCAAGTTGACAGAGGCAAGAATATCTCACATCCTCACAAAAAGAAAAGTTGAGTTCAGTGCAATAAGATGTTTTGAGAGAGGCCACATTTTCATAACTTTTACTTATCATGTTATTATAATAGTCTTTTTTCTTATTGGTCATTGTTGTTAATCTCTTAATGTGCCTAATTTCTAAATTAAAATTTATCATAGGTATGTTTATATATGGAGAAAAGATATATAGTGTTTGATACTAACACAGTTTCAGGCTTCCCTTTTTGGAGTTTGGAACATATCCTCCATGGGTTAGAAGGGAAAGATGTAGTAATTCCAGAGCCCAGGCTGGTATCTGGTACTCAGAAGAACTCATAACAATACTACATCTTTTTTAAAATTCTTTTTAGAAGATTGATTTGAAAGCATGTAGGAAAATATTCTACCTAGTTCTAATTTATCATATTTTTGTCATTTTTCTCAAAAGTTTCAGGAAATTCCCAAAGATCATTATAGGACACAATATAAAAAAAAATTAAATGACGTTGATTTATTTAGACCTCCCCATTTTTTAACTGTGTACAAAAATTCCTATTGTAATATTTTCAGATAAAAACAAAGGCTTTAGTACAACTATCTTCTAACCAAGCAACAACCAGAGAATGAAAATCCCACGATACTCCTAACAGTCCAAACAGTAGCCCTAGCAAATTTGAGGTCCTTAAAACAAATAAACCTGAGGGTGGGAATATTGTACTCTCCATCTCCCCAGGGTTCAGTAGAATATTAGACCTAAGGCAGGCACTTTGCAAATTTGCAATAGATACATGAATGGATCATTTCAGATGCTGCTTCTGCTGCTGCTGGAATATATACTGAGTTGTTTTTTCCTAGTAAGATTGATTTCTGTTGATACATCTATATATTCCCCATCAATCTCTCTCAGCCAAAGCATGCCTTTGAGAGTTGGCAGGCAGAATTTGGTGTCTAGTCTTTGGCCAGGAATAGAATGAAAGGTAGCTGGACCACAAAAGAGATTAAACTCTTGACCCTGGCCTTATTAACTCTGGGCTTTATCTAACTGAGTTTAACCAGCCATGGTTATAGGGAGCAGCAACATTCATAACCTTTAATTGCATCACTCTCTCTAGCTGCCCAAATATTATGGACTTGGATGAAAGGCACATTTGAAAAGACATTAATGGCATGACATACGCTATATTGTACATTTGTAATCTGAGTCAAAATTGGAACCCAATTTTTCAGGTAATTATCCAATGTTCTATTCTCTGAAATCAAGTAGACAATTAAAGTCCTTGAAATTTCTCTATTAGAACACATAGCCCCCAATTAGGAACATTCTATAATGGTTACAAAATATTTATTAGTGCCCTCACAATATCCAAGTTCTTCAGATGCAGCACTGAACAATTTTACAATCTACAGACTTTTTTCCATTTAATCTATCAATTAAAAACAATGATCAACTATCAAAGAGCTATGTTCTCTCTCATATGCCTCAGACATGCAAGCAATCTATGAAGAATAGTTGTCTTAATTTCAAAAATTATATGTATACATAGCAATTTAAATATCCTCTTCCCTTACTCCCCTTAAAGAACGATGCCACATGCAAGAAGGCAGTTTTGCAGGAGGGCTAGTATACTAGAAGTTTTAAATGAAGGCAAGATTGTGTAGAGGAGACTTGGCAGTTTTATTTGTCTGCAAGCTCAATTTGAAACACTTGAGGAAAAAGATTTTGAGACTATTGAATTCCATGCACACCTCCATTAAAGTGCTTACATTGATTTGCAGTTTTCCATACCATGAGTTTGTTGCCCCTAATACCTTGTGAGCTATTTGGAGATCAGAATTTTTTATCTTTTTATCTTTATACTCCCACAATATAGCATGTAACTAGGCACTGTGTCAGTTCAAAAAATATTTGTTCGTTGTCTACTTTGCACCAAGCACTGGAAACACAGTGGTTAACATAAGAAGCATGATCTTTGCAGTCAGGGAGTTTACAATCTTGTGGACTGAGGAAAAAGCAGATGAAAGAATAAATAGCAGATTGAGCATTTTCAGGAAGAGCAGTGCTTCCCAACTCTTTTTTTTTTCCTTTTGATGATAAATTCCTCTCATTTCCTGGAGATGCTGGTTCACCATCCTTTCACTGATAATTACATAATGCAGAAGAGTTTGTCTTCTGATGTTCTGTTTATTTCTACTAGCCAAGAAAACATTTTGTGTTTTTTTTTTAATAGTAAGAATTCTGAAAATGATAGTGTTTCCCCTCAGAAGTCAAAATGCATTAGGACACGGAGTCTGCTACTGAAGACCAAACTGCCTAGAGATGATAATAGCTTTGCTGGAGGCAGACAGTGCTGGCAAGAATCTCAGAGGCAAAGGGGGTGTGGAGAGAGAGTGTACAGATAGATAGCGGAGAGCAGTGAGAGCCCTATATTATAAAGGATTGTAAATGCAAGTAATTTGGCTACTCACACTGAAAATATTGAATAGCCTTGAAGACTTTTGACCTGAAAAGTAGCATAATCAAAGTGATATTTTGAGATAATAACCCAAGAATTAGACATAGTCTACATTGTAATTGAGGTAAAGCTAAGAAGGACAGTTAAGATGATACTGAAATATTATAGACACAAAGTTTTAAATTTCAAAAAATAATGTGCCATGGACATCAGAAATATAACTGAGAGTGCCACTCTGTAAATGGAGAGAATGAGGAAGTCACTATAAGGATCAGAACCATCAGGAAAAAGGAACCAATTTGGTATTATAAGAGAATTAATGAAACTAGACAATGTTATATTTTTAGTATAATTTGATGCAATTAATGGATATATGAGCAAAGCTTTGAAGAAAGATCAGTTTGAAATTTATAAAAGTAAAGCATAAGCAGACTTTCCTTCTTGAGAAAATTCTTCACAAATCTCATTATAAATTGTAACTTCAGTATCCTTTGCTCACTGTTGCAATAGAATTTTTTTTTTCCCTTAAAACCAGCAAGAACCAAGAGCTACCAGTCTTTCATGAATTGCTACAGTAATGTAAGTCAGAGCTTTGAGAATATGATATGATAAGTAATTGGCCCATGGTAAAAACAGGTTCCTGAAAGCTAAATACTGTGTATGCCTCAAGAAAATCTTTAAATTTGCAATGCTTATTTACCCATTTGCTGACCCATGCTTATTATGTGCAATATACTGAGATGGGTCTGGGAGTCAGTCAAGACACAGGAGAGGCCCAGTCTCTGGAGATCACATGTTATTCCTTGATTGATATGGCAACCTCTTTCTTTTCAATGGTGTATGTTTGAAGTTTTCACTGATAACACTGACACTGAGAGGCACATAGATTTTATAGGAAACTAATTAAAGCCATATTTTTTAAATGATATTTATAAATATACTGAGTAATATTTGATGCTGCAGAACATATTCTAAAAATTTCCAATCATGGAATCGGGGAGCCCAGATTAACGTCCTCCTTAAGTAAGAGGTAGTATACTCAACAACTACTTCACATAGTTCCATAGAGGAAAAGGGAAGGAAGAAAGAAGCCAAAACTGGTAAATGAAATGAAATTAGATCACTAGTAAGCTCATAACTTAGGTTCATACCATTTGGTCAGTTTTCTAATGGCTATAACTTAATGATTCAATTAGTTTCATGGGAACAAGGGTAAGTGCATGTTTAATGTTCTGTGTCATATTACTGATTAGAATCTGCCAAAGCCATGTCTAGCTGCAGCTTATGAGCAATGAAACCCCAAATCATTTACTACTATAGTTCCCCTATGAGCAGATAGATGAATACACAGTTGTTGGCAATAAAAATAAATAAATAACACAAAATTAGTACACAGAATTATTTTCTCAAATTTTATTTTCCTAATTGATTATAATTCTCTTAGTAGCTCATTCAACACATTCAACTCCTGCCATATGCAGACACTGTGCTCAGCACTGTAGATGAAACAAAGTTGACTTTTGGGGTGTTTTGCCCTCCAGTGGTACCGTATAAAGTTTAATAAATAGCAGAGTAGGCCACATGATTTTTATGACAATTATTTAAAAAGTAGAAATCATGATGCACATGCCAATCATCAGGAGTGGTACAATATTATGCCACACACTAATCATGAGCAGTGATTGAGAGCATGATGGCGAACCAATTAGCTATGATATTTTATAAAATGAAGAGGGAAGGAGGAGACATTTGGGGGGTAGAAAAAATGTTAAGTTCTTCAGTACAAATACCCGTCAAGACAGAGTCAACTTGAACGAAGATTCAGAAGTTTGAGTGATGAGCCTTTAATGTTGTTGGGTTTCTCCATCATAATTAGGCTAACCATACAAGTAGGTAAAAAAATCTGATTGCATTATTTGGAAGAGAGGTGTAATATAAATTTTTCATGCTCTTTTGAGATGTGTTGGCACTTAAATGTGAGGAATCAGTTTTCCTATGTACAAAGAGGACACATGGTAGTTTGGTACCTGTCATTTTTAGTAAGTTATATGACATATAATCTATGGTAGTAAAAAATACCTCAGCTAATAAATTACTTTTGTAATCATTGGGTATTCATGTACTTGGTGAGCTGGAGGTAAAGATAATTAAGCTTGCTTAACTCTCCATGTTTAATTGGTCACCAACCAATACATATTTCACATCTTTTTATGAACATCCTTTTATGTTTATCATGGATGAAGACAAAAGTAAAGTATTTCTTCCATTTGTAAGGATTTCCAGAGCAATTGAAAAGTTAATTGCTCAAATTTCTGAGCAAATATACTAGCAGAATTCTTAGGCCATACCCTGTTGCTTTTGGTATTTTGCTTACAAATAGTGGCCTGGCACATGTTAATTTGCATGCTACCAGAGGTGTCTGAAATCCCTAGTAAAATCGCAAATATATAGGAATTTGTAAAAGGCATGACCAATTCACCTTGTGTATATATTTGATGGATGTTTTATACACTAATTTTGACATTGATGTAAGAGCCATGAACACAGAGGAGTTCTCCCTGTACATCTTTACTGCAAATGGAAATATTGCTACTAAAAGATAAGCTTGAGTCAGTATTTAGGATGATTGATATTTTTGAATATAAACATGGAAACCTCTTATCCAAAAGGTGGCATGACTGAACTGGATGCTGAGATCATATTTGACAGGTTTTATGACACCCTAAATCATTGAGGAATGGTGTTGCTGGACCACCTTTCATATACTTGCCACACTGATTTCTTGCAGTAATGAACTTCAGGGGCTCTGTTTAGTAGCAAAAGCCATGAAATCCAAGGAATGCACATACATCTCAAAAACTGCACAGAAAAGAAAAAAAGATGATGAACATTCTAACCTGATTTTTTCCCTTCATTCTGAAGTATAGAATTGTGTAGAAAATTGCTGTAGTACCAAAAAAGAAAAGCAATTGAAAATATTATTTAGTGATGTTTGGATATTACCCTAGTAGGAAAAAAAAGAATATTACAAAAAAAAAAAAACTGTTATGGGAAAAGAGTGTAGTTTTGTTCTTAATTTGAGTCTTCATTCAGGCCTCTGAAATTATTTCATTTAGGTGAGAGCATTTTAAGGAAAACAGATTTAGCAATCACATGGTACTAGGCCTGCTAACTCTGGAGAACTTCAGAGAATCAACTAGAATACATTGTTAATTTAACAGGGTTCCAGGAAAGAAGATTCTTTATATGTACAGAATTCAATGACCTTTTCCCCATTACAACTAATATCCAATCTGTGCCAGAATTGGTTGGACAGCAAATCTCTGATCTGCCCCTTAGGGAAGAACCTTGGCAAATTACCGACATTCACCTTGCAGTAGGGTTGTAAAGATAAGGGACAGAGTTTATCAAGTATTTATTTTGATGCTTATAGCATAGGAGATAGTCAGGAAATAGTGGCTGAGTATTCCATTTAGCTCAATCCAATCATTATGGTTTCAATCTGAAATGTCCCCCAAAGACCCATGTTGAAGGCTTGGTCATAGGGCAGCAATGTTCAGAGTGGGATTTGGGGAAGAAATTGAATCATTAGGGCTCTGACTTCATCAGTGGATTAATTCATTATAGCTAGATAGACTACAGGGAGAAGGGAGAGACTGTGGAAAGTGAGGACCATGCTGGAGGAAGTAGGTGACTTGGGGCACGTCCTGGAAAGTTATTTCTTATACCCAGCCCTTTATATGCTTGCCCCCACATCTCCCTCCTCCGCTCTTTCTCCTGCCCCCCCCATTTGATTTACATAGTCATTTATATAAAATAACTTCAATTTTTTATGAGGGTCAAATGTAGCATTTAATTACTTGGAAACCATGTTCTAACAATACTAAAAATAAATTCTACTTTTCTTATTTAATGAAGCTCATTTATGTGTATTTTTAATAAAGAATTCCTTATACATGTATCTATTCTTTATATAGATTTTAAATAAAGAATACATGGAACAAATAGATTTTCTGTGTGTATTCTTTTTAAATAAAATATATTTCAGAAAGAAAACTCGGAGATAAGAACTTTTAGGAATATCATAGTAAAACCACTTCAGTGTTGTGACCGTAATTCTTCCAGATGCACTCTGACACAGAACTAGAGTCTTCAGGCTTTTCACTTAGCAATGTGCCCTGAAACATTTTTTTTTTTTTGTCAATGAATGTGCTGCCGCCACATTTTTTCAATGGGCCACATAATACTTTTGTTACATGATTGTACTATACATTATTAAAAATCCTTATTGATAGTCATATCAACAGTTTATAAGAATAAAAGTTCCAAGAGGATGGTGTATGTCACATTCTAAGCACCACACCTACCACACAGAAGCAGCAGTTATTATTGATTTAATTTTAAAAAATTCTTTGTAATTCTAGTTATTCAGAAAACAGTCAAAAATCACCACTGTATTAATGCTAGAGCCTAGGAAAGCAAAGCCTAATGACAATGAATTAATCAGTACACAGACTATTCCCTAAAATGTACTAGAGATTGTGAGTGGCTTTCTGATGTAATTGAAGAATTTTTTAATCTAAAATAAACAATTAATATACCTCAGGTCCTATTCTAGGCATTGGACATAAAAGAGTCCTTCTCTCATGGGAACTACAGATATCAAACAAGGAATTACACATGAGATTGGTATTTTTAAATAAGTAAGTATAGGGAGCTGATTTTCTGAGGTAATAAGAACAAGCTGCAGAAGGACTCTCTAAGAACATAAATTTTTAGTTTAGATTTAAACAATCTGAGTATGAGTTATCTAGGTAAAGTTGGTAAATACAAAAACTTTAGGCAGTCGGGAGAATGGGCACTAGATAATGAAATTACTAGATAATGAAAAAAGTAAGAAGAGCCTAGCATGGGGAAGCATGGCAGCACCATGAGGAATGTTTGGATGTGAGGCATGATGGAGAGAAGCTCACACAGGACTCTGTAAGCCATATTTAAAATCTTGAGCATCACCTTTAAGATAATAGGAATAAAGAAAAGGCAAAATTGCATTGAAAGGTGCAAGACTACAGAGGCAATGAAAACTAATTAGGCAAGGGAAATTACTGTGGTCAGTGGAGATTAAAAGAAGTAGAAAGATCTCTGAAATATTTAGTTGATAGAATTGAGAATTCTGGTTATTGGTGATCCATTTCACTTTGCGGAATACTGTAATTTCAACTGCTGTCTTAAATAATATAAATTGGTTATTTCTATTAAAGTTTTTTCTATAAAAGGATTACTTCAGTTATGGATTCTTGAGTGCGGCAGATACCATTGCACATTGCTATAGCCACTCTCTTCTCCTTCATTAATAACAGAACTCATATGATAACTAGTAACATGCATACCAACTGGGAAAGGACTACAGGTCCTAGCCTCCCTTGTAGCAAATTGTGGTAATATTACTAGCCAAGGGATAAGAACAAAAGTATTGCCTGTGGCTTCTGAGCAATATCTTCAGGAGTAACTATTTTTTCCAACTAACAAATATAGTGATACTGGAACTCAGGCAGCCATCTTGACTTGTGAGAAGGATGGCAAGACAAGACAAGTGCAGCCAGCATCACACTAACTTTAGCCTTCTTGTCTCCTTCTGTGTTTTTTTAGTAATAGTGAAATTTTTATTCAGTTAAAGTTCTGTTCACCTTATTCTAAGGGCTACATCGGCTTCGCCTGTTAATTTTATACACTTGTTATCTTATGGCTTTTTCTGAAATAAGAGAGGCTCATGTTTATATCTGTTGCAATTTTCAGTATAAACTTTGTGAGATTCATCTGTAATTGGCCACAAGGGGATTTCCTCTAATTTGTTGGAGACTTGCTGTATTAGTTTCCTAGGACTGCCATAACCAATTACTACAAACCAAGTATCTTAAACCAACAGAAATTAATTCTCCCACAGTTCTGAAGGCAGAAAGTCTGAAATCAAGTTGTTGATAAACTGGTTCCTTCTGGGGACTCTGAATGAGGATGTGTTGCATGCCTCTCTTCTAGCTTCTGAAGGTGACCAGCAGTCTATGCCATTATGTCATTCCATTTTCTACCTCCATCACCACGTGGTGCTTTCCCTGAGTGTCCCTGTGTGTTCATGGGCTCTCTTACAAAGATATCCATCATCTGATTCACAATCTAACTTAATCCAGTATGACCTCATCTTAACCTGATAGTCTTTTCCTTATTCCCAAACAAAGTCACATTCACAGGTACTAGGTGTTAGAACTTCAACATATCTTTTAGGGTGACACAACTCAACCCATAATACTTGTTATATTTAAATATATATATATAAAATCTATTTATATTTATAACATTTATATATATATATATATATATTTATTATATATTTACATTATATGTATATAATGGATTTCTAATACTTTGCATTTTTTTAAAAAAAATTTTCAGATGCATGTCATACATAGCTAAATTTGATTATCTGGAAAATGTCTAAATCTACTTAATTTTCTATGGAAAATCATCACAAAATATTTTAAATTTCTAGCATTTTATTTATTATTTTAATTGACTTTGATAAGAATTTAATGCATTTTTCAAGTTCTCTTTGTAAGATTTTGGAAAAAATTCAAAGCTGAAATCAATTTTAATTTTTTTCCCTAAAAATTTTTAATGACACAAAGAAATATTTTGTAATTAAACCTACATTTATGAAATGGAGTAGGAAATAGCATAATTGGGTCTTTTTATTTATTGAAATGCATAATACATGATAGGATCATTTGCTTCTGCGTTCATGAGAAATATTAAAAGTATTTTCAAGAAAAAATTATTCTATTTTTTAAAAAAATCACTCTTTCCCCTGCCCAAAATATAATATGAGTTCCTAGAAAGGAGGAATTTATATTGTAAAGAAAATTACTTCTCCCACAAAAAGGAAAAAAAAAAACTTGAATGGAATGCAGATTATCAGGAGATTTATACCAATGAAACTGAAAACTTGCCTATCATATATTTTTACAATTTTATAATAATGTATTATGTTGCTATAATCTTTGACAAGCATAAACCCTTGTGATATGGTTACTTGTTGTTATAATTTCATCACCAAAATATTTTATAAGGCATTACTTTTATTGTAATTATATGAGTATGATTTTTTTCAAAAAGTTAACCATTCTATATAAATTGTAAAATTAGATCTTATCCTGTTAACATGTAGAAGTTTAGATCTAAATTGATTTTAATTGCCACTGTGCAACTAAATGATTTATCATTTTCCTCTTCTGTTTTCTGAAACACAGCATACTTAATGTGATTTCAACAAGGCAGGAAAAGGCACAGACATTTCTGAGTGTCTGAGCTGTGATGAAGAGATATCACCATAAGTACCTCCTGAAATTCAGCATCCTTATTCCTTAGCAGTCTCAGAGTAAAGATAACAAACCCCAGTCCCAACAGTGTGACATGAGAGTGACCACTCAAGCAGCAACCGCTCACCACATGATCTAATGGCCCCACCAGCATTTTCCTAATGTTCAAGTAGCTTCAGTTTGAACACGCTCTTCGTGTTCCTTTAAGAGCTTTTCAAATATGCACAAACACATATACATTGATGAATTTGAAAAATGCCTTGAAATGTTGTTGTCATGGTTTCATTTCACATAGTAAACAGTGAAATTGAACATGATTCTGAAGTGTTAAATTTACCAAATGGTGTGCTTTTTAGCTAAGTCTTAAAATATAATAGAAATTTTAATTTCAGGTTTTTTTTTGTTTGTTTGTTTGCCAAATTATGACCTTTAATAGGTCTGTGCTCCAGCAAGATGATATGCTTTTGGTTTGTTTGTATTTATAAACTGTGTTCACTTACTTGGCATAGTTTTTATTTTAAAAAACTAACTGCACATGACTAATATATGAATAAAATTAAGTGTTTTAAATTTGAAGATGGCATTTCTAATCTATATGTGGACAGCAAGAAGTCTATACTTCTTTTGAAAGTGAAAATGAAAAAAAGAATGAAAGAGAGGGATAAAGCGGGGGCGAGGGGGGAGACCCTAACCATCTAATCTAAACCTGGAAAAAGCAAGTAACTCAAACATTTGCAATAAACTGCAATAGAAATGTGCTATTTTACAATCCATATACATTTAAGGTATTCTACTCCTTTTCATTCCAAATGGTGTGTCATTAATTAATTTTCAAATAGTTTGTATCATTGACTCATTTGTTCAACCTGGACTTTAAGAGAGACTTCTAAGTACCAAGAATACATAATAAAACAAAATAGTAAAAAAAAAAAAAAAATTCTGAAGTCTAAGAGACTAATTTCTGGTAGACAGACAAAATCTGTTTTACTGCTCCATTTTGTTCGTGCCAGATGATATTAAGTGCTCAAAGAAAAAATAGGAATAGGAATAGGAATGGACACAGGGACCACAGGTTGAACAGTTTTCAATTCTGGAAAGACCAGGAATCAAGAATATGAGGGAATACCACAGATAATGAAATCCAGACAGAAGGGTATCATGGGAAAAATCAGAGATGACAGCATATTGGTCCTGTTTGAGGAGTAGCGACAAGGAAAGGTTCATATAAGAAGAAGACAGAAGGTTACAATATGAACACTCACCATTACAACTGTGCATGTGTGGGTTTCTAACCACGCAGAGCTTGGAAGCCCACAGTAAATTAAATGACTTGCCTAACAGCACCCTGGTAAATGACAGAAGTAGCATTTGATTTTCATTTTAATCTGGATGTCAGGTTTTTAATTTTCATTTTGCCTGGGTGTCAGTTTCTGATCTAATTTTCTTAGCATACTCCATCCTGAGCTGGTACGATGCAGGCACCTTCAATATCATGGGGCCAATGTTTAAAGCTTCACACTTGTGAGAAATTCTTAATCTGTCGGTGGATCTGAAGACCACTCATGACAGTAGAAGTGGATGTCAGGATCCTTGAGGATGACAGGAAGGAATTTAGGAAATCTTTCCCAGGTCTCAGAGAACACAGAGAAAAGAAGACGAGGAGAATTGTACAGAAAAGGGGCCATTTCTGAAGGTATTAGAAAACAATCAAAATGTGGTTTAAATTCTCTGAGAATTTTCCCTTAAAATCAGGAGAGCAATCATAAGAATTAGGTGATTTATTCATTCATTCATTGAACACATTTGTACATCCAGGTTGTACTGGCCAAAGGGATTACAAACTATACACATTCCTACATTGATAACATTAATGTTGAAGTTTTAGGTTTTATTCCTGAAAAGTTGATTATACAAATATATTTAAATCAAAACCAATTTTAAGACATGAAAACAGGAAAAGCATTTTTAGAATTGGGGTTGGCCAACTTTTCTGTAAATGGCCAGATAAATATGCCTCCAGGCTTTGCAAGGCATATGTTCTCTGTCACAACTCCTCAGCTCTGTGGTGTGAATGCAGCCATACACAATGCTGAATGAACAGACATGGCTATGTTTCAAAAATATATATTATTTACAAAAAACAGGCAAGAGGCCCAATTTGGCCTGAGGGCAATGGTTTTCCAGTCTCATTCTAGAAGGTAAAATGATAATGATCTTAATATATTATTGTGAAGAATAAAAAAATATATTTAACTGAAGACAGTGATTTTACCAAGTACAGTCTTCAAGTATTCAAAGAGTGTAATCTACTGGGGAAATGCAGGTGGGGACATAACTTAGCATTGTCTACTAATTGGCCTAGAGCCAAGTTCTCTTGGCATACATTGCACCTCAGGACCTCTGCTGTCCCTGTCTTTTAGTTAGGACTTTCTTGCCTGTAAATAACAGCAAGCTAGCTCATAACTCATGAAGCAAAATGGGACAAAACTGAGTATACCCAACAAACAACCAAACTGAACTATAGGCCAGAGTGGATCAGGACTTCAGAAAACACTGAAGCAACAAAATTTAGGTTCTCCAACTCTCCAGTCTATTTATCTGAATACTGGTTTACTCTTAAATATTTTCATTTCCCTTTACAGAATGGCGAATAGATTTGTTTTGAGACCTCTTGAGTTTTTACACGGGAAGTATGTTGTCAATGAGACTATTCTCGATCTATGAAACATGGGATAATCAGAATTATTCTCTCCTCAGTGGTTACATTATGTTAGAAGCTCTTCTGTGGGCCACTCAACTGTGGCCAGGAGAAATAGGGACACTACAAATATGGGTAGCTTCCAACTATGGATCATGGAGGGGAGGAGTGAGTCCCTGAAGAATGAGAGGTCAGTTACATAGTAAGTGATGAAAACATACAAGTCCTCAAAGCCAAGATGTTTTGATAGAAGTCAAAATTAAATAATTCTAAAATTTGTGCCTATATAATTTTAAAGGACAGTAATCTATTACTTTATGCCAAGCATTAAGTGAACTAATGGTGTGTCATTTTAAAAGAGAGTGAATATATAGATTATATGTAGGAAATTATTAGAAAATGTACAGTCTCTTAGTATCTAAGAACTCTGAACTATCCTGTAAGGAAAAAGCATCCTTGTTCTCTGATACTGGACTATATCTGTAGTCCACACCCTACTAAAACTAAAATGGACAGCTAAGATACAGGCTGCTAAGGAAAGTTCCAGTCCCCCCACTACAGAGCCAGATCTCATCAGCAAAAAAAAAAAAAAAAAATTATACATTTTTACCCTCGGCTGACCAAAACTTAGATGAAAGCTGGTGAGTAGATGACATCACACAAAGCTATTTCTTCATCTTTATGCTTTGAGATAAGCATTCCTTAAGTTCAGACAGAAAGTAGTACCACTTAAAAAAGCAACATTAAGAGCATTTTGCTGCCAAAACAAATGTGTTGAAGCGATATACACCGAAGCAAGATGGTAATACTAGAACAAGTTATGGGAATAGACTGGACATGCCAAATGAAAGTCAAGTGCTTTAAGACTCTCAGCAAGTGATCTTCTCTCAACACAGTATTCCCTCGTGTGCACTTATCCCTTTGGAGATGTGGCATAATTGACTTTGAGTAAATAAAAATAAAGCTAAATAGTTTGAGGCCATATGGCTGTTGTTTAATGTTTTACATGATTTAGAGTACAGAGGACCAATGAGAGCCCTCCATCACTGCCTTCATTTATCTGTAGGAATAAAGATTAAAGCAACACTACTGGCCATGTTAAAGCTACATACTACTTAAGATCAGTTTACAATAACATTCTTATAAGGCAAATCAGAATTCATCCTGCAACTACAAATGTACCAATTCTAACTACTTTATCATGGGGAAGAGGGACTAAATTCCCATCAATTAAACATGCTCTCCCTTTTATCACCACAGATTTGTTTTGCGACTTCCAGTTATAGTTGATATTTTATAAATACATTTTTTCAATATCAAACTAATAAGTGGACTTGGCATACAAATTAAAAGCAAGAAATATTACTTAAATTATAAAAAACTGGATTTTGCATTTAGGAAAAAGACTACCTAATCAATATTGTGTTGAATTCTTGGCATCAATGAATTAAATAACTGAGGAAGTATTTTGAGACTATCCAGCGATAATCCAACACCTTCATTTATCACAGAGGAAACTTAATCAAAACAGCATCAACCCATGTTACTGACATTTACCATCATCAAGATGTAAATAAGAGTTATTAATATTTTCATCTATACTCTGCAGGTATCATTTTGGCTTCTTCTGATGTAGCAGAACCAAACCTTTTACTTTAAGAAATCAAAAATAGTTACATGGGTAACGACACCTAATCCATCAAATCAGCATAGGATTTTATTGCTCAGTGACTGTATCATTTGGTCCCTGCTTTTACGTTTTAGTTGGATTAGAAAACATGACTTTCTTTTCTTATGATATTTTACTATATTAACATTTATTTACATATATAATCTAGTATATGGAGTTTTCATCCTTTGGACAATAATCTCATAAAAGTTCAGTACTGCCAGGATGATGGCTCATGCTTATAATCCGTGCAACTTGGGAGGCTGAGGCTGGAGGATTGTAATTTTGAGACCAGCTTCAGTAACAAAACAAGGCCCAAAGCAACTTAGCAAGACCCTGTTTCTAAATGAAAAATTTGTAAAAAGGGCTGGAGATTAATTCAGTGGTAAGACACCCCTCAGTTAAATTCCCAGTATAAAAAAAAATAGGTCCTAAATATAGTACATATTAATAAGGACTAATAAACATTGTTCTCTGTTCTCATTTTATCCTCTAGGATTTTGGTTCTCAGAGATCGCTCCTTGACCTTGACTAGTAGCATCATCAACACCTTAAAATTAAAAACACATTCTATACCCTACATCAGTCTGAATCAGAAACTTGGGGGGGGGGGGCAAAGCAGGTTGTTCTAATAAGTTTTCAGGTAGTTATGAAAAAGCTGGTTTTAAGGCTCTTCTCAAGAAAGACAAAATGTAGTGCTAACATTTGGTTATCATAAGATGGATTTTACATCTTAGATGGATATGATTAAAATGATGCATTTGGGTTTTTTCTTTTCACAAAATACTTATATTTAAGGAATAAGATAAATATATAGCTTTTATTTGAAACAAAAATAAACACAATACTTCACAACCTTTCCTTTGTACTTTACTGAATGTAGAATACCATTTGCTTACTATAGAGTGTAATTTTCTAATGATTATTTATAAATAATGAAGGATCCAGCAGGCATTGAACTGGAAGGATCCTAGTGAAGTGGGGTAAGCTTAAAACCCAGCCTAGATTGGGGCTTCCCCTGCCATAAAGCATAACGCTCAAGCTCCTCAAAATAGAAAGGGAAGCTATCACCAACAGGAAGATATGGTTTGACTGGGCCAGTGGTAAACTGGAAATTTACCTTTTTTTTTTTTTCCTTAATAGTAAGTATAAGAAACTTCTGCCTGAATTCCTGCTTCTAAAATTGACCCAAAGCCAGCCCTCTTAAGTCTGAGGACTCAGTATGTCTCACATTAGTGGATCATCTGGCTCTCTTTAGGGGTGTGCATCTAAAATAAAGCTTATCAAATCTCACCCCAGACCTCTTAAATCTGTAGCCCTTCCTTCTGATGATCAGGCAGATACCATTTCTTGACCCCACCCAAATAGGCTAGGATGCCCCTTTCCTCATTTCCCTAAATCTTTTCACCACCTGAAAGCAGTCTCTGTGATTATTCTTCCTTCAGCTCCTTCTACTTTAATTGGACTCCATATTTTCCTCCAACCTCATAGATAAACCTGTTTTTAGCACAATTTTTCCCATTTCTCCCAGTTAGTGGCCTATACCAGCCTACTTCTAAATTCTCAGTCTCATACTTTTAACTTGTAAATTGACAAAAAAAAAAAAATTTACACATACATCACTCTTTCTCATCCCTAGGGTAACATTTTTATCCTATAAATCATTTAGGGGGTGTCAGATTTTAGAAAGGGAAGATTCATCACAGAATGCTTAATTTGTATTCATAGATTATTTACTTACTCCTAGAATCTAGCTTTCTCTCAGTAATGGACTATGTATATTTGTATATTGTTATTCATCTTTCCAATTGTGATTACATTGAACTGGAATTTTTACAATGACAAAAAACTCAGCCCCAATTCAAACCAATACTCGTAAGGAATTTGTATCCTCCTTTACAAAACTATACACATGGAAGAATACATAAGTCATATGTTCAATGCATCCAAAATGACAAAGCTTAATAAAAATACATCTAAGTATATTTGGGGTTTTGTTAAATGTAAAGTGCAAACAGTTTTAAGATTTGACAAAGGAATATTTCAAAAACTACATCCCATCTTTTACTGAAAAATATCTGTTCAATTGATTTAGAGGTGGCTGTTAAAAGCCCCAAGGGCCTTATACTCTTAGCAAGAAGATGAAAGCTTTTTTCCCTGTTTTTATCTTCCTTGGACTTCCAATCACAAGGAATTATATTCTATAAGGAAAAAAAGAAGAAAGAGAGAGAGAGAGAGAGAGAGAGAGAGAGAGAGAGAGAGAGAGAGAGAGACTTTCACTAGGTATAACTGGGTTCAGAAGCTGGTCTTAAAAGTTTTAAAATATTCTGGGGATAAACACCATTCTGCAAATCCTCAAAAGTAACTCATTCAATAAGTATTTACTACATATACAAGGTGCATAGTTCTGAGTTTTGTAGGATATAGGAAATCCACTCCTGGGTTCAGAAGAGTCTGAGATAGCCATTGAAACATCATCATAACAAACTCATCATAACAAACAACAAGGGAATAAGAAAAGACCACTCCACCCACTAAAGTGAGGCATCAGAAGGCAGAAGAGGCAACAGTCAAGGTGGCTGAGTTCTCTTGGAAAGCTCCACAAACTTTAGGTGAACCTGAAAGAGCTTCCTTGTCTCAAACAAGCCTTGGAAAGAGAAAGGGATTCCAGGTGAGAGCAATAATGAGCAAAGATAAAGAGTTGACAGGAGCAGGAGGAGGCCAAGCTTGAAGCAGAGAGCAGCAGGAAGTATTTAAGGCTGTTACCTTTCACATTGTAACCAAAGTAAACTTCTCAAACTCTATTAGCAACTCAGTTTACTGCTTTTAACCAAGTACTGTTGTGATATCTTACAAATCAGCTTAAGAAGCAAGATTTCTAAACATTCTGAAGATGCCTTACGATAGCATTATTATTTCCAGATAAATCCAATACTTCTTTAAAATGAAAACAAAAAAATAAAAAGGTTATTTTGATTTCTTAAAATTAAAAGAGTATATATAAACTAAATAATTATATTCACAATTTTTCTAAAAGTCCTTTTCAATTTGTTATTAACATGATGATTTATAATTGTCTTAGAAGATTTGATCAATTGATATTGTAAAAGAATTAGCTCACATTACATCCAAAGTCAGAAACATTTCCTTATCTGAGACCGTTTTTTGAATGCCTAATGACTCCAACTGACTTATTCTTTTTTTTTTTTTACTGGTTTTTTTTTTTATTTTAGTAAGAACATTTAACATACGGTCTACTCTCTTCTGTATTTTCTTATACTTTGCATAAATGCAGACTACTGAGCTTTCAATGCCTTCTTCATTTATTCATTCATTTGGCAGGTATTTACTGATCAGCCAGTATGTATCAGGGACTTGAAATACAATAAGGAGCCCGACAAACATGATTTCCTTTTCACAGGGAGGTTTGATTTTGTGTGTGTGTGTGTGTGTGTGTGTGTGTGTGTGTGTGGTATCAGGGATTGAATCTAGAGGTGCTCACATTCCATCCTGATGACAGATTGAAAATGAAAATAAACATACAAAATTAAAATATGGTCAATGGCTTGAAGGATAAACATAGGGCTGAAACAGTCAACACAGTATAGTGATTAAGAACCTTCACACTGCCCCAGAACAGCCTGGATTTGTATTCATGACTTGACCATTTACTAGCTCTTTGACCTTGAGCAATTTATTAACCTCTTTCTATGAAGCTGTTTGGCTTGAAAATTGGGGATAATAATAGAATCTACCTCATGGGGTCTTTATGAATATAAAATTAAAGTATAAATTAGAACACTGTCAGGAACTTAGTAAAAACACAGAAATAACAACTAATGCTATAATTTCTACAACTTTTTCATTACACCCATGCAATCCCTTAGCAAAACAAGTACATGTTCCAAATAAAATTCATACTTAAGGAATATATATAAGTTTTTCTGGTGCCACAAAAAATATAATTTTCAGGCAGTTATTTAATATCATGAAAATCTTATATACTACATTCTGATGGACATTTTTATGGATGAATGTAAATGACTTTAAGGACTCCTTAATGCTGAGCACCTAATTATCAAGTGGAGTAATTTTGTGAAGATGAGCCACACTAATGAACAAACACTCAATGTTGGCTTAAATTACCGGGTTCAAGAAAGTTACAAGATATTAGGAAAAGTGAGGAATGGGCAAATAGGTAAATGTGCAAGAAGAGATGTCTGAACTCCCAGAAAGGTGAAATAAAACCAATGGGCATAATAAATTTTCCCTCATTCTTTTTTTTTTTTAAATCTTCACTTTTATTTATTTATTTTTATGTGGTGCTGAGGATGGAGCCCAGGGCCTCATGCATGCGAGGCAAGTGCTTTACCGCTGAACCACAACTCCAGCCCCTCCTTCATTCTTTACATATCAGGAAGTCTCATTTTCTAAGGAAAACATTACAACTAAAAATTATTTTACATCAATACAGATGTGAACTAGAAAAAGAGCTCTTTAAACTTGAAAATGTAAGTCACTTTAAAGTGCAGGTTCCTCAGTTCATGAAGTCTAGCTCAACCCTGAGATTGGTCAAGGACATTTTGCTACTCAAAAGGTAAACAGACTAGCAGTATCAGCATAACCTAAGAATTTGCTGGATCTCCAGATTCTTAGATTTCGATCATAGTCTGAATCATAATTGCATCCACAAGGTCTCTAAGTGATTCCTATGAACATTTGAGTTTGAAAAGCATTGCAACTGAGATTTTTGGGCTGTTGATGGAGTGACCAAATTGTCCTGATTAGCCTGGAACGTTACTCATTTTAGAACTGAAAGTCTCCTGTCTGAGGTAACTGCTGCATCTCAGACAACCCAAGACAGGTTGATTGGTTACCAGAGCTATGGGTCCCATAGAAGGAATGCTGGGGGTTTTCTGTGCATGCTGCAGTGTTTTAAAGGAAAAGAATCTGAACTACCATATGATTCAGATGTACCACTCCTCAGTGTTTATCCCAAAGAATTAAAGACAACATACTTAAGGAATATATGCATACTCATGTATATAGCACCACAATACATAATAGCCAAGTTATGGAACAAGCCTAGGTGTCTGTTAATAGATGAATAGATAAAGAAAATATGGCATATAAAGACACTAGAGTTTTATTTAATCATAAAAATTAGAAAATATGTCATTTGCAAGAAAATGGATGGACTAAATAGCATCATGTGAAGAAAAATAAGCCAGACTAATACAGGCATCACATGTTTTCTCTCATATGTGGAAACTAGAGAGAAGAAAGGACCAAAAAAATCTAATAAAAATACAGAGGAGACCATTAGGATAAAGAAAAGAGATCAGAGGAGGGAGGAGGGAAAGGGGAGGTACTAGAGTAAAATAGCCAAATATGTTATGTGCATATAAGAATATATCACCATGAACCCCAATACTCTGTATAATTTATATGCACCAATAAAAAAATAGGATGTGATGCAGTATAATTAGCATTTAGCTTCCTGTCTTCAGATACATAATCTTAAGCAAAGTACTTCCCCTCTGCAAATAGAATTATATATATATATATATATATATATATATATATATATATATGAAATAGTATCCATCACAATAAAAATTTAAAGTTTAAATGAGTTATAATGTAACTGAACTTGCTCTATATACACTCAAAGAAGTTTAAATGGTAGCTATTGTTGATGGATAATTCTTTTGAAATAAGTGAATGAAGTCATTGTTTTCAATTCTATAAGCATGAAATGACTGTTTATGATTATGGATATGGATACTGGTTTCAACAAAGACTAGGAAAGAATAAAAAGTATCAGAAGAAAGCAGAGAATAAAGAAGAAAGACTATAGACAGTATGTGATGAGAAGGGTGAAGATGTTTAAAGCACACACCTCTGCAATAGGTACTGCTTATTTATACCAAGGTTGGTATGGCCCACCATACTCAGTGCTTTATTGCAGATAGCTTACTCTTGAGGTGCAACAGGAGAGTTGAGAAGGCATGATACATATTGGATAGCTGGTAAAATTGAAAATATTTACTATCTATCTCATCACAGAAAACGTTTTCCAACACTTTATTTACACCATCTTAGCAAGACTTCAAAAAAGGATCATATGAAATATTCAGGCTGAACATAAGCTTTCATATACTTTGATTGCAGCATCACATTTTGTTGAAATTAAGTGTTTATTGATTTCTTTCCTTGATGAAGTGAATGCTTCTCAAGGGCAGGAATTATGTTTATTTATCTTAACAAAGAACCTGGTTCAGAAAAGATGGTCAATAAATGGATGTTGAGTTAAACTGAGCTAAAGCTCAAGTTTATGTATATGACATATTTTAGATTTAGGGCAGATCAGTGAACTGGAGAAGTAATTTATATTTCTTTTAATAGGTACTAGATCCTTCTGATGAAAGCTGGTATCTTAGCTAAAACCTAATTTGCCCTTTTTGTATTTTTCAAATGTACCTATCTAGCAAACCAATGGAAGGTAATTAAGTCTAAAACAGGCATCCTGCACCTGGAGTAAGAAAGAGTTCTTGCATCCTTCTGCAAAATCTAATAGAAACCAGAAAACAAAAATTATATATAATAATAGTTTCATACTAACTTCAATATTGAAAAATACTTATGTCCAAAGCTTGAACAGCCTTAGTTAATATTGCCTATGTACTGTCAGTAGCTAATTAACCAAAGTTAATTGTATCAGGTCCAATTCAGGAGCTTGATTCCTCAATGCATTTAGCATTCCATAAGGAAATATCAGTCTCAGCAAAACTCATTACTATTTTTATGAGTGACCATATTGTTTAGTGTCAGAATACTATGATCAGAGGCACTAATTAAGGATTATTTTTTGAATAACAGAGACATTTATGAGAAGCATTGCAAGAGATTTTGTATTAAGTAAACTGGAGTATACTAAATCTAATACATATCAAATATATCTATTATTTATTCAAGACCAAGTCTCCATAAGAAAAGCATGGATAGTACAGAAAGACAATTCTTAAAATAAATCTTTGTAGGGGAAATTGGAAAGTATTTACCTTTTAAGTATATAACTGCATCCCTATTAACTGCTGTCAGCATTTTATTTTATTTTTTTATTATTAGTTGTTTAAAACATTACAAAGCTCTTGACATATCATATTTCATACATTTGATTCAAGTGGATTATGAACTCCCATTTTTACCCCGTATACAGATTGCAGAATCACATCGGTTACACATCCACGTTTTTACATACTGCCATACTATTGTCTGTTGTATTCTGCATTTTAAATGTTAAAAATATAAACTCAATTTTGGAAATCTTTTCTAGTGTCAGATCAATGGACTGGATAAAAATATAGTATATTTATGTTAAAGTGCTACATGAAAAGTAGGGTTGATGCCTTATTAGCTGTGCTATTTTGCTCAAATTATAAAGAAAATTCAAACTGTGTTCCTTAAATGCTGGAAAACTAGCAGTAAATGTGTCAGTAGTAGTTGTGTATATACTTTATTTAAAAAAAATAATGGCATATTTTGGTCTTCTACACTCTTCAAAAATAGTCTTTAATTATATTTTTCAGGAAGGATGAATTCTACAGATAATATAATTTTTTGTTAAAGTTCAACATTTCTACTGGCAGAAAATGTTGCTGCTTCTTTTAACAAATGATTCTTCACTGCTGTTAACATAAGCAGATACAACTTTTTTCAATATTTTTTTAGTTGTCAATGGACATTTATTTTATTTACTTATATGCAGTGCTGAGTATTAAACCCAGTGCCTCACACATGCTAGGCAAGTACTCTACCACACTAAGCCACAACCCAGCCCCAAAGGTGGGTTTGATGATAGTTTTGCCAAGTCTGTTTTAGTCATGACTCACATATACAAAAATATGTAGATTTTGCTTAGAATTGGACACATGATTCTTAATAAAAAATGTGTTTTCTTAGATATTGGAAATCAATCTGGACAAAGAAGGGTTTCCCATTGCATAGAAATGTTGGGCCTCTTCTAAATATTTTGGTAGAATCTGGTCAAACAGATGTTTCAAGATTTACTTGAGAATTTAGAAGGTAAAAATTTTCAGTGGTTATGTATTTAGATTATTAAGTCCAAATATATTATGGTTTTGGTTCAGGTCTCATTGACCTGACTCAAATTTCAGTGATGGAAAACACCTTAGTGCAGATCATGCAACTTGAGTTATTCCCAGGATTCACTTTGAGCCAGCCTACCTACCACAGGCCCTTGGAGGCTTTTCTTTTCTTTGAACCTGAATCTCCTCAGGTGTAAAGAGGTGTTTGGTCTAGGAGACAAAATCTAAAAGAGTGTGTTCTTTGCAAGTGAAAGCTTACAATAAAACCTGGCTTTTGTGTATTTGATGGGATAAGGTATGGCGCAGTGTTTGGTGACCTAAGTTTTCTCATCTGTAAAATGAGCTAATAACAGGGCATCTTGACAGGTTATGGTGAGGTTCAAATGGATGCATAAATAATTATAATGCACAAAGCACAATGCCTGGCATATACCAGTACTGTATGGATGTTAGCTATTATTATTATTCTTATTATAGAAATCAAATGATTTTCATGCCTGAATGCCTATTCACTTTTGGAGAAGATGAAAAATAAGAATAAAAGGAATTTGAGGCACTGGATTCACACTGACTGAAACTTGAATTCTTCCAGAGCAAAAAGTAGAAAGGAACTCTTAACCTAAGGAAACATGATTAAACCAGTTGACTCTGTTATCTTCACCAAACTTTATTGTTCTTTTTGTTTTGTTTTACTCTTTCTTCTTCAATTTTGTTTATACTTCTGTTTGTCTTCTATCCATCTTTGTATCTTTACATTTTTTCTTTGTGTTGGTTTCACATCAATCTGCTCTTTCTGAGTATTAATGGGTCTTTACTGTCTGCCATTTAAAGCACAAATTAGAACCAATTAGCTAAAGAGACTTTGGAATGAACTAGATTATCAAGACTGCTGGTTTTCAATAAGGGGGTAATATGTAGGCATACAACTCAAGAAGTTGGACACCAGTGGCCAAGCAGAGAACTCTGAAATCATTCAACATGACCTAACCTCAATTATATTTTAGAAAAAGAATAGGGAGTACAGGTAAATGGATCGTGTTGATTAAAGAAAGGTTGAGCAACAGAATTTACACTGCATAAAAACTGCAATATAACATCTGGTTTGTGCAATATTCCATAGGCTTTAATAAAAGAAAATTATTTGCTATGTGCTCAATGTGATGAGTAACTACATCATCTGTTGTCCTCATCCTTCCCAATTCCCCTGACTCTTCTTATCCCTGGACATATGGTAAGCTGAAACTGTCTCCAATATTTTTATATGCTACTAATAAGCAGATAACACTGTCTCCTTTGTCACTCAATTCAGATAGAGTTTTGAAATGAATCACTGAATTTCTATATTTTACCATCCATATTTTTAATAGTAATAGTCTATAAACTATTTAAAGGTTACGATTTGAAGAATGAATTTAAGAAATTCCAATTGCTCTGCACCCTTGCTGAATATAAAGTGTTTTGGTAGAAAATTCTACAATAGATTTTATCTCAATCTTTAAATGCAACTCTCAAAGTCATACAAACAATTCCATTACTCATTATCTGTTGCATTCTGAGGAGTATAATCGAGGTCAGAAAATTATGTGATGAAAATATGGGATCTGAAAAACTTGTAATTTATCAACACAAAAGAACAAAAAAGCCAATCCAAACAAGTTCCCTGAGTGAATTATGTGCTTGTGCCTTAGGGGAAAACGCTAACAAAAGTTTTCCCATTTTGAGAAAAAACAAAAAGGATGAATTCTTTAAAGCTATCAGCTTGATTATTATGCCATTAATTTTAATTTTCCAAATCAGTCAAATGAACAAAAGTGTTTGTGACATCAAGGAATTTATGTCCACTACAAAATTGGAGTGAGAAATAATCTGCTTAAAGTTTTTACCTTTTATCCAGTTGATCTAGCTGTGTAAATTAGTCTAAACTTACCTATCTGAAAAATACACATTAAATAGGAAATTGTGTAGTCTCAGATCTCACATCTTCCCATAGTATTTCTTGTTCTTCTTTTTCTAGTTATTGTTGATATTGTTTCCCTTCCTCTGCCTTTTCACTAAACTGCCAGAATCAGTAAATATTTTGGGACAGGATAAACATGTCTTATACCCTGAAACACAAATAGGAAAAGAATCACCATCCTCTCTGATCTCTCCATCTCTGATGGGTTATGAAAGAAAGCAACTTTATACATCGCTTACCATTGACAAGCATTGTGTGTTATGAAAAAAACTATGAAAAAAGTAGTGGATCCACTTAAGTACATAGTCAAACAAACACTATAAATGATAGAACTTGTGGTTCTAATTCTTTGAAAAGTAAAGTATATAAAAAATAAGATGTCTTTAAATGAAATTAAAATTTTGAGAATTTCTAAACTGAAACTGACTCAGGTTAATGAAATCACAGTCTGATTAAGGACCTTTGTATTGCATTGTTCTGTATTAATTGTGTGACAGCTGGGTAATCTCTATGCAGATGAGATCCTGAAATTTGACACCATCACAGCCACATTTTTGAAGAACTTCTAGTTAAGTGTTCTCTATTACCATTCATTTTTGTAAGACTCTTACATATTGGTCTGTGTCATGTGAATTCAATTATACTTTTGTTGTTGTTGACCCCTAAAAGAATGGAAGAGCGTAATTTGTAGGAATAAAATATACAGTGTTAATAAAATTGAGACATCTAACAACTGGACAAAATATGATGTGTATGTACATGTGTGTTCTCATTAAGAAAGGATAGGGGGCAATTACTTGCTGTTTCCAAAATCAGTGTACTTGAGTTCTTCCCCCTAAACCCAGACTGATTCTTCTGGGAGAAGGAAACACAGTTTCTATAATGCCCCACTTTTATTGTTTTGCTTTCCTTTGTTTTTAAAGCTCCTCCATATTCTTGATGTCCCCTGTTCTCTTCCTCTCTGGGAAAGAGAACTAAAACATAAATGGCCGGACATACGGTCTAAGAGCTCCAACACTTTCTAGTCAAACAAAATAGAGAACAGTTCATTTACTGATTTTTCTACAAGCCCATCTAAAATAACACTTTATTTCACAGAAACCTAAATTTATTTATGTATTTGTTTGTTTGTTTGTTTATTGTGGTGCTAGGCCCTTGCACATGCTAGGTAAGTGTTCTATCCCTGAGCCCACCCAAACCCCAGATTCCATGTTTAAAAGGATGTTTCTATGTAATGCAATACTTATGTGTATGAATGACTAGATTTGATATATTTCTTTTAACTATCATTCCAAGTTGACTAATATGCACTTGAATCTGTATATTTTATTCAATTTCTAAATAACAAATTATCATAAATTTCCATACGTTGAATATCAGCTTTGCTAAGAGAAGTAAATTTAAAGAAGTTGATTATTATTTTAAGGCCAAGAAAATTAATGAAGGTATTTATAAATTATAGAAATAATCTGAAAGAAATGAAACAAATGATAAAATCATTTCTCTGAAATAAATTTCTATTTTTGTGAAAACAATTGCAAAAATATGTTGAGTTAGAATGAATGGAAGTGTAGTAAATAAAAATGCATTAAAAGTACATCTTACCTGATGGTAGATATTATCGGTACCCAAAAAAAGGTTCATTACCTTGTGAGTTTAAAATATTTATTGAATGTGGAAATAGACAAGATGCTTTTGAGAGATTCATTGTTTTAAACCTAAGAAATTACATTGCCTAAGTCAACAAAGATATTATCACAAGTAAACCTTACTTTTCTCTTTGCACTTATCCCACGATAACAGAAAAATCAATTTTCAAATGTGAAAAATTATAGAACAAACTCAATGAGTTTAAAGTCGGTCCTCAGAGCACTAAATATACAAACAATAAAACCCTAAATCCTGATTGTTCTTGAGTTATTTATGTCATATTCATATTCTTGCTATAACTCAAAATCACAGGTATCTTTTGTTAAACCTTGAATTGAATTTTAAGTCACTAGATTACAAATTAAATTCTTACTTGCAGATCATTCATCGGAAACTAAATATACCATTTTAACCATGGCATTATGGCTTAGTCTACTAAAATAATAAACTGTGATTTATTTTATAATTGGATTTTTATTTTTTGCCCAGTACTGGGGATCAAATATCAGGTCCTTTATGTGCTAAGCAGGCATGCTACCACTGAGCTGCATCCCTAGCCCCTAAAATTTGGATTTATTAAGATCAATTTTAATATTAATTATTTTTGCAAGACTTACATCTACTTTCAGGTAAGGAATTACAAAAAATGAAAACTAGAAGTACTGCATTCCTATAGATGTCACCTTTCCTATAGGTCTTATTTAGTCATATGCATGTACACACAGTGATCTCACGAATGGCACTTAATCTGAATGCTATTCTTCCCAAGCACAATACTCACTCATAGCAAAGATCATTGTGTGCCTGTTCTCTCAAATGAACAATGAGACTTGTGCTCCACTGCTCCAAATCAACGTATTTTCAAGGACAGACTTTATTACTTCTGTTTCTGTACAGAGACATATTTTAAAAATTGCTTATTCTCCTTTGTTTTTTTTTCTCCTTCATCTGTCTTCCAGCTTTTTGTTCTGCATATAAGGAGGTGAGTTCAGAATACCATATAGGACCCATCTAATACACAAAGTTTAAGTGATGCATATGATGAATAAAAAATTAAAATGCTTTAAAGCATATATGTTGATAAATATATGTAAAGCTTCCTATTCTATTATTCCACATTTTTGACTGACTAAGCTATTTTAGGGTCCAAATATTGATGTCAAGAATGTGGCCAGGGGCTGGGGATGTGGCTCAAGCGGTAGCGCGCTTGCCTGGCATGCATGCGGCCCAGGTTCAATCCTCAGCACCACATACAAACAAAGATGTTGTGTCTGCCGATAACTAAAAAAATAAATATTAAAATTCTATCTCTCTCCCCCCTCCCTCTCTCTTAAAAAAAAAAAGAATGTGGCCAGATATGTCACTTATATAATGTTTTCATAATTTTTACACATTAACATTTTACCTATATTATTAATTATTTTATGAGTTTCATAAGATTCTATTTTAAAATTTACTTGTTTATTTTTAAAGGAATTTTATATTGTAATGAAAAAAGGAAAATAGATCACCTAAAAAGAAATATAAACAAATGAAACAGTAATATTAATGATCAAATTAATTTTAAATCCTTGTAATGAGAATATAACCTCCATGAGGGCAAAGCATTTTATTTACTGCTTTACCCCAAGAATTTACAATAATATTTGACAGTTATTATTTACTAAAATCTCATTGAATGAATGAAGAATAAATATACTGGAAGGTTAACTCAAATATTCATCAGTTTTGTGCTGCTGAGCTCCAAAAAGTTAATTAAATTCCTAAGTCCCAAGGATTTTTTTCCCCAAAAGTTCATATTCATCTCAAGGAAATGGAAGTTCATATAAAATACATATCCACTGGTATGTGTCAACAGTATATATATATAAATGCTTGCATTTTTATTCCCTGTAATATATTGATTGCTGATACTGAATAAAATTGTATATGAATTCAACAATGCAATTTTCTAAGTTCATAAAAATTGTAGGGCAGAACCTTTCACTTATGAAAGGGAGGAGTGTGGGGAAGCAAATAGAATCGTAGCTGAGACTTAAAACAATCCTGATGACTAGAGCCCATATACCACAAATCCATCAAATCGTTGTTTAATAGGAATAAAGCCATTGGTATTGTTCTAAAAGCTTCTCAAAATGATTCAAATGTGCAGACAGTGCTGAGAGCCATGAATCTAGGATGGCAGTGATACTGCATTTATCTATGGAGAATATGAAATATTCATCTGAAGTTTATAAAATTTTTCCTATGTACATATAATTCAGTTTTTCCTTATTTTGTTAACTTTGAAAATTTCCTTTCAGATTTTAATATACACAACTTAAACAGTTATGATATTTTAAAAACTGTCTTCCAAAAATCCCTAACTATAATTTGTTTTATAGATCTTCTGTTTAAAAACCCTCTAACGATATCTAATATTTCAGGAAGTGAAATTTTCTGAATTGTCTTAGAAAAAAAATATTTCCTGTGAGACATAAGTCTTCATTTCTTCACTCCTTTTCTTGAGCCCAGGATTGATAATGATACCATATAAATTATTTAGTGCATAACATAATGGATAAAATATATTGCAGGTGTGATAATGTGACAGCAAAGTAACCCAGTCATGCCAACATGATCAGGTAAGACAGTAAAAATATCATAGGTTTCCAATAACATTAAATCAAATAGCCTCAATTTAAGACCAAAGTGAGTTGAAGATCTAATGGAGTGTTTATCAAAGGGATGTAGTGCTGCATTCACAGAAACTCAATTCTCTGACAGGAACTACAAAATCAATCTGACAGATAATGCTCTGTTCTACTCTCATGCAAATGTATTTACTTACATATGGACAATACATTTTTTTCAACAGGAGATCTGTTTTTATGATTCCAATATGAAATTTATGACTGATAAAAGATATTTTCTTACTATATATGAAGGATATCATTTTCACTGTCCAGGAATTAGACCTGTTATTCTTGATTCTTCTATCTCCATATGCAATTAATAAACAGGTCTTATGACACACATATATGTTAGTCAGCTTTCTGTTGCTATGACAAAATACTTGATGAAACAATTTAAAGAATGATTTGGGGGAGGCTATGGTTTCAAAGGTTTCAGATCCTGGTCACTTGGCTCCATTGATTCTGGCCTGTGGTAAGGCAGAACATTCTGGAGGGAGGAGTGTGGGGAAGCAAAGTTGCTCACCTCATAGAAGCCAGGAATCACAGAAAACCAAAAAAAAAAAAGGAGCAAGGGGCAAGATATAGTCCCCAAAGGCATACACCTCGGGACTCTGTTCTTTCTACACCTCGGGACTCTGTTCTTTCAACCTGGTTCCACCTCCTACAGTTTCTATCACCTCCCAATGGTGATTTAGCTATGAATCCATCAATGGAGTTAGATGAGGTTAGAGTCCTAATGATCCAATCCCCTTACCAAAACCCCACCTCTGTACATTGCTGCACTGGGAATCAAGTCTTCAATATGTGAGGCTTTAGGGAACATTTCATTCCTAAACCCTAATAATATATTTCCCAAACAGTCCTGCCTATTCCTGAAGCACATTTTCACTGTACCACCTCTTTCAGGCCTTATAGTCTCACCTCTGGATTTTAGTTATAGGATCTGAATTTGTCTTCTTGTGTCATTTTTTCCTTTCCTCTAATTCATTTTGCACATTCATGGTGGATTAACATTTTTTAATGTCCACTCTTATTTTTCTATCTTGCTAAAACTTGGTCCTCCCAATCGACAACATAAAAACCCAAATCCCTCGTTGGACTTCACAAACCTTACATGATTTTGTTCCCAATAAGTTGATCATCACAACTTTTTTCTTTCTTCTCTTTTCTAATTTATTAAAAAGGGAAACACCCCATTAAATTGTCTTTCATGAAACAAAAAATAAGATTATTTCTTCCATGAAATAAAATACAATGTAGAAGAACCAGAAAAATTTACAAGTAAATGCTAATAACTGTGCTACAAATTTACTAGCTATGTCTCCTAAAAATTTATATATTAAAATCTTGATCCCTGGTACTCAGAATGTGACTTTATTTGGAAATAGAATTATCGAAGATGTAAGTAGCATAAATAAAGTCAAATTTGCAAAGAATATGCTTCTAATGGAATATTACCTGTGTTTTTATTAAAAGGAGACACTTGGATATATCTATACTCATAGGAAGAAATATGTGTTGATAAGAATTATATTGCCACAAGGCAAAGAACTTTAGAGACCAGGAGGAGGCTTGAAGCATCCTTCCTTCTCTGGAGCCTTTTGACCAAATCTGAACCAGTCAATACTTTGGTCTTGGACTTCTGGCCTCCAGAACTGTGAGACAATAAATTTCTGTTGCTTCATCCACTCAGTCTGTGGCATTTGTTGTGGGAGCACTAGGAAAAACAAATATTGGCTAAATAATTATTTGACATTTCAGTTCATTTTTTTCATTTAATAAATAAGGATTTATAGGTGTGTGGGCAATTTTTAAAAAAATGATACCGGGATTGAGCCCACTGGAAATCTACCACTGAGCTACATTCCCAGCCCACTCCACCCCCATCCTTTTATTGTTTTTTATTTTGAGCAAGTCTTTCACTAAGTTGCCCAGGATGGCCTTGTCATCCTCCTACTTCAGCTTTCTGAGGAGTTTGGGATTACAGGCAAGCACCACATTGCCCTCGGCAAATTAAAGCTTCTGTGGAGCTTAGTTATTTCAACTGTAGAATGGCAAAAATAGGAACTTTAACTGACTTCTTAAAGTACCAAAGTTTCTTGTGGATCCTTCTAGATCATAGCCATGATTCAGGATTAGCACTTAGGCACCTGAACTTGTTGTAATTGCTTATCTACACTGACAGCTTACTTTCACCTCAGAGATGACATAAATTGAACTATGACTAATCCTACCAAGTTTTGTTCTTCCTGTTCTAACACTTAGTTTACAATTTATAGAGTACGATTTTATGGTCTAAAAAAATCCAAGCAGTGTATGTGATGATTATTGATTATACGGTCGGAAAATCAAATATTTTATATGAATTCCAAAAATTCACATTTACATTCATTTTTTAAAAAATTAAGCTTGTACTATTTTGTACTTGTACTATATCACATATATTATTGTCAACAAATATCCTTTAAACCCTACATTTCCAGGGTTGAGGTTGTGGCTCAGTGGTGGAACGCTTGGCTCACATGTGTGAGGCACTGGATTCGATTCTCAGCACCACATATAAATAAATGGATAAAATAAGTCCTCAACAACTAGAAACAAAAAGCAAAACAAAACAACAACCAAAAAAAAAAAAAACCTACATTACTGCACTTCGGTTGTTGAAAAATGATCATCAATGAATGCATTTGCATTGGTCAAAATACCCTAACAACTACCCACCCCACTCTTTGTCAAGATGATTAATTAATATGATGCATCAATTTAGCAAAATTTTAAGTACTTGATCTGAAAGAATGAATGAAGTTATTCATTTCCATCTGGAATGTTAAAGAATTGCTAAGTCTTACAGTTAGAAGATACAAAGTGGATAAATCATCTTCACTCACTGAAGAACATTTCTACAGATCTGAATATTCCTAGAGTGGGAGAATTTGTCCATGGACATAAAAGCCCTCCACTTATTCAAAAATAATTTATGTTTGAGGAGATAGATATACTTATCTTGATTTGAAAATTACACAATGTATATATGTACCAAAACATTACATGATAACTCATACATATATACAATTTTTATGTGCCAGTTAAAAAATAAGAACTTAGAATCCATTTAGTTAGGAAATAATTTATTACCAAATATTTATGAATTTATAATTCCAAACCATCATGAAACATTGTGAAAGAAGCATAGTTTTAAGAATTAATCACTAATTTAAAGATATCCTTAGATCAGAAAACTTTAGAGAACCATCTATAATATCCACTTTGAATACGCATATTAATTGTTATGCTACCTATTAGCAAATAAACTAATTCAATTTGCTCATAAAATTATTCACTTCTAACTATGGGCTACTTTCTGACATTTAGAAATAAAGATAATATGTTAAAAATATATACACTTGTGCTGGGGATGTGGCTCAAGCGGTAGCACGCTCGCCTGGCATGTGTGCGGCCCGGGTTCGATCCTCAGCACCACATACAAACAAAGATGTTGTGTCCGCCCAGAACTAAAAAATAAATATTAAAAATTCTCTCTCTCTTTCTCTCACTCTCTCTTTAAAAAAATATATATATATACACTATGATGAATAAAGAAAAGAATGTAGCTTCATGAATTTTACAGCAATAAATCAAATTAAAATATAATAATAAAAATTTTATTTAATGTATACAATAATCCTGATTGAATGTGTGTATATATGCACACATTTATATTCATCTACATGTTGAACAGAGGGAGCCAGGTATTTTCTAATAGTAATAGATATAATTAGAAATTCATATATGTGGATTTTTATTATTAATAATGTTGATATGTACCTGCTATGATTTCTAACGTATAACTTTTATAATCTAAATAGATTTAAATTAATTTTATATAGACAAAAAAGAATTTATAGATGTCATAGTCATCAATCAATTGTCAACAATTTGACATGCATACTGATGTTCATTTACCATGCTTTCCACATTTCAAATCTCAACCAAGATAATACAACTAACGTAGCCTTCTGCTTTCATTTAGAGTAGCATTAAGAAAGCAGAGACTAGTTTCATGTAGACATGTTATTCAAAATTCAATTTTACCTTTAAGAATTTTAAGATCTAAAAAAGAAAGCAAAAAAACTAAAAAAAAAATTTTAAAAAAGATCTTGATTTGTATCCAATATTTCAATTTAATAGTCATAGCTCACATTCATCTCAAGTGATCTTTCTTGAAACTTATACTTTGAGAAACAAAGAATAATATGAACATTTCTTTCTTGAAACTTATACTTTGAGATACAAAGAACAATTTGAACATATTGAATTTGCATTGAAATATGACCGGAGATACTAAGACAGACTGAATTTGGGGGTTCCTCTGAAACTAAGAATAACTTCCTCATGCTGAGAATGGAAGCCAAAGGGCAGCAACCTCACCCTGACAGGAGCCAAGAAAGCTGAGTGAGGATTAAGTTCCCAGCCAGCATAACACAGGCCAACTAAACCCACACATGTCAATATCCTGCTTTTTGTCTCACATTCCTGCAGCCTCTTCACTGCCTCTTCTCCTTTAAAAACTTTGCTCACCTTAAAATATTTCAAAGATAGAATGTCTGAAACAATGCATTTCTTCTGTCTTTCTTCAACACTGACTTTACATAAAAACTGTTTTCCTACCAATTTGTATTTCTGGAGGAGCGAGTGTGGTCCAGTGTTGCATCCTTGCTTCTTCTCCAGGTTGATATCACAATACTTAATGAATGATTCCTATCACTAATATCTGTGCATCACTATCAAAATCCATCATGTCTTCATGTCAATTCTACCAAATAGTTTGATACTTCAAAATCCATGATTCTGTTGGATTCAGATCTGATCAACAATGAACAGTCTCTGATTCTCATCATATTAACATTTTATTTTAAAACTGAATAGCAATGTTTTTGTTTGTGTGTGTGTGTTTTCCCCCCAGAAGTTTCAAGTTCAATGTAGTCAGATGTAATGACACATCTGTGTGGAAGTGTGTTGTGAAGCATGCTGTTAGGCGCCTTGATGTTCTCAAAACTTAATTCTAAACGTTCATGACCTGAGGAAGCAGCTCAGTGTATACCTTCTTCAAGTTTCTAATATTTCACAAAAGGGATAAGATAAAGAGAATCACATTTCCAAACATTTCCCAAATATTCTCCTAGGGTTGATGATTAAAGGTGTTACCTGGTAGCACAGATCTATGGCCCCATGCAAGATGAAAGAGGTTAGGCCATCATGCTTACTGCTCCAGAAATACTTGCAGTCAATTTGGTAGGAAAAGAGGTTTTATTCAAAGTCAGCTTTGAAGGAAGATGGAAGAAACTTCATTGTTTCAGAAGTTTCATCTCCAAAATGTTTTGGGACAAGGAAAGCTTTTAAGAGACAAAAGAGTGTATTAGAACAAAAGAAAATAATTTCACAAGTTCAGTCTCCTTCAAGTAGTTGGCCTTAGCCAAAAGAGATTTCAAAAGTGTTAAGGAGCTTCCTTATCAAATCAAAAGGAGCTAGGACTTCTTGGGGCCAGCATCTGTACCTTCTTTTTAAATAAACATGATTTTTTTTTAACTAAAAAGATGAAAATGTATTACAGAGGGCTTTTTCTTTCTTCCTTTTTTTCTTTTTAACTTATAATACCAAAAGAGAGGATGTTAAAGATGGAGGAAGAGATGAGAAAAGCAGGTGGAAAGAAAGTCAGAGCCTCCCCAGTCTCCACTCTCAGCATGAGGAAGCCACTCCCAATTTCAGATGGGGGCAGGGTAGGGGCAAATACTGTCTGTTTCAAAAGTACATTCAGAAAGATCTGTTCTTTCATTACATTATATTTTGTAAACTCTGTGGAGAAATAACATCAGCCTTCCCTTTGTTCTTGAAGAAACTATCTTCTCCCTTTAATTGCAAGTGTTTGACCTATAGCCCTTTTGCTGCTCATTTAAAAAGGACATGTTTTTCTTTTCCTCTTCTCCCTCTCCCTGTCCCTATTATGGGGGTAGGGAACAAGATTGAGTTATCTGTCCTCTACAGGAAGGAGAAGATCTAGTAAGTGACTATCTCTCAAATTAACAAGTGAATTTCAACACACTGTGGGGGTGGGGGGAGGGCACCTGGGACACCTCTGGCCAGGCACATCTGGAATGTAGCCTCTGAATAGCTTCTTTAAAAGCCCTCAGTTTTCCCTGCTGGGGAGAGCCACAGCCTCTGGGACTGGAGTCCCATGTGTTTCTCCTTTACTAACAAAACAATAAACATTTTTTTCCCTTTTTCTAAAAACTGTGTCCTCATTATTATATTCGCATGAATTGACATCAGGGACAAGGATCCAGCTTTCCGTAACATGAGTGCATTTAATCTTTACATGTTTACTCCAAATTCCTCAAATTGCTTACAAGCAACTCTTCAGGAGCTGTTCATTTGTGGTTTCTTTGCATAGAAATGAGACATCAATCTATATTTTTCTTTCTGTATTTTATTTGCTCCCATACTTGGCATTCATCAAAATCTGCTGAAAAATTTTGGAACCAAATTGCTAGGTTCCACCCTTAGAGAAGCTGATTCATTGGACCTGGGGGTTAGGTGTATACATCTGCATTTCTAAAGAGTTCCCAGGTGTTACTCTTGCTGCTGTTCCCAGAACAACATTAAAAAACCCACTGTTCTACTTGTGACAAAAATATTCAAAAAAGCTATATTCAATGGTCCAAATCTGATAGACTAGCAACTCATCTTGGGTACAATTGAAAGATTACTTTAAAATATATACACACAGGCAGTCTTTGGTACGATTTGATCTCTGTTTGAGTGAAAAAAAAGTATATACTTGTACAATGTACTTTGCCATGATGAAATCAACCAGATAATAATATATGATGATTTGTTAATGTATAATACATGCATTTTTTAAAAAAAAAAGAGAGAGAGGGGGAGAGAAAGAGAGAGAGAATTTTTTTTAATATTTATTTTTTAGTTTTTCGGTGGACACAACATCTTTGTTTGTATGTGGTGCTGAGGATTGAACCTGGGCCGCATGCATGCCAGGCAAGTGTGCTACCACTTGAGCCACACCCCCAGCCCATACATGCATGTTTTTATATTTTGATAATTTGATTAAGTTTCCAAAGGAGCATTTGAACACTTTTTTTTTTAATCTCAGTCTCTTAACAATTTGTTTTAATTAACTAATTGTTATGGAGCATCTTATTTGCAGATTATTCAACTAGAGTTATACAACTGGTTAAGGAGAACTTGGATCTGTTTAATTCCAAAGACCACTTTATTAAATACTATTCTCCACAGGTACCATTGGCCCTCTCATAATTTATTAAGTATGTGAAGGCCTACTCCAAATAAGATAATGCATGTGTTGTTGGAAATATATAACAAAGAAAACAAAATCCTGCTTTTAAAACAATGATAGCAGAGTAAAGAAATTTTAAACATGAGTAAAAAACTTAACCACAAAGTACTAAGTACTGTATCAATATAGCTTATCACATCAAAATTAGATTAAATCACATTCCCAGAAAAAATATAACTTGATCTTCAAAATAATGTGAGACAATTAATTGATCAGATTTTTTTCCACTTATAGATGAACCAGCTAAAGAACATTGATTTTACATGACTTTCCTTCCTTACTGTTGTCTAGATTAGTGTTTCACAAAGTGTGTTCAGCAGCACACTTGACCTAAGAGATGGTCAGAATGAGAAAATGGTTCTGCAGGCAATTCTGTGTTCCTCCTTGGAGATCCATAATGCATATTATCATTTTAATAGCTGCAAGAAAATCTGCAAAAAAAAAAACCCTCTTACCTTTGATTAGCAAACTTATGTAACCATAAAATTCTGTATTAAACTTTTGAAACACTGATCAAAACCCACAATTTTCTAAAGAAGTTCTGTAGTGCATGAAAGAGTTCCAAAAGACCATGGTATTGGAATTGGGAGTGTACTCAATGAGTCCTTCTTGGCTCCTAGTCTGGCTACATCCAGAACAGTTCTACTTTTAATCATATCTACTAAATGACATGATTATCCAAGGTGAAATGAGAAAATCACTACTTGAAGTGCATCACCCAAATTTATACTTAACACCCAGAAATGGATTAGAACAAAACTTTACTTTGAAAATGCAACTAAACTTTATCTTACATTCAGAAAAAGATTTAGACTATAATTGTAGCTACAAGTTAATTTTTTTTTAATATTTATTTTTTAGTTGTAGTCGGACACGATACCTTTATTTTATTTATTTATTTTTATGTGGTACTGAGGATCAAACCCAGGGCCTCACACGTGCTAGGCAAGTGCTCTAGCCCTGAGCCACAACCCCAGCCCCTACATGTTAATTTTTACCAGGAACAAATAGTGAATCATATTGTTACACAGTTTTAAAAATCGTTTTTGAGAAATTTTTGATAGCACGACACATGATTTTTTCCTTAATGTTTGAATTTTTACATCATGAAAATAAAAACATCCTCTTCCATAATATTGAAAATACTCATCAATTTTTTTCAAAGCTTCTCTTAATTTTTGACAAAACATTAAACTACCCTACTATTATCTTAAGTCTCTTCTTAGACATATTTTATATTCAACATTAAAACCAAAATTAAAAAAAAAACACAAACTTTAGAAAAATAAAGATACAGATATGCATGAGAATTGAGAAACTAAATATCTAGGATGGAGTGGGGAAAGAAGCTTTGATGATTATGTGATGTGCTAGTATCTATTTGTCGTTTTTTTTAATTTTTAAATTTTTTAAATTATTTATTCTGACGTCTTAGGACCTTGCTAATCCTGGTGAGTGGGCCCTTCCAGGAATAGCCAATTCTCAGAGATAGTAAACAACATACAACTTTTTAGCCAGTATCCCTTTCATATGAAAATGACTGCTATGGTCTGAATGTTTGTGTCCCCTGAAATTCACATGTTGAAACTTTTTCAGCAATGCAGTGTTATTCAGAGGTGGGAGGTGATTAACTTTTGAGGGTAAAGCCCTCCTGAAGGGTAGTAGAGGCCTTATAAAAGAGATTCCAGAGAACCACTTTTTCCTATCCAACATGTGCAGATGTAACAACAGGGTGCCATCTATAAAGCCAAGAGCAAGCTCTCACCAGACACCCAATCTGCTTGCCCCTTGATCTTGAACATCCCAGTTGAAGTCTTAGTCTCCAAAACTGTGAGAAATAAATGTCCATTGTTCATAAGAAACTCAGTTTATGGTATTTTGTTAGAGCTGTATGGACTAAGGCACAACCAATCAAAGCTCATATCCCCAACTACCTCCTGTATCTAACCCTCATAGAGCAAGATAATATTTCTCCCGTCTTACATCTCCTCCTCTGGCCGGGCACCAGATAATTAGAACTAAACTTATAGTCCAGAGCACACTGAAATTACTTTAATTTGCCAATCCTAAAATGCCTATTTGACTCTGCTTTGCCTTTCCCTTGGAAGCCAAAACAGAGGTTCTGGGCCGCATTCTTTCTTAGTGCCTTTTAACTTCCTTTCTGGAAGTGGTAATTGTGAATGGGATTGTGCATGGTGTAGCTTGACTCTTTCTCTTGGAACTGTGAGGAATAAAACTTATTTCATTAGCATTTTCCTTCCATGTGATCACTCTTTCTCATCTATAAGTAAAATCCCAGGTACAATCTAACTTACTAGAAGCACTCTCTGCTAAGTCACAGTTATCCATGGCTTTGCATATAATTTGATTACTTCACTAAGAGCACCTATATCAAATTCATGAAATACTGCATTTATTCTAAATTTGCATTTTACACTTTTCTATCAATCTCCTGACAGAAAAGATTGATAAAGCCATTCCTTTGTTACATGGAGATACAGAGATTAAAGTTACTTTGGGAGGAATGTTTAAGTAGGGATTAAATACAGTCAGCTCACTGAAGAATGTTTATTGTATAAGAGTTTCGTTATATAACTCATAGTGACAAGTTCTTCAATGATAAAACCTAAAAAAAAAAAAACAGGAAAATGCCATTGTTGTGGTGCATGGCTGCAATCCCAGTGCCTAGGGAGGCTGAAGCAGGAGGATTGCAAGTTCAAAGCCAGCCTCAGCAACTTAGGGAGGTCCCAAGCAACTTAGCCAGACTCTGTCTCAAAATAAAAAATAATAAAAGGGCTGGGGATATGGCTCAGTGATTAAGTGCCCCTGTGCTAAATCCCCAGTATCAAACAAAAACATAAAAAAATAAAATAAAATAATTCAGGAAACCCTGCCAAAGTCTACATATTGAGTATTGAGTGTCTTAATTATGGCTTGGTTGCTAAAAATTGGCTGTAAATTCTTTCAGGTCAGGAGTCATGACTTTAGTTCCCTAATGTATCCCCCAGTATCCGGTACAAGATGGACTCTCAATAAACTGTTGACCCATAAGTTGCTGCTCTAAACACAGTTTTTATGTACGGATTCAACCAAATGACCTAAAACCTGTCTCCTTCAAACATATTGCATTTGACTTCAGTGGAATTGCTTTTGCTGAATTGAATTACCTGTTGCAGAGATTGCTAGTTGCTTTGGAAGCATATTCTGCCTTCTCTAGTGATAAAGTTCCACTAAAAATGTAGACTTTCCAGCCTCCCTTGAGGCTGGCTATGACTGTGTTCCTATTTCAGCAAATGGCTTTAAATAAAAGGGTTGTGTGATTTCACAAAACCTTCTTAAATGGAGGGGACCTTTTTTTGTGATCTTTCTTCTATCATAATTATCTGAGAATCAGATCTGATGTCTGAGACTGCCACAGTCATGTTGGATTATGCAGATGAGGGCCATTTTAGGCATGGAATAATAAGGAATAAAAGGCATGAAAGGCATATGAGTGCCAGAAATTTTTATGATGCTATCATGAACATTGGACCACCTAATTTCAGAATTTTTTCCCCAAGGTCGGGGCTGAGGGGCAGAGGACAGAAAAAGATTTTAAAAAAGAACTTTTTGTTTGTTTGTTTTTGAATTTTTTTGGTACTAGAGATTGAACCTATGAAGCTTGACCACTGAGCCACATCCCCAGCCCTTTTTTATTTTGAGACAGGGTCTCACTAAGTTGATTAAAGCCCTGCTAAATTGCTAAGGCTGGCTTTGAACTCACAGTTCTCTTGCCTTAGGCTCCCCAACCCCTGGGATTACTGGCATGTGCCACTGTGCTGGGCTAAACTTTTCTATTTTTAAGCCCAGGTCCTTATTTTGAGATTTTCTGAACTCAATCCTAAGTGAAACATACACTTCTTTTTTAAAAACACAAACTGAAAATATATTGATTTTGATACATTACAGAGAATATAGTTATCCATTACATTATTAATTATAGTCTATATGAATAATTCTGCAAAACATTCTTTCAGAATTATCAATTTTTTTGTTTTTCCTTAAAGAAATGATAAGACTTTTCTCATGTTGATAAACAGAAAAAAAAAAATAACACCAAATCTTCAGCCCAAGTTGTTACTATTAAGTACATACCCATTTTCTTTCTACTGTTCTTTAGGCACTTAAAATTTTTCAGGAAATTTTGGAGTTTATGTGTTACACTCACATCTTTTTAATCAACCAGGTTGTCTACATTTATGCTATTTTGTGACTAAGCTTAGAGTTCTCATCTGATTCCTGAATTCCCTGAGAAATAATGTCATTTTGGAGTAAACTAAAATGCAACAGTATTTTTAAATAAAAATTTGTTAATTTAAGGAAAAAAGCAAGTCTACTTTGCAGGCTCAATGAATACGGGAGAAAAAAGTTAATGTTCTGTTACTGTTCTACAGTTTTGAAATTTTAAAGAGAAAAGTAAGGTTCTTGTCATAATTTAAAGTTTGTTTACAGAATCTAGAATTTACCCTTAGGGCTTTATTTCTATTTTTTATAAACTAATGGATACAAATTTCAAATAAATCTTCAGCTTTAAATGCATTTTAATATCAGTAATATTCTGCACTAAGTTGTAAGAGCTCAGCTTTTAAAAAATGCAATCTCAAAGATTTAATGGATATGACTAGAACTATAGAAATAATTAAGAAGATGGATATACACCATATCATAGTAAATCAATAATGGAGTGAGATACAAATATTTTTACCATATGCAACAAGTCTAATTTGTAGAAAACTGTGTCCCTATAATACTTTTTTAAAATTTATAGCAGTACTTGTGATTTAGATTTAAACTCAGAGGCAGTCTACCACTGAGTTACCATTTTTTTAATCTTGAGACAGGGTCTCCTTTAATCACCCAGGTTGACTTCAAACTTGTGTCCTCCCTGCTTTAATCTTCTGAGTGGCTGGAATTACAGGCATGCATCACCATGCCTGGCTCAAGTATATACATTTCTTTGGCCATAAATAATAAGAATTTTTTTTCTCTCATTAAACAAATATTTTAATTAATTCAGTTGTTATATTTATCCTAAATATTTAGTATATTTATCAATAGACTAAAGAAATACATCCATATTAAATTACAATAATTTGACCTTTCTTTTTTGATTTGGAAACTATGATCCCTGAATTCTTTGTGTTACCATTTTAATCATTGCTTTTTAAATTCATGCATTCAATCAATAAATACTTATCAAATGGTTTCAGTATGGCAGGCCTTACAGTAGGTTCTGGGAATATAATCATAAAAGTATTTTTCTTAGAAAACCATGCAGATCTGGTAAAGAGGAAGATGATTAAATAGAAATTATTATTGGCAGAGATATGTGCCATGGAAAAGTATGGTAGGATACCTAGGGAGCTCAGACATGCCTTCTGAAAGGAGGCAGTGCTAAACTGAGTAAAGTGTGGAAAGGTGAAATGGCATTCTAGGCGGGGAATGAAGTAAGAAAGAGGCTGCCTGGCCCCAGGGATAGGGGATTGTAACAACACATAAAGCCAAAGTGGTCACAAGAAGTCAAATCATAAATGGCTTTTGGCTGTGAAGAGTTTAAACATTATGATTGAAGTAATGGGGAACCATTAAAAGATTTTCATCAGTGATGTAAACTGATCAATATTTCTCAATGTCAGAGGCAGAGTGTTGCTTAATTAAAATGTACAGAATCACACACAGCAGAAATATATCTATTCAATAGTAGTATGAGCATTTTTTCAATGACGTATATAATGCATTATAATATTCTTATTCATTAAATTTGCCACATATTTTATTTTTTAGGTGACAAAATGTATTTAAGTTGACTGAAATAGAATGCTATATCCTTATGAATTTTATAGATTAATATTACATAATTGCAAAAGAAATGATATATAAGATAGAAAAAAATCAATCATAATACTTACTGGTAAGTCTTTTATTAAAATACTATGATTAGTAGAAGAATACAGTCAGAACTAGGAGAAAAGGTCAAGAGATTCAAAGTCAATTTACTAAGAAATTTTTAAGATCTTAGAAACCATCTTAAGACATACATTTTAATTTATGGATTAAATAAGTAACACTGACTCAGAGAAATCAAAGCCCCTCCCTTCTATCTCCTTTTACCCAAAAAGAATTTTAAAGATATTCCAATTATTCATGTGAATTATTTCCTTACTCATGGACAGAGTCACATTATTTATCACTGGGCATTTTCTTGTTAATATTTCTCTTTAAAATAAATTAGACATTTGCCTACATGAAATATGTTAAATACCTCTAAGGAGACAACTTCATCATTTCTTGGGGTCTCCTAATTCTCTTGGATTCTCATATGTAATTGATTCCTTTTTAAATTAGTTGGAAAAATTGGTTGTAATAGTCTAGGATAATACATAATTGAAAGTTTAATTATATTTAAATAATAATGACAAATTTTGAGGCTCTTATTTTAAATTAATTCAATTCAACTTCCAAAGTAATGACAGTGAATGTTTTGTCATTATTGAGGAAAAACATACATTTTGTAGTATTAACAGAGTATGGTTAATCAAAATAAAAAAAAAATGTTGTCCTTTGCCAAGGGTACCAACAGACTGGCAATTAGTAAATGACTTCTTATAATTTGCAATAGCCCTTCAATTATTGATGAATCTCTAACAACAAACAGCCCTCTTAAAAAATGATAGAAAAGAGCATGTAAATTCTGACATATTGTTTTGTTTCTGCTGAGATTCAACAACTAGCATAGAAGCATTTCTTAAAGTCATGGATAACTGACTAAAAATTGACATTACAAAGGATGAAATAACTTAAAATGATATGTAAACCAGAAAGAGGGAGGAGAGAAATTTTCAACTTAAAACTTTCCACCATACTTTCTAAATAGACTGGCAAAGTTTCTCCTTTAAATCCTGACTTTCCTACTTACTAGTGTGTCCTTGTATGAGTTTATTCATCTCTCTGTGCCGCAGCTTTATCCGTGCTTAGGTTCCTCATGGTTGTGAGGTACATGTAAATCATTTGGAATGAGGTTTGCATTCACTAAGAGTATCATTATTACATTGGCTTTCTTGGTATCTCAATATTTCACAGAAATCAAACATTTTGACCATATATAATGTAATAAATTTATTACTCCAAGAGTAAAATCCTTGATTACAGGCAAGACTGAATCTTGGCCCTTATTTCTCAGTGTTGCATTATGGGATGTTTAAAACTGGAACACATTCTGAGTTGTCATCACTCATGTTTTTGATATTGGCTAAGATTTTGAAGATCATCCCTGTTTTATTCACACTATCTTGTGAGTAAAACTGGGTTATCCTGGGACAAGTATTTTCAACCTAAGTCCTATAGGTCCCCAGGGATTCCCTACTGGTACCAAATGATGGTAAGGAGGGAATAAAGCTAGGACATGTCAGAGCGCTCTATTTTATATATTGGAATTAAATAAAATAAAATACTTCATTAAATATGGATGATGTCTTAAATCAAGTTGAAATTCATGTACCAGAGGCCACATTGGACATTTTATATAGACTTTGTAAAACACTCTGCAGGAGTTTCTTTATAATAATTAATTATTATGTTAATTAATCATTAACACTAAGTGCTTATTCTCTGATCTCACATCTCAGATTTTTCTACTGTAAGCTCACCATAATATCTATACATCTATCTATATTTATCTGTCATCTATGAATGAAAAACCATTATCTTCTGAACAATGACTTAAAAAGCAACCACACATCTATATATGGGATGCCCAGCAGGCTAGTTGTTAAGTGTTCCATAACTGAAAGCTATTTTATTTTTGTTAAATTATTACACTTACTTTCCCTAAGGATATCTTAAGGCATCATCATTTGCCGCAGTCTGGCTGGGCATAAATGCCGCAGTCTGGCTGGGCACAAATGCCGCAGTCTGGCTGGGCACACAATCCGAGCCACCACACAGCTTGTAGATTCAAACAGCAATTCTTTATTCCCGATCTCATACCAGCCGTCTACAATCACGTTCTGGGGAAATCCATGTTCTCTGCCCAAATCCACCCCTACTGGGCTTCTGTCTCCCAAAAAATACTGTCTGAATCCCGTGAGAACTCAAGGGGAACTCAGGCAGCAGGATATGCCCTATTCCCAGCAGGAATAATCTTAAACCTGAGGGACCTGAGGCTTAAACTAAGAGGTTGAATAAAGAAGTATCTGGAGTTCATAACATTCTCATCTGAGACCAGCTCTCTCCTCAATATGGTCCTGCTGTATTACTTTATTTCCCATGAATAGGAATAAAGGAAGTTCCCAAAGATACTTGAGAGGCAGAAAGAAAAGGACACAAGGATGACTTCAGTGGGAGAGCCAGTCTTCAACTATGGATTCATAACTTGTCTCTCCTCCAAAAACCCAAACTTGGATTCTGAAGGAAAGTAAATCTATTTTAATAATTTTATAAATTATTTTGCCTTATTCCTCTTTTCACAGGCAAGTTGGCATATTCATGAGGGAAGTGTCTGTTAAATAACTGCACTTTAAGTTGCTAATGCAAAGTTTTTGCCTGCTTGTTCTTCATAGACTGATTTGACAGTAATATAAAATCGTGCCATTGTTATCGTTAATAAGAGCATTAAGTGATTACATGAGATATGCCAGGCATTGATCTGTGTATATTAACTTTATCATCTCATTTAATGTTTACAACCACACTAATTTACAGACAAGAAATTTGTGTAGAAACAGGTTAAATTACTGAAATTTTCATCTAGTAAGGGTTCACATGGGACTCAAATCCTATTTGAGCTCTTAATTGCCCCGTGTTCTTCTTACTTCCACCTGCTTCCAATTCCTCTACTCAGATAATTACAGAAGTTTCATACACACACAAATACAATGCGTGAATAGTGACATAAGAGATATGCATGAATATAAAAGTAAGTGAAGCTAAAGAACATAGAAAATTGGACACCTGTCTGAGGAAGATTAAGATTAAAAAGTAAATATAAATGTCAGATTAAGAAAATACATAAATGCATTAACACTGGTTAACATGGGATTATGGATTTTTAAAATTCTTTGTCATTTTCAAGTTTAATGAGCATGTTATTTTAATAATTAGACAAACAGATCATTTAAAAAATTCTATCCCTGTTATAAACATGTATAGTTATTTTTATAAATTCTATATTTTTGTGTGTATGTATGTAAGTATTTCCTCCAGTAATATGTATTATAGTTTTTTTATGGAATATAAATTTATATTGAATAAGATTCCATTCTCTCTTTATATCCTGATGTCAAACTATTCACTGATTATATTGCTTAAAGCACCAAGAATGAATTCATTTATTTACACTTGTTAGGTGTACAAATGTGCCCATATTTTTAAACATTCCAAAACTAGAGGTCCATATAAAATTTGCAGGGTTCTAAACATAATTGATAAATACAAATTTGTAGACAAAACACATCTAAAGATAATGATTTATCTATGAATATATTCAGGTAATAAACAGTGAGAACCAATGGTTAAATCTAGTTAGAGCACACAATGAAGGACCCAGGCTTGTGATGCCCTATTTCAGCCTAGCCTGCCCACTCTGCAGCTCAATCCCACAGCCTCAGGGGAGGCCTGCATTCTCTTCTTATGGACATTTCTCATCTTTTCTTTCTTTTTCATTCTAGTTCAAATTTCCCAATTTCCACATCACATTTTTTTTTTAATACAGAGAAGCAAATGAAGAGAGAAAAGCAATGAAAGTAAGTGGAAGAATTAACTAACAATTAGCTCTCAATTCATTCTTATGTTGTTCACCTCAATCTTACTGATCAATATTTCCCCAAATCATACTTTCACAGACAAAGAAAAAAAAGGAAAAGGGAAAGGAAGCCAGACCAGGAGGAGGATGAAGAAGAGGGAAATTGTCTTGTACCTTTCTCATCCTTCATGACATCATGTTTCTACTTTGAAACAAATCGGGAGAGATGCAAACCTCGTGTTTAAACTCAGAAGTCTTTGTAAACTTCACAAGCTGTATCACTCTCAAAGACACTTATCCCACTCACACCCAATGATGATGTGATTATAGTCACAACACATTTATTTAAAAACTTGATTCAGAGTTGTTATTGAGCCAATTGATGACAATGGTGAAGCTGACATCTTAAATCACAGCTGCTTTTCAATTATAGCCACAGGGCAAAGCAACACTTTGAAAAATCACAGAGAAGTGCAGATTAAAGCTTTGGATTTAAAAAAAAGCAAAAAGAGAAGAAAATGGATATAAACTTCACAGGTAAGAAATGCCATGAGCAAACCACTATATAAATTAGGCTTTTTATTTTAATTGCATATTTTATTGGTAGCAGTTACATTTGAATATATGCCAGTTCTTTCCTCCTTAAATCTTAGTACTACCAACAACTGTCAATGAATGTGGGTTAATTTTGTTTAATTACAACTGAATTGAAAAGAAACAATGTGTTGGTTATTTGTATCTGTATATACCTATGATATAGATGTGGATAGAAAAATAATTTATCCAGTTATCTAACTCAATGTCAAGTAATCATAATTCAAATGATTCAGTGTCCTTTTAAGGCTCTTTTGGATAACCACTGAGAAAAATGTAAGCATATCTATTAATGGTTTGCTTTTTTCTCATTAGTATGTATTTGCCTAGTTGCTTATTTATGTTTGCAAGTGACAATGCTAATTAAATACCAGAAAAAAATTAATTTTTCCAAAATAAGAAGTGATTCAGAAGTGTAGAAGTAACATTATTATTTTGTAAGTATTTGTGTCTTAGGCGAGCCCAATAGATCCCATCCCAGCATGTATACAAATTCTTTTTAAGAGTCTAGAACTGCTACTGGCAAAGCCTGCATTATTTACTGCTCACCCTTATTCTACACAGTGTACAAATTAAAACAAAATAATATATAGGTCTCAGAGGGGAAAATAACACATATAGTTGCTGGAAAAACAGAAAAGATTAACTGGGAGCAATATGGAAACCAGTCTTTTTAAAGGAAATGATATAGTTTCATTTATATAATCGCTCATTCCCTTTTGAATCTACCAGAATGTTTTTAACAGAAAAGATATAAAATGCTCCTTAGATACAATTAAGACACAGCACACAAGAACAGTTATAGCACAACCATTAGGCTAGCATCTTTACATTGATGTCTATATGCTGTCATATTTGAATGGGAAGTCAATATTACATCTCAGTTCTTTTGTTCAGCATATATTAATTAATTATTTATATGCTCCAGAACTGTCCTGAGCCCTGGAAATACACGGATGAAAATAATTGACATGGTCCCTGTCTGCTTGGAACTCAGTCTTTACCTTTGTCTTTTTGGACACAATTTGGTTAATAGCATTTAATTCAGGAAGAGCTATAAAATTGCTTGTCTATTCAGAACCTTGTCCTAAAAATGATTTAAAGTACATTTAAAAAACTTTGTTATTTATTTTTAATTAACAAAATTGTACATATTTATGGAGTAAAATCTTATTTTTTATAGATATATAATTTGTGGAATGATTAAACCAAGTTAGTTAATATATCCAGCACCTCACATACTTAACTTTTTAGTGTTCTGAGAACATTTGAAATCTATCCTATCAGTAATTAGGTATATAATAGATTATTATTAACTATCATCACCTTGTTATGAAATAGATCTCTAGGACTTATTTTTCCTAATTGAAACTGTACACTTTGACCAACATTTCTCTGTCTGCTGTTTCTAGTACCTGTTCCAGTCCCTGACCAACATTCTATTCTCTATTTTTATGAGTTTGAATTTTTTAGATGCTATATAAAAGTGAGATCATGCAATCTTTGTCTTTCAGTGCTTCTTATATTTCACTTAGCATAATGTCCTCCCAAACTTCTTTTTTTAATCTTCCTATTTGGCCATAGAGTCCACTGCATTATCTATAAAGTTGCCCAGAATCCCATGCATGCCTTCTTGACTTCCAGAATAGAATTACCAGTGCATGTCTGTGGCAAGCTCTTGGTCATTTTCACAGCTGGGAGCTGGAGTAAATCTCCAAACAAATGAAAGCAATATGTGAAGGACCTTGTGAGAACCCTTGCAACATCCTAGAGTTCACTTGAAATGAGATAGTAAAAATATGGGATATTAATATATATTTATTTTTACATCTTTATTGGGACTAGAGAAGGAATTAAGATGTTTCAGTGTCACACAGTGAATTTCTGTGGGTCTCACAATGATTTGCTACCCTTTACTATGGACCATGTAGTTTGATGGGTGCATTTGATGGTGGTTCCTCTTAGGCAGAGAGTGTTTGTGTTCACATATTCAAACACTTGCTTCTTGTAAAATGCAGCAAATATAACTAGGACACACTTAATGCTTGCTTGGATTAATGTCACTTTCTAGTAAATAAATCTGAACAATCATTTTTAGCTTAAGCTGTTGCTTCTGTAATCAGTAGTAGTTTAGTTACTGAATCAAAACAAACACATAGGCTGTGCTACCTCTTCACAGGTCTCTTCCAGAAACTCAAGACAGTATATACAAGAAGAAACATGAAGCAAATTGCACTTCTACTAAAACAAATAATTGCTTCATTTATGTCTAAATACAAGTGACTAAAATATAATTTATAGTCTATTACAATAACATGATGGCTTCTACTTCTTTACACAATGTAACATCTCACCTGAGCTATGATCAAAAACTGTAAAATAATTTTTAAAAATACAACCAATCAATTTTTAGAACTGTTTGTGAATCCTTCAAAAGAATGAGTAGAGTTCTTCTTTTCATACTTTATAGAATACTAGTTGCAAAAAGAAAATTGTGAATTAAGCATGAAATTATAAGATTGTCATATTTATACTAAACAATTCTAGTTATCTCTTGCTGTATCACACAGTAACACAAGCTTAAAACTACATACATTTATTATCTCAGGTTCCATGGGTCAAAAGTCTGGGCTTTGCTTAGCTTGATCCTCCCCTCAGTGAACCACAAAGCTGTAACTAAGGTAAGAAAAACACTGAGTTCTCACTTGGACCTACAAATCTTCTTTCAGGTTCATTCAACTTATTAGCAGAATTTAGTTCCTTATAGTGATAGAGTTGAGATCTCTATCTCATTAGCCAGAGATTGCTCTCAGCAAATAGAACTTGACCATAGTTCCTCACTATTATAGCCCCAGAGTCAAATTTGGGTCATAGTCTCAGAAGACAGTCTCCTAAATGCCATGATTCTGAATGTTAAAATTCTGAAAGGCTAAAAATCTCAAAAGTATAATGCTTGAAAAGATCAAATTCCAAAAATATTCTGTTAAAAAATAAACGATTTCGTTAAGAGACGTATTTATATTTTAAAGGAAAATTTATCTAAGAGACATAAAAATCATGATAGAACACTTCATATACCACTCTATAAAATAAGATAGGCAATAATTTATATATTTTTGCAAGCATAAACAGGTATACTAATGAGAGTTACAAAGGTATAACAATTATAAGCAGTCTAGCAATATTCATAACCAGGTCAAAACACAAACTACATGAACACATATCACCATGATTCGTAGTTGTATTCACTCAACTTTATAACTTGTCCTCTGAAATATTATGATGACAAGCTAAATCTTTTGATGAGATTAATCAAAAAGTGAAATGAGTCACTGCCACTTGTACAGTGATCCAGATCTTAAATTTTGAGAAATGTTTTCTTTCACAAATGCAGATATACAAAAAAGACAGCTCTTCATTTAGAGGACGTTTCAAAGTTTTTATGTAATTACCCAAATGCTTATACACAAAGTCAATATTGTGATAATCACTTTCACAGAGTCAAATGCAAACAATGTTTAAAATGAATTAGAACTCTCTAAAAGTCTTTCCCCAGTTTATACCTCCAGCATCAGAAATGATGCAGTAAAAAAAAAATAGCATAGCGAATTGTAAAAACAACACAAACTGGGGAAAAAAAACTAAAATGAAAATCTAACATGAAAAAATATATTACAGGGATAGATTATGGGCAGTTGAATGGAGGTAGTCCATAAGAATTAACTAACATTCACAATCATTTACTATATGTGAATTAATTAATTAATTTGTGTGTGTGTGTGTGTGTGTGTGTGTGTGTGTGTGTGGTACTAGATATTAAATCCAGGGCCTCAAACATACTAAGCAGGTGATCTACATGAGCTATATACCCAGGCATTTTTAAATTATTATTTTGAGACAGTCTCACTAAATTTTCCAGGTTGTTCCTGAATTTGCAATCCTTCCTCCTTAGCCTCCGGAATGGCTGGGATTATAGGCATGCATCACCATGTCCTGTCTTATATTGTTAAATCTTACAGCACTAGTAATAGCCCCTTTTGGTAGTGGAAGTTCCGTGGCTTTCCATTGAAAATGCATTCACTTGGCGTTTCCCCACATTGAGAATGGTTCTTCCCTGCCTAGGCCATTTATACTCATACACTAATCTCTGGAAATACCCTCACAGATATAACCCAAACTAATGACTTATGAGGTGCTAGGTATTCAAGCTGTCCCACATGATGTGGCTGTTGTGTCTATAACTGAAAAGACATTATCCCTTACCAGAATTCTTTCTACCAGTCTACCTCTTAAATGGCTCGCTCACTCCCTTTTTCTACTGGAAATGACAGGTTGGGGGACATGGGCATTCAGAGTTCATTCAACATTTAGGATTTTAATCTTTTGTGATTTTTCAACTTTAGATGTATTGATAATTTGGTATTATGATTGACATTTTCTAGTGCCAACTCATAAAATGTTCGCTTTCTCATGTAACAGGAGAAAAGTCTCTCTCTCTGATTTGCTTGGAGTGTAATATTAAATATGAATTAGGTTTTTCAACTAGAAAAAATATATATATTAGCCCATCACTGTTCATTATACTTAGCAACCTAATCAAGGTAGTTAACTATTCTATCATGTTCCTAGAGCCTGCCCATAATCGAGGGAACAGTATTATGTAAGTCCAGAATACCATGAGGTGGGAATCTTAGGGGCCATCTTGGAATTCTGCCTACCAAAACAATGCTGTCTTATTTGTAATATGATTGAAAATAGTGCTGCACCTATGGATACCTTTTAGGCCTTCTTCCCATGAACATTAAATAAACATTATTAGATCTTCCAAAAATATTGTTACTGCCATAGTCAATAATCAAAATAAATCCAGTGTATGAAGAGATAGAAGCAGAAAAACATGAAGAGAGGTGCAAAGTCACTCAGAGAATGCACTGGGGCAGAATCCAGTGTGCTGGGATGAGGTTTGATTCCCTAACTCTCTACTGTGGCACTGTTCCTATATTAAGTAAAGACAGATGGCAACCTGATGCAAATGCATCATTTCTGAAGAAAACTGGCAAATAGTTTTTTTTTTTTTTTTTGCAAAGGGCAATTAATTCATTAAAACCAAATTGACTGTAAAGAAAGTTTCTATACTTTCTCAAATTAGCAAAATTTCAAAAATGAACTCTTTTGAAAATTGAAATGTCATTTTCATAAAGAGAAAAAAATCTGAAACCTAAATAATTAGACATCTGGCAAGAAAAATAATGCCAATATACCTCAAAATTTTTGCTTTTCTCTCTCTCTCCCCTCCACCTCTTTCCTCTATCCCTTCCTGCTCCATCTTCCCCAACTTCCCTTTCAATTGCTATAATAATTGAAGGAAGTGCATGGATAAAAATCATGTTCTCCAACTGAGCAATTAATTATGTCATCTAAATAGACCACTTCCATTTTCAAGTTCTCTAAAAAGAGGGGGGAAAAAACTCCAATATTATTGCTATTCTCCCAATTTAAATTTCCAAACTTATGTTGGTCTAATTTAAATTCCAGACAATCTTCAAGTAGCAGTTTCATTCTGGAAGCCCATGGAAAGAAGGAAGGATAACCACCAGCAGGATTCCTACTGTGTGCCCAACCCTGTACTGGGAGTTTTCACACTATCTCTTTAAATATCCAAAGTAATGTCCATACTTCACAGGTAATAAAACTAACATCCATAAAGAGTTCAATGACTTATCTGAGTCACACAGCTAATAAGAGGCACTACCTGCATGTGAGAGGCTTTTGACTAAAATATTTTTTCAACAAATGACTAAATTAACAAAGGAAAATATAGGTCTCTCTGTGAAGGCCACAGAGCTTCACAGCACACTGCCAAAGGTTAACTTAAGATTCAAAAAGTGTTCATCCTTCAAATTCTGCAAGTCTAACTGGATAGTAAAAGGTTGATTCCTTCAGCTATGGTGAAGTTATTTGATAATAACCCTGAAAAATGTCAGTACAGAAAATCTCTGGCATTGTTTGACATGACATTCAACAGTTGTTGCTATGCTCCTAAAATCGATAATTTTGCAAATAAACAATTTAAAAAAATAGGCTACATTTCCACATATCTCATTTGCTTCTTTGTGATTCCATCAATTTGAGAAAATCTCTTGAAATCTCTCTGGTAAAGTTAGCCCAATGGTAAATAAAATGTATCTAAATACATATAAATTTTAATCTTCTTCAGAATTTGTCACTATAGAGAAATTCACTAGGTGATCCAATTTATTTTCATAAAATTAACACCATTCCTATTTTGGTTTCTGGAGTAAAATATTAAATGTGAATTAAGTTTTTCAACTAGGCAAAAGATATATATTAACTTGGTAGCATTTTTTTCTATAAACACAATAAAGTGCAATGAAATTCTAAAATCTAGATAGCTTAATAACATATCGATTATAGCTATAATAGTAATTCTACATGAGAACACCATACCAAAATAAACTTGATATAGATACATGCAACTCATTACAATCATACATTGATGTCAAACTTAAATAAGCCTGACTAAAGTGTATACTGCAATATTTTCAACTGAATTAACCATAATTCTTTCTTCCACACAACAACAAAAAAACCCAGTTGTTTATTTCATAATTTTTTCATGCTAAAGTGGAAGTAAAATGGACCAGTAAGTGTTAAATTGAAATTGAAAGGGTTTGTTTTATGAAATTACTTCTTGAAATTTTCTTTTATAAAGGACACAGTGGTATAATTTTTCCCCTAAGGATATTCGCAATTCTGTGATGAAGATAAAACAAGAAGTACAAAATAGTACTGTAGTGGAGGTTAAAAACAGTGTTATGAACTTCCTAGGGAAAAGACAGTCCCAACCTGTTGAAAAAACATTCCCTTCAACAAAAACTTTTGTGGACAAAACTGTACTCCCAACCTATAACGTATCTTGAAATTCTAATCCCCAACACTTTTAGAATATGAATTGTATTTGGAGATAGAGCCTTTAATGAGGCAATTAGAGCTAAATTAAAATCACATAGGTGGGCCCTAATCCAGTAGACTAGTGTCCTTATGAGGTAAGACTCGGAGGATGTACATGCTGAGAAAAGACCATTTGAGAACACAGAGAAGCAGATCAGCAGCAAGGCAAGGAGAGAGGCCTCAATAAAATGAAACACACCAATGCCTTAACCTTGGACTTACCTGCAGAGCTATAATAAAGTAAATTTCTATTGTTTAAGCCACCCATCTGCAGTATTTTGTTATGCCATGCCCAGTAAACTAATACATTCTTTATCACAGGAAAAAATTATTGGTCGGTTTAGTAGACTGAAAGATAATTAATCTTGAACCTCAGATTCTATTTCCCCCTGTAGAACTAATTAAAGCACTAAGTTTCTAGATTAGACACCACAAACATAAGACCTAAGGGGCTAGTTAATGACTAAACTGCCTACTGCAAGAAAATAAGGAGTGGTGGGGACTGTAGCAAACTAGGGAGTTCATGGTCAGAAGAAAGGTGCTGATGCTGCTCATTGTTAATACTTTACGTTATGAAAGAAAACATACCTCGCTGGATATGACTTAAAGGCTGCAAGTTGCAACTTTTGCCAGGAAGTCAGTTTCTTCAAATAAACCCTTTTATTAAATAATCTCTAAAGTTCCTTCCAATTCAACTTTTGAAAAATTTACAATAATAACATTTTCTCTATTGGAAGCATTAACTAGGAGATAAAGTTAGCATTCCCAAGAAAATTTTTGCCTGGATTTATTAGTATTGCAAGCCATTTTGAAATCCACAGTTTAATAAAATTCTTTTCAGAAATTAATTAACACTGAATGATAGAAAAAAATTAAAGGCTTTTCAACAATAATTTTTCATACTTGGGAGCATACCTGTGTTTCACATTTTCAGATGCATTTAGGCAATTATTATTATCCACACTTGACAAATGAGCAAATCTGGGTGCCCCACAGGTGCTTCAAACTTGAATGATTTGAAACCGAGTGGGTAGAAGGAGCTGGAAAGAGCATAGGCATTGGAGTCAGGTTGAATCTCTGCTCCGGTGGTTAGCAATATCACCTTCCAATACTAAACCTCATTATGCTTCAGTTTACCCAGTGTAAAATAAAGATGAACATTTATCAGAGGATTGTTGTGACTACTGTAAAGAAAACATAGAGCAACCTTATGCAGAGCTGGGGATACAGAGTGTGAGGATCAGCAGCAGCAGTGGTGGTAGTATTAAACAGGGCAATAACAGCAAAGACAGACCCATTGCATCCCCCGACATGCTCAAGACCCTTCAGTCTCTCTCTACACTGTTAAGAGGAAATATAAACCTGTAGTATTTCCTCAGCCTGCTTCTGAGCCCATATTCCTTACATGCAGAAGTAGCAACGTCATGTGCGCAGGTCAAGCTACGCACAGAATATCTTATTGACCCCACTCTTCCCTCACATCTCTCCTCAATCCCCCATCAGTCTGCAAGGCAAGGAGAAAGGCTAAAACCTGTTTTGTTTCTCCATTTCAGCATCTCTGGAAACCCACCCCTCTTTTCCCCCTTACTGCTATTACCTCATTCCCTTTGCCAGGATGAATCCATGTTTCCAAGGTCTCTGCTCCATATTTTCTCTCTCTTCCCCTCTCACCTCACTCCTTATTCTTTCCAACCCCTATTCATGCCCTATTTTTCTGGCCACAATAAGCCAACAAACAAGTAAAATGTTGATTATATGATTCTCATACTTAATCTTTGCTAGTAGCATAATTTTGTCCTCATACTTTTAATGAAGTTCCACACTCCTTTGACATAGCTATGTATTTTAGTGGGAAACTGAGATTTTAGTACTTAAAAATAAGTTCAAATCCAGCATTCCATTAACTAGTGGCATAAATGTTTTTCATTACTGTTATTCCAACTAGACTAACTTCTTTTGAACAGGGACCTTGCCATGTATGACATCTCCATGGTCATTTTCAGTGCCCAGGACAAAGAAAGGAGTTAAAGTGGATATGAAGGAATTAAGAGTAGGATACCCCAAAATGTGTCACTCCAATGTAGTATTATTTTGAGGTAAAGATACGTAAAATAGCAGTGCAAGAGGATTACTCCAACCTTCATATTCTCTTTTAAAAGTAAAATTCTCTGGTGAAAAATATTCTCCCAATACCAGAAGAAAAGTATTCCTATCACCACATATGGAAAGTTGAGGCCAGGAACTTTGTTATTCTAATCTAAAGTTTTGGGCCACTTCATCCAGTTGACTACTCTAGCCTCAGCCCCTTTACACCATCACATATTCATAATTTACTATCTTTTGACCAATAGAGAATGGAAGGGTTTAATTTTGTATCTTCAGGTCTCCATTTCCTTATGAGAAATCTCTTGTCACATAAAAGTCTCATTAAATCTGTATGCATTTCTTCTGTTAATCTTTCTTATGTCAGTTTAATTCTCAGGCCTAGCCCCCGCCCCCCCCAACCACACACACACACAAAAAGAACCCTAAGAGGTTAAAGATAATATTTTTATCCCCCTAAAAATGAATGAGAAGACAAGTTACTGCAAATCCACAAGTCTAGTAAAGTTGGAGGCAAGAAGTCCCCCAAGGTTTTCCCCAATTTGATGGGTTTTCCCCTCTGATAAACAGATTTGAGAAAATAAATTCTCCTAATTAAATGACTACATCTTTCAACTAAACAGAATAAAACTTCTAATGCTAGAACAATACTTTCCTTGATTGAAAAAAAAAAAAAAAGGACAGCATAGATTCTAGATTCTAAGATTAAGTAAGATTTTTTATGATTTAATTTTTGCATAAACATCCCAAATGCTATGGGTCACTTATTTATGCATCCATAAGTAGTAACTGGTCATTTTAATGTACCAACCAATATGATAGAAACAGGGGGTAGAGTTTGGGTTCCTGCTCTCAATTTTCTTATAATCTAGGGGAAGCAAAAGTAAATAAATGATCATAAAAATAAATATTGACTTTGTAAAATTGAAAAATGCTATGAAAAAAAAATCAGATAAAGACCATAAAAGAGGACACATCTACTTTAAACTTTAGGCAGTGATTTCAGGAAAAACTTTTCTGGAAATTAGTAAACAATTTATAACATGAAGAAGAGGATTTGGTTTTGCATCTTTAGAATATAAATCCAAATTGTACAAATGCAATGAAGAGATTAATTTTTATTTTGAAACTGCTTTCATATTTTTAATAATATCAGTGTAATCCATAATGTTTTCTGGACTCAGATCCTGTGGAAGACTGGGATGACTCATATCTTCTGTACTGTGCAGATAAATCTAATACACAACTGCTAGGGGATCAGTCCATAAATGGTGTTTTCTGAACATTTAAGAAAGGGTTAAAGGTAATGAGACAAGATAAGTATGTATGATTTAGACCACACCATGCCAGTCACTTAAATTAAGAGGTTAGTATGCTCATTAACCAATCTGAAGAACCATTAGCACCAGAAAATAAAGAGAGTGAAAATAAGTATCAAGGAACAACATATTACAATTAAATTAATGGAGTTTAGGGAGGATCCATGAAAGTTCCTGCAGCTTCTGCCGTTTCTTTATAATGTCATGGTTCTAATTTACCTCATTTATATTAATGAATGGAGGATTGCAGAACTATTAGCATGATTGAAAATTACACTAATGCTCAGTAAATCTACCCCTAATTATTATGATTAATGAGAAGTTGATCATCTTGGACCAGATTAACAACTAAAGCAACTGAAATAGAGCAAAAGAGCTTTTTCTTGCTAACCCAGGTCTTTACTCTTTTTTATTTAATGAAACCCTGAGCAATCTACTCAGTAATGTTATATACTAATTCACTGTAACCATCCATTTACATAGATTTACATAGATTATATTTTCACATTTATGTATTTATTTGAAATAATTACTTCCAAGTGCATTAAAATGTGGTCTTCTGATTGGCTTTATGCAGTGTTAATGTTCCAGTACGAAATTGAATAATAAAACCAAACATATTTTTTCTCTACCTGGTTCTAAGTCATCCGTTTGAGTGTTATCTTCTCCAGGGAGAGAAATTAAATTTTTGTACTCAGCACAGTCAACTATTAGGAGATACATGTCTCACCTATTTATTTATTTAAATATTGCTACTTTTCAAAAAGAGTGTGAAGTGATAAATGGTAGAAAAATTAAAATATATTTTAATCATCTCAATATCTGACTTCATTTTCTTCATCTAACACATGTGAGCTGTTTTTCTTAGCCTCAATTTCAATTATGAACTTTTCCTTAATTCTGACTGCAGTATGCTAGCAATGCCGTATGTTTTGGTCTAGTTTATTTTCTACCTTCTGCTACTGATAGGTGTCCATGGAAACAAACCTATACTCAGTGCTACTCTCGGTGAGTGCAGTGGCCTAAGATGTGTACTTTGACAGCACAAGCACAAAGCCGTCAAGGCTATTTCTCTGGGCTCCATAACAGGCTTTTAATGAAGTAGAATTTCACATTATAATGGCCTTCATGTCCCATCTCAAATCTGTACTTATTTTACTTATTATCAAGACTTTCTTGCTCTATTATGGGATCTTTGCTATAAGAAATGTAAATAACACAAATGTAATTTCTCCAGGCTTGACCATAGTATAAAAGTTAATAAATTAATTCACAAAAATATTTATTGAGGGATTTCTCTGTGCCAGGCCTTGTGCTGAGATGGGGTTTAAAAAGTGCATAAGAAAAAAATATGCACATACTCATGGAGATTCTAGTTTAGTTGAGGACACAGAAATGGGAAATGTTGAAAGAATTTTATAAAAGTGAAAGAAGAATAACATATAATGGTACAAATAATGGCGAAAGCAAGATTATTGGGGAGATCAGTAAACACCTCCATGAGACAATGAAATTTTAAAAGAGATTCTGAGGGATAGGATAGTTGCTAGAAGTTTTTCCTGGCAGGAAAAACCAGGACTTTGGGAAATAAAATGTTGACTCTCACTGAATATAAAATAAAAAATACCAATAATAAAATAGAAATTGCGCTTAGGGTCCTACAGAATGTTAGGGTCTGAACCTTACCAGACTGAGGTTTTAGAACCTTGGGAAATTATTTAATCTCTGGATTTTAGTGCATAAAAATGGAGATTATATGTGCTATGTATAATGGCTGTGAGGATTATGTTAGATTCTATCAATGTGTCCTTGGCACGAAGTGAGTCCTCAAGGAATAGTAATATTCTTTTCTTATTAAAAAGTAATGTGAGGAGTAATAATTTGTTCCCATGATGTAGGCTCCCTATTTACCTCTCTTATTGTTTCTCTTGCTGAGAAAAAAACTTTTTAGTTTAAGTAAGTCCCATTTGTTGATTCTTGTTATTAAGTCTTGTGCTATGGG
>NW_026000075.1:7897707-7916013 GCF_001458135.2 Marmota marmota marmota
ATTTTGATTGGCATTGCATTAAACCTATAGAGAACTTTTGGTAATATCGTCATTTTGATGATGTTAGTTCTGCCTATCCATGAACAGGGTATATTTTTCCATCTTCTAAGATCTTCTTCTATTTCTCTCTTTAGGGTTCTGTAGTTTTCATTGTATAAATCTTTCACATCTCACTCCAGTAAGATTGGCAGCCATTATGAAGTCAAACAACAAGTGCTGGCGAGGATGTGGGGAAAAGGGTACACTTGTTCATTGCTGGTGGGACTGCAAATTGGTGCGGCCAATTTGGAAAGCAGTATGGAGATTTCTTGGAAAGCTGGGAATGGAACCACCATTTGACCCAGCTATTCCCCTTCTTGGACTATTCCCTAAAGACCTTAAAAGAGCGTACTATAGTGATACTGCTACATCGATGTTCATAGCAGCTCAATTCACAATAGCTAGACTGTGGAACCAACCTAGATGCCCTTCAATAGATGAATGGATAAAAAAAAATGTGGCATTTATACACAATGGAGTATTACTCAGCACTAAAAAATAACAAAATCATGGCATTTGCAGGGAAATGGATGGCAGTAGAGCAGATTATGCTAAGTGAAGCTAGCCAATCCCTAAAAAACAAATGCCAAATGTCTTCTTTGATATAAGGAGAGCAACTAAGAACAGAGCAGGGAGGAAGAGCATGAGAAGAAGATTAACATTAAACAGGGACGAGAGGTGGGAGCGAAAAGGAGAGAGAAGGGAAATTGCATGTAAATGGAAGGAGATCCTCATCGTTATACAAAATTACCTATAAGAGAAAATGAGGGGAAGGGGAAAAAAACAAGGGAGAGAAATGAATTACAGTAGATGGGGTAGAGAGAGAAGATGGGAGGGGAGGGGAGGGGAGGAGAGAGGGGATAGTAGAGGATAGGAAAGGCAGCAGAATACAACAGACACTTGTATGGCAGTATGTAAAAACGTGGATGTGTAACGGATGTGATTCTGCAATCTGTATTTGGGGTAAAAATGGGAGTTCATAACCCACTTGAATCTAATGTATGAAATATGATATGTCAAGAGTTTTGTAATGTTTTGAACAACCAATAAAAAAAAATTTAAAAAAAATTTAATGTGTCCATAAAGCCTCTTTTAGCAAATGCACAAAAAGAAATTTTGGGAACATGTCATGACAGTGCTTCAGATGTAGAATTAAAATGATTTCTAAAACTACTGAGGAAAATGGCTATGGAATCAGTCAAATCTCTGTGAAGTCACTTTTCAGGGATGTATTAGGCATGTGTCCTTGAATAGGTTACTTTATCCTCTCTGAGCTTTGGTTTCTTCATATAAAAAATGACGATATAATGGAACCCAGGTCTTAGAGTTTTACAATAAGATGACATACTGAAAGCTAAATTCATGCAGTGTTTCTGATAAATATTAAATGTTCAACAAAGGTTAGCTGTTTATATTACTCTACTGTCAGTAATGGTTTTAAGAACAGCAGCAACAGGAATAACGAACCATCTCTGGTCACCCTTTTCAAGTTGCATACCCAAAATGAGTTGTGGGAAATCAAGTCATGGGAACACTATTAAAAAATGCATCAAAATGAAATAATTGAGTTCTGAACAATAATTACACTATTCCAGTATGTCAGATATCAGGGCTGGGCTAAGAATGGAGGGTCCTCTGCTGGTCATGATTGGGATCACCCATGTGTCTGCAGTTACTTCATGGTTCAAATGGTGCTAGACTGTCCAAGATGGCCTCACTCACATGTCTAAAGGATGGAACCGACTATCAGTGGTGTCTCTCTTACATGGTGTCTCACCATTATGGAGAATAACCTGGGATTCTTCACAGTGTAGTCTTAGGAAGGCAAGAAAATGGGAACAAAAGCTTTAAGGTCTTGATAGGCCTAGGCTCAGAACTTATGAAACATCCTTACTGCCACCTTCTATCAGTCATTGTAAGTCATGAGACAGACCATGATGCAGGGAAACAGACTATGATGCAGGGAAACAGACTGGACATCTCCAGAGAGGAGCAGCAAAATCAAATTGCAAATGGCAATGCCTACAGGGTGAAGTGTTCCTATTTATTTATTTATTTATCGCAGCCTATCACATACAGCTAGTTGATATTCTCTACCCTTTCATAGTTGTAACACTGTTTTACTGCTTCACAAAACTTAATCTTTCTCCATTTATGTTTATTCTATTTCATATAATATATGAAACATGCAGAGCCAAATCACTCCATTTCAGTAGACTTCTACATTTATATTGCATTGGAATCATCAGGCAGCTTCAAAAAGAAACATTCGCCATCCATCAGATGTTCTGATTTAAATGAAAATACATCCAGACATTACCTTTTACATTTTGTTTTGTTTGGGTTTTGTGGAAAAATCCTCAGTTGATTCTAACCAGAACTAGTGCTTGAGAACTACTATATCTAATGTTTCCCATTTTTTTCTGAGTAAAGATATTAGTGGACTTGACATTCTACTTTTTGTGATACCACTTATTTTATTTCTCCTACACATCTGGTTATCGTTTCTCATTCTCCTTCCTGAGGAATTTGTTCCTCTATACTTAAACAATATTTTTCTCAGGGATCCTGCTTCTCTAATTTCATACATATACTAAGCACATGATGACACCCCAATCTATGGTTTCAATATCTCTGAGTCCCACATTTATTATAACTACTGTAATAATTCAGTACATGGTAGTAATAACCCTTAAACTTAAACTTCAGATACATTTCACATATCTGCTGGACATCATATATGCATGCTACTTACATATCTCCAATTTAATTTACACTGATTTTGACAATTGTTTCTCCTCCTCCAGTTTTTTCCTTTTTCTTTTCTCTTTCTCAATGAGTATTACTACCACTTATACAATCGTGCAAATGAAAAATTCATTTGTCATTCTATATACATCCTTGTTACTTTATTTTCACATTCAAGTCAAGAGAGTTTACCTTCCTAGTATCTCAGCAACATCAGCTCACCTCTTTTTCCTCTGCTAATGCTTTAATTGAGGGCACCATCACATTTTATAGGTGGGCCCCTTGCTGGTCCCCTTGAATACCTTGATTCCCTGTTCCAATGGGGTTCCACACAAAGCCATAAAAACCATTCCAAAATACAAGATAGACCATGTTACCACCCAGTGAGAAGTATCTCATGCTTTGCCATGTTTGGAGAGAGAGTCTAAATCCATATTATGACAGACCCTAGGGGGGAAAATCTAAGGATTTGGCCTTGAAGACCAAGAAGAAATAATGAAGATTTTGGCTTGAAGCTTAATTTATGCAGAAAAGTGTTTTAAGAAGATTGATGTGGCAGTCTCAAGGGAAACTTGGAAGAAGGAAGACTAGGTGGGTAACTACTGTAATAATTCAGGCACATGGTAGTAATGACCCTGCTTAAGACAGTCATAATGCCACAAATGTGCTGACTGGACTCACTTATATTTATGATTATGAATCTCATACGGGCACTCACAAAAGCCAGACAATTCTACTATAAATTCCATAGTAAATTTATTTTCCTTCTCTCTAAGCTAATCCATATTTCTCATTTCCTCTCTTCTCAAATCCCTAGTACACTCCCCACATACTCCTTATTATGTACTGCTCTGCTTACCTAATATTTATCAGGAAAAATAGATTTATATTAGAAGAAATTACCTCATCTTCCCACCAAGGTTTTCAACTCCACCTGTGTATTCACCATATTCTAACTATCAATTTCTGTGAAAGTAGCATCCCTGCTCCTTTTTTTTGCATTGACTTTTCCCATATCAAACCTACTCAGGGATCTGAAGGATGCACACTCTTTCTCCCCTTTATGCTAATTTTTCAATCTGATCATCCTAAAATAGGCTTCAATACTGTCCTTTAAAAATCTTAATTCCACTTCTCATTTCAACAAACTTCTCATCTCTTTTCTATACTTCTCAGAAGAAAAGTCTCAAAATAGTTACCTATATTTGGATATTCCACTCCTACACCACTAAAGTAGTGGCTAAAATAGTTTCACAAATTCTTTGACATTCACTTCAAAAGGTGGAGCATAATTTTCAGTAGGTATCCCCTTTGTGATACACATTTAATGAACAGAATAGTGCAGAAGTGACAGTGTATTCTCAGTGTATCTTCTGAGAACAGGTCACACAAAAAAAAATTCACAGTCTCTCCTCTCTGACTCTTGATTTTTAGTTCTGTGGGAAAGCCTACAATGTTCAGAACAGCCCTGTGGAAAAGGTGTTGGTGCAAGGAACTCTGGCCTCCTGCCAACAGTCAGTGGGGAACTAAGACTTCCAGCCAAGAGCTTTGTGTCTGTGTCATCTTACAAAAATGATCTTTAAAGCTTCATATGACTGCAGCCCCACCCAAGATCTAACTGCTCCTGGTGAGAGACCATGAGCAAGAGAGAAAAACATTTGAATTCTTGATTGACAGTAGTTAGGAAATAATAAATGTCTGTTGTTTTTAAGCCACTAAGTTTGGTAGTGTTTTTTTTTTTTAATGTGGTAATACATAAAGTAATACAGCACCTCCCATTTTACTTTCCTCCCACTGCAATTAGATATTTGCAATCATCACTTCAATAAAATGATTCTTATATATTAAATTGCTTAATACCTGGTAAACAAATGAACAGTGTCTGGCCTTGAGAAGTGCTTATCTGTTTTTATTAAAATTGATATTACAACTAGCTATAGGAATACAGCAGTCTCTGACCACTGCTGTCTCATTAAACCCAATGGTTTCTGGACTTGTTCTTTCTGCTTCACATGGCACCAGATATAAGCAACTGTTACCCTCTTATTGAAATGCAAACTTCCCTCTAGCCTTCTAGGTATCACCCTCTCTTGTATTCTTCATGGCCAACTCTGCTCTGTTAGACCTCTAAATGTTGAATTTCTCTTGACTCTGTTTTGTGCTCTCCTCTGTTTTGTTTCTAGTCCCCATAGGTAACATTGCCCAACACTAGGGCTTTACATATCATTATTGTTATATATATCAAATCTGATCTTTCCACCAGGCTCCAGACATGTGCACTTCCTTTTCAAATTCCCATGTTGATATCTCTTAGTCTTCTTAAACTTAGCATGTCCGCATAAGGACTCCGGAATCACTGAATACTTTCACTGTATGTGCTCTGCCACTAAAATATAAACTCTAAAAGTATAGGAAGTTTTTCTTACCACGGATTAAGTCCTGGGGATTATGTGCTTAAGCAGTGCCAGACACATAATGGCTATTCTAGAAATATATATGAAATATTTTTTATTATAAATAAAATATTTTTATTATAAATAAAAAATATTTCACTATCTATAAATAAAGAAAAGGGTGAGTAATTTGAAACACCCTAAAAATGTAAATAACTATTTCAAAATCCCATTTAAAACCTCAAAGTTATTTTTTTTTTCTTTTTGCAGAAGTTTTAATAAAATGTAAAATAATGTGGAGAGATAAATTATGGTACATTCCAAGCTTAAATTTTGACCTTTAAAATGACTGGTATTATAAAATACAATAATTGATTATATTCTTTATTTAAATAACTGGAAAAATATTATAAAATAATATTTCCCTGCCATCGTAGATTTTTACCAAACTAAGCAGCTTCCAACAGCATTCATTTGTATCTGAAATAAAATTCATGAACCACTGTTTTTTCCAAATACTATTTTTTAATACATTTTTCAGTTGGCTAACATTCTGTTGACTTCCTAATATATACCAAACACTAAACACATACTGTGATATAAAGATAAATTATGCTTAGTTCTTGCCAGTTTACCTGACCATGGCAAAGACAGACATGAAATCAATAATCATAATACCATGGGAAAGTTTAAGGGTGTGTACTTAGAGATAAAGGTGACAGGACAATTAAATGTGATAAGGAAGTCTGGGGACACTTCCAGAGGACAGCACATCTTTTATGCTATAGTCACTATAAGATCTATCACAACAAAATAAGAAAAAAATACATCCAATCTGCCACAAGTTTTTTTCCTTTTCTTCTTCTTTCTCTCTGATTTCTGCTTAAATAAAACATCAAGATGGGCTATTGGTTGCACATTTTTTTTTCTGTGCCAATATACTGGATACACATTGTTAAATACACTTTTTAACCACTGCAATATAAATGCTAAAGTATTTATATTAATTCCACAAATGTTAACTATTAATTATTACTCAATGTTATTCATTTTGACTCTTTTTAATATCTAAATCACATGAATCACACTATTTTCAAATTTCCTCAGCTGTTGAGTATCAGTGATTCAAGCCTGATATGTTAAACTTGACATCACCAAAGTCCTATAAAAAGAATGTATTAGTCAAGTAAAGTTGATTCTCTTAGCCCACTCAGTATGAAACAAACATTCTTTAAATCATTTTACCTTTGACTATTGAACATCCAGTCCTCTGTAACCAAGGAAACAGGTTTCAGCTCCCAGTTTAACAGACAGAAGACAATTATCTGCCTGTGGTGTGGGCCTGTCCTCAGCACCTTTCTTCTCAGCTAATGCAACCCACTCCTTCACCTTTCCTTAACTTCTTTGTGCCCATGGCTTATATCAAAACTCTATTCTGCCACATTTTATCAATGTTCTACTTGTGAGACTTCCTAATAGGAAGCTACACACAATAATGAACTTTCTTGAATATTTGAGGCAGACTCTAACCTGCAGACTATAGAAAATATATGTTATATAATCTAGCAACAATGAATGTCTTTTAAAAACAACAATGATAATACTTTGGTGTTAAAATAACTGAAGAGACTGACTTCAGAGGAATACAGAAATCTAAGCATCTTGGCTGGGTAGTTCCAGCTCAGGATAGCTCCAGAAATTTCAGTCAAGCTATTGACTGGGGCTGCTGTCACATAAAGGCTTGACTACAGTCCTAAGGTGTGCTCCTAAACTTACACACTACTGTTGGCAATAGGTCTCACCGATTTACCACAATACCTTCTCTACAGGGTTGCTCATGACATGGCAGCTGCCTCTGCCAAAGTGAATGATTCAAGAGAGGCATGGACAGAAAGCGAGTGTACACACCCAAGATAAGTTTCATGGTCTTTTATAACCTAATTTCAGAAATGACCTAGGCATTCCTCATAGCATCTTGGATTTGGTCTTGAAGAAAACTACACAAGAATTTCAAATCCAAAAGGCAAGATCTTAAGGGCCAAACTGGAGACAGGCTACCTCAGGACAGCTGTGAGAATGAGATAAGTTAATATATGTAGAATTATATCTGGCTGATAATAAAAGTTATGTAAGTTTTATATACACACCATAATTGCCATTATCAGATTTAGAGTTAAGATATAATTCACTAACAGTTAAGATGGCGGGAAAGCCCAAAAAATCTTTTCATTGCTTCAAATAGCCTATAGTATAGGAAACTATAATCTTAGTATTATTATTATTTATGGGACTTTAACCATGTTATTTAATATTTTCTCCCTCCATTTCCTCATCTTGAAACTAGGGTATTGTGATTAAAACAAAATCTATATTATCCCTTCAATTTAAGTATATAATGACTCCACCATTTTCCACTTGCTAGGCCTAATGTTTCAAGACTCAGTAAAGAGGAAAAATACATTTCTTTCCCATCTTGCTCAAAACTTTTTTAAAAAATATTTTTAGTTGTAGTTGGACATAATAACTCTATTTTAATCATTTATTTAGTTTTTTAAGTGGTGCCAAATATCGAACCCAGTGCCTCATATGTGCTAGGCAAGTGCTCTACCACTGAGCAACAACCCCAGCCCAGCTGAGCCACAACCCTGGCCCTAAAAACTTTTAATGAAATGGTCAACTTATCATTTTCAAGCCTCTCTTAAAATCACTGCCTTTAAGATTTCTTTTTAAGCAACATCAGAAAGAATCTACAGGTTCTTTTCTGGATTTTGCATACAGAAATATATTTTCAGTTAGGTTTCCTTCTAGGAGAACTTTCACTTTTCCCAGTAGAGAACAATTTCCATTATAACTTCCTTACTCTTCTTGAATATTTATTTATCCTCATCTATTAGGCTCATCCTAAGCATCACCCATAAACATTATTTGCATATTCATTTTTACAGTCTTGAGATTTCTTCTCCAGTAAATTAATATACAATCTTCAACCACTTCTACTGCAATCCACTGTAGATGTTACCAGAATCAGCAAACTGTAAATATATCCTTATACTTTCAGTTAAGCTCTGCTGCAGACAATAAATAAGATTTCCAAATAATTCAACATTAATTCTTACTCTATAGTTTGCTGATACTCACAATCCACAGTTGAATTAATTAAAATATATTCTTATGAGTATGAGACACATGGTAAGTAGAACATTCAATTTTATTCTTAAAAGGCAAATCCATCAGCTGAGTGCTGTGGCACATGCCTATAATCCCAGTGGTTTAGGAGGCTGAGACAGAAGGATTGTGAGTTCAAAGGCAGCCTCAGCAGCCTTGAGGGGCTAAGCAACTCAGTGAGACTCTGTTTCTCAATAAAATGCAAAATAGGGCTGGGGATGTGGCTTAGTGGTTGAGTGTTGCTAAGTTCAATACCCAGTACAAAAAAAAAAAAAAGTAAGTCCATCATCTGGGTTAACTGGAAGTATTTATATATAAGTGGCTTTCAAGGAATCCATTCAATATCTTAGAAAAGGTAGCTTTTAGAATAAAATAGTATTTGATTCCTTAAAACCATTGAAGATTAGATTTCCAAAGCTTCCATCTATTTACTAACTGCCAAGTAATTCCAGAAATGATATTGATATGGAGATGGACAAATAAAAACAGAAAAACACTTTTGGCCCATTTTCTTAGTCCCAATTATTATTTAGAGTAATGATTTAAGATAAATATTCAAATCTTCATTGCTTTTCATTCATGTTGTTGCAATTGAGTATTCCTGATCAAAGGGTGAGTGAGAATCCACTGCTAAAGCTCAGTCGTAGAGCCATGTTTAGTGCAAGGAAAATGGAACACAATAATCTTGCAGCGTTCTTAGAAAAGGGAGGAATAAGGGCTGTTCATGAACTATGGTACTATCTATGCTAATTCTGAATTACAAAAGAATATAACTTAAAGGGACTTCAATAATATTCTAACTTTTACTTTACTGAGGACTCTGGAAAGTAGAGTAATGAAGTAGCTTACCAAAAGCCAACAATATGGTTAATGTTGAACCATACTTTCCTACTTTCTGCCTGATATTATTCCATTCACTCCATTTACAGTAGACCTTATGGACATATCTCCAGCCACTCTAAATCATCAACTACAGAGTCTGCCTCACTGTAGTAATCTCATGCTCACCAAATAAGACTCCCATCATCATAAGCAGACCTAAAACCTATTGCTGATAAGTCAGAAAGTTCACTTAGAATTAAAAGGTCCTTTGAGGGACAATAAATTAACTTTAAGAATCTGATGCAAAAAATGAGGACAAATGTTATCAAAAGAAATGAAGGGCTGGGGCTGTAGCTCAGTGGTAGAGTGCTTGCCTCACACATGTGAGGCATTGGGTTTGTTCCTCAGCACCACATAAAAAGAAACACATAAAAATATATTGTGTTCATTTACAACTACAAAACTATTTTTTAAAAAGAAATGAATATCAACTTATAAGTATAGCAATACAAGAAACCTTAAGTAAATCCGATTGGTTTGACTTTTTTTTTTTCCCCTTGGAACTGGGGATTGAACTCAGGGGTGTCTAAATTCTGAGCCATATCCACAGTCCTTTTTAATTTTTTTTTTTTTTTTATTTTGAGACAGGGTCTTGGTAAGTTTCCTAGGGCCCCACCAAGTTGCTGAGGCTGGCATTGAACGTACTTGTTATCCTCCTGCCTCAGCCTCCTCAACCACTTGGATTATAGACATGTGCCACTTCATCTGGCTGGTTTTCCTGTTAAAATAACTTAATCTAATTAGGGGATGAGTGCTTACGTACTGTATTCAATTAGGTCATTTGGACTAACAGTATTACTTTGGGCATTTGTTCATTCTCAATGCTTATGCAACTTTACTTTCCCTAGAGATAACAAAATACCACTGACCATACAACAGATACACTTGCAGAAACACATACTACCTTTTCCATTTCTTTGATTTCCCAGATCATCATTTAATAAATGTAGCCATACTGCATACCCTAATGTCTTTGCCAGGGACCTCAATGAATCATGTGACAGAGGGATTCTCCAATGTGTCACTCCCGCAATTCTGTTACAGAGTGGGGAATTGCCTCATAATGCCCCTCTGTGATGTAATTCCACAGGACAATTTCTACTTGTGCATTTCTAGGGCCTGTGTGCAGCAGGCAACACAAGGGTACAATAGGATCTGCTTTGCCTACAAAATAGTAAGCACCCAGATTAGGATCTATTTTAACTGGATTTTAAGGTATTTATAATGCCTATTTTCAGGTACTCTATGCTTCTACATGATCCTGTGAGTAGCTATCAAAGAGTTTACCAGGAACATAATGCCAGCTGAGTCCCTGACAGTGATGAAAAACACATATGCTACAACAAAAGCAATTGAAAATTGGCCTGGTTTCCACAAACTAAAACTTGCAAGATTCTAATGTCACTAAGTACATTATCATGAAACAATTTTAAAGAAACTGTTGTCACAGTTCTCCCAAAGCAGATGTCCACTAAATTCATTTCACAATTTCTTGAATTTGGTTATTTTTTTTTAGCGTCTGATGGAAGGAGATTGTGTGTGATATATAAATAGAACATGCTGACACTTTCGAAGTAATTACTTTTTGAAAGATAGTTATTACATAAACAATTGATTACACTGCTAAGTGCTTATAAATACCTCATAAAACAAACTGAATATAAGCAATCATATTATCTACAAGCAGCAACTGATATAATTAAATTTACTATGATGGTACAAGATCATCTTTAGCAACTTCACACCGATTGAATGGAAGCAGTCTAACTAACTCATCAAGAATTAAAATTTATCTTGGGTTCAACAAATGTATTAGCTTATTTATAATGCAGGAAGAAAGCAAAACCAAGAAACACATTATATTTATATATACACACACACACACACACATACACATATACATATGTAGAGTTATTTCAATTGTATAACTCTAACTGTGCTAGCATTTGTTTGAAATAAAAGTTCACTAAAGAAAAACAAACTAAGACATAAATAGATGTGATCTGTACATGAAATCAGTAATTGAGTCACTTCATTTAATTTTAAATGGCTAATGAAGTAATAGAAGCTTATATTCTGAGAAACTGAGGATGTCATATAATGAAAGTAAGAATCTTTGTTCAACAATGTCTGACACTTTGGACCACCTACCTGGTTTCCCTCTCAATTTTGGGACAAAGCCATTCTTTAAATATATTCATTCATTTATTTGGTAAACAGTTATTAAGCATCTAGTATATTCCAACCATGGTATTAAACTTTAGAAATATAAATAGAAATATGGCAAGGTCCTTGCCCTCAAGGAGTTCACAGAATGAGTAGACAAAGACAGATGTGTACGAAAACAGTTTTAATAAGGCAATAAAGGAACTCTGAAAGAAGTCTGGGTATTACTCAATGTTGAAACAAAACTAAGGCATGAGTTCCTTTGGAGCGGGGAAGGCTCTGGTAGGGAGAACAGTTACCTGGAAGAAGCCATATGCAGGATGAGCAGACATTTTTCATCTGCCAGGGAAGGAAAAGTTGTCCCAAAGAAAGGAAACTACATTAACAAGCTACATTGGCAAAGGGGGAAGATATTAATTCGCCAAGGTTAATGCAGAGTTTACAAGTTGGGACATGGATTAATTAGGCAGAAACAAAGTCCTAACCTCCTGTCTTACACATTTTCCCCCTTTGATCTAATTTAGACACACTAATTCTCAAAACCGGCTTTATTTAATTGTTTCTACTTCCTTATTCTTTGAAAAAAGTCAGTAAAATGAAACTACTAAACTGTTTTCCCTTAAATTTAATATGCTATTCATTTACACATTTCTATATATAACTGAAACTGAATCAAAGAAGAAAATATTACACTGTCAATGGCCTATTTCTTGGGATGGATTTACTAGGTAAAGTGAAGAAATAACTTGTCTTCGCACCATAGTTTAGACTTTTAAACACTTTTCTCAAGTAATTCTTTGAATAGCTGTAATCCCAGGTACTAAGTGATTGAGGCAGAAGGATCACAAGTTCTAGGCCAGTTCAAACAATTTAGTGAGGTTCTATTTCAAAATAAAAAATAAAAAAGGGGATGTAGCTCATTGATAGAGTATCCTTGTGTTCAATCTCCAGCATCAAAAGCTAAATAAATAAATAAAAGCAAAAATAAAACTTCTTGCATTGGTCTTATAGCTAATATCTTGGGCATATCCCAGGAGTTAAGTTTTTAAAGTGTTAGAAAGTGCACTCTAATAAAAATTAAAGCAAGCATCTCACAAACAATAACAAGTTCCTCTCCTTTCCCTATCCCAGGCATAGTAGGCTAAGTAGCCAGCTGTGATAAAGAGAGGCTTGATCTGTTCTTTTATTTTTCTGTGCTCTGTACCCTCCACCAATGCACTGGGCTTTTTCTGCTCTTGCTGCCCAGAGGTTAGAAAGAAAATGAGAAAAGGCTGGTGGAGGTCTCTTTTGGCTATCAAGGCTGCCTCAGGATTGCATTAGAGTTCTCTTCCTAGACATAGATGCTGTGACTGACACCATCCCTACAATAAAAGAGGATACCAACCATGGGCTACACTGATGCTATAAAGAAAGAAAACCACACTTAAACAGGCTTTATATATAAAGTAACAAAGAAGGGAAAGCCTCAGTGGAGTAAGACTGAAGCTACAGACAGAAGGAAAGAATTAAAGTGGAAATTTCTGATTGATAGAACTAAATCCTCAAAAAGGATGAGAAAAGGTGAGTCAAAAAGAAAAAAAGAAAAAAAAAATCCCCCTTCATCATCTTGTTTTTATTCCAGAGCATCACCACCAGATGCTTTTGTCTTTTTTCTTGGTAATATCCACTGGAAACAGCCATGAACCTCTGCCTAGAGATGCTCTTTTCATTGCACCTCTGCTGTTATATCAAAAAGAAAAGGATGTCCACACAGTCTGCCTTAAGCTCACCCCACTCTGCCTCCTGGTTCCAGTCTTCCTCATAACTAGTAAGTACAAAGATGTGTGTTCAGATTCCGCAAAAGGTCAGCAATCACACCTTGCTGTGAATTGCACATGAAGCCTGATGGCTAACATTAATGGAATGCCTATCAAGAGCCAAGGGCAATCCTGGACTGACCAGTGCCTATTTGAGGGGCTTCATCATTTGTCTCAGTAGGAATAGGAAACAAAGAAATACTCGGACATGATTGTTGATTCCTTCTGACTACATCCTCAAACCTTTTTCACTGCTTCCAAAATGGAAGGATAGACTTGAAGAGAATATTTAAACAGGTATCTGGTGTTTCAAAACATTGGGATACTAAGGGATTTCAGAAAGTGATTCTGGGAACTTTTTCTGAACTTCCTTTATTTGGCAATGAATGTAAAGGGATTGTTTTTTAAATAACAGTGGAAATTGATAGAAACCTTTAGAAATGGTACACTTGCCAACTTTTAAAATATGTAGTGAATTACGCTTGCAGTTTCACTTCAAGGAAAGGTCATATATAAATAGAAGATAATGTCATAACCGATGGCCTGCGGAGGCCATACTTCCTCATTGTATCATTTTCATTACTTGAATAACAATTTCAATCTTTCCTAGCAATAAGAAAACAAATGTTTCCAATTACATTTTGAAAAAGCAATGGATTTTACCCTTTGAATTACATTTGGATTCATGAAGCATTTATTACAGGGAGTCTTTTGAAAAGATAAATAATATATTAATGTTAATGGATATAGGAATTTCAGAAATCTACACTAACCACAATTGAAACTGCAAATTCAATGAATTATCCAGAAGATGCATGCCCCAGCTCTTAAGTTAGAGACCTTTAATTACATATATAAATGTTTTATGAACTCCTTTTACCATGTCTTTTAAGCTAGCACAGACTCCAGTGACAGAAGAATAACAGGGGACCACTCAGGTCATCAAATTTTCTCATTCACATTTTACTAAGTTACTCTCCATGTTATACCATTTTAACATTCCCTGGATGTGCATTTTCATAGTATTTAAATTTCATTCAGAAGAATATTTACTGAGTATACTAAATTTTATCTCATTAGATTAAAAGAACACATATATTATATATAAATGCAAATGCTTTTATCATAAATATATAAAATATATACTCAGCCAAACTTAGCTAAAATGTTAGTATCCAGATGGCTTGGTGCCCTAAACATTCTGATTTTTTTTAAAGTCTTCTCATATTTATTTATCAATATTATCTAAACATGTCTAAGTCCCACTGTCAATCTAAAACGTGAGAGTTTTGGTTAATCACAATACAGTGCACTCTCAATGTAGTCTAGTTTTCACTTAATGAATTAATTTTTATGCAAATTTAACCTTTAAAGGAGCTATAAACAGTTGTATTCAGGTTACATCTGCATGCATAACATTTATTTCCTAAATGGTTTAAGAGTAGAGGGGTAGGAAAAAATCCTATTTTTTTTTTTCAGTAATTAAAATGCCCCAAACATTTCATGTCAGGCTTACTAAATTTCTCCAGAGTGCTTATTTATTTGTTTTGTCAGTACTCCAGATGCCTGATTAGGGCATGGGTCTGATCCCCTTCAGTGACTATTCAGGAAAAAAACTAACAAATAAGAATTCTGCTAAATGGACCGATACTAATGGGTCAAACCCCTGATAGAATATGCCAATGCCTTACCTAAATAGACTCCAAGGAATGTGACATTAAAATCTACCAGAGAGCTTTTATATAAACAAGATTATGTAAGAGAGTAAAAGGTTTGTAAATAATTTCGATTTAAGTATCTTAATTTCCCTGAGTCCTAGTCACTGAGGACAGAGGACAGACTTGTTTTGAATGTGTTTGTGTGTTTGGTGTTGGTAAAGGAAGAAGAAGAAAAAAATAATCGAAAGTGATTAATTCAACTTAGAAATAACAGAAATACAGAATATAGATTCACCTTTCTTACTGTTTTGAGAGTGACACTGCATTCTGCTCTGGGAGACAGCCCACCACAGAACCTGGCATAAGATCGACACTTGACAAAAGTTTCCTGAAATAATTAATTACCTAGTGCTGGGGCCCAGGGGAATGGACACTGACCACAGACACATGTATACATATGCATGGCTGCATCTTCCCACTTTACTCAACTAAAATGGTTGTTTACATTGTTGTTTTTGATATATGGAGACAGCATTGACTTTCATAAAAATGTCTGCAAGGCAGGCGAATGAACATGACATATTTTTCCTATGTACATGTATGAAAACAACACAGTGAATCCCACCATCATGTACATCCATAAGAATATGATATAACTAGAATAAGATATATTCCATGTTTATATATTTTTCAAAATCAACTCTGCTGTCATGTATAACTAAAAATAGTATATATATATATTATATTATTATATTATATATATGTATAACTAAAAAGAATATATATATATATATATATATATATATATATATTATATATAATTGTAAGGATCCTCATGACAACACAGTATAAACACTAATTACTGAACTTCATGTGAACTCCACAAGAGCAGGCACTTTGTTGTTGTTGCTGTTTGCTAATGTATTTCTAGTGTCTAGGACCATGCCTGACATGTGACATTGAATAAAGATTTATTGACAGAGAGGAAGAGGGGGAGAAGGGAAAAGAGAGAGAGAGGGAGGGGGAGGGAGAGATTGAGAGAAGAGGAAAAAATGAAGAATGAGACAGGTCTGGGTCCTAGTGACCTGAATCTTCATATACTTTTGCTAACTGAATAAAATGGTTTTAACCAGTATAGTATAACAGTTGTAGTTATCAGTTTTGAAACTGGAGCTCATTTACTCTTACCTCTTACATTTATTAACCATATGGCTTGAGTACCATTTGTGAACTTTTTTTTGCCTCAATTCCCTTTTCTATAAAGCTAGGATAACCGTAATATTACAAATTTTCCACAAAAGTTTTTGTAATAATTAAATATAAAAATATATTTAACAGATACAATGAATATTATCTCCTACCTCCATGACTTCCTATTATAAATCTCCTCTAAGGTGATGGATCACCCCCAGTATAATGTATAATTTATCATTTACACTGGGATAATTTTGAAACTGAAAGGGGAAGGCACTAAAAGCATAAATAATCATCACTTGACCTACAACAAGTATAAACTTAGTTACCAAGCAATCACTGATTTGGTTTTCCTACTCATTGCATAAACTTGATACCAGCAGAGAGTCTTATAGTCATAAGTAGATAGAAATCTTTGATACACATTGTGCTGTTATCACTTATAAAGGCAACAGCATATGCTCCAATTTAGAATGCTAAATGCTAAATGCAAATGCAACAAACCTCCTTAAGTGTCTTCTCATTACCTCATTACCATGTTTCCATCAAATATTCCCTTCTATTATCTGTGCATGTTTGTTGCCCTCACTAGATTGAGGGTATATCTCATCACTTCTAGAAATATGTAGCTCAGGGTAAAAGTGTTGGACTACATGGGCATACTATCAGGGTGTAGGACCAAACACCCCTGCCTTTATTCTTTATTCAATTATCTCTGAGATGATAGGAAAATTTCTATCACATTCACTTCCTGTCTAAAACAAGGGAAAGCAGCAATTGGTTTGAGCTGTAGTCAGAAGACTGTGAATTAGTTCAGACTGTTTAATGTTAACAAGAGTTATGAAGGGAAAAACTGATTTATTTGTGAGGCAAACATTTACTGAGTGCTTACTAGATGCTCAGTGCAGAAGATTCAAATATAATAAGACAAGAAGCTACTTCAAGTGTATAGAGAAAATTAGTGCAATGGAATGTGATAATGAATTATGTAAATAAAAGGAACACTTTACAACAGTGGCACCACAAATTAGGATCACCACAAAGAGAATTAGCAGTTCCAAGAAGTAGTACTGAAAGGCAAAGGAAATTTTATAGAGGAAGTGTTTGCTCTTTGGCCTTAGGAAAGAATATGTGCTTGCAAAATGAATTAGGCAGTGGAAGGGCATTTGAGACAAAAAAAAAAAAAATAGATTCCATGACATAAGGTAATAAAAAATAATCTTAGATTTAAAAAACTGAAAATAGTTTAGTATGTCTGGGATAAGACATTTGATAGCAGGCAGAAATATGAGAGAAAGCTATAAATCTTGAATGATACTGAATATCACAAGTTGTTGTTTTATTTCTTTTTTTCATTTTCTTTTTTTTTTTGTACCAAGGATTGAACCTAGGGGTGCTTAACCACTGGGCAACCAGAACTTTTTATATTTTATTTTGAGAGAGGATTTCACTAAGTGCTTAGGGCCTCACTAAACTGCTGAGGCTGGCTTTGAACTTGAGATCCTCCTGCCTCAGCCTCCTGAGCTGTTGGATTACAAGTGTGTTTCACTGTGCCCAGCACAAGTGGTTTCAAGGAAGGAGAAACTATGGCAGTAAGAATAAGAATGTGAATGAAAAAAATAAAAATTAACTACCAAGTATTTACAAAGTACTTTGAAGTATTTTGTTTAGCATGTTGAGGCAGGAATGATTTAATACAAATTTACATTGAACATAGCATTTGAAGTTAAAGATATCCTCATACCAACAAGTAACTTTCCCAAGTGCAAAATTTTTATTTAATCAATTTAACTCTATTTAAACTTTCTGTTAGATGTGTTATGTCACCAAACACTATCATTGCAAAACCAGGTTTAGAGGAAGAAGGAAAGGAGAACAGAGATACTTTATTAGTATTAGAATGAAATATCCTTTCCCATGTAGCCCTTCTCCACACTCATGGAGGTAATGAGTCCAGTCACCCCACTGTCTTACTGTTTTGTCATCTAACTTGAGAAACCTATTAGCATATTCATTCTCAACGTGCTCTTGGAGGTCAGTTCTCACTGTATCATTTAGAATGCTAACCCTAACTTGCTATTCTAATTGAAAAAGCTAATATTTCAATCTTCCATCCTGAAAACCACAGTCATATCTCAGCAGGAGTCAAGAAGTTCCCATTTTGAATATTTTTTTTTACCAAAGTAGAGTTTTACAGGTTGTCAGTTTAGAAAATGATTGAGATTTTTAAGCATTATTGTAATATATATATATATATATATATAT
>NW_026000075.1:7916412-7940577 GCF_001458135.2 Marmota marmota marmota
AATTTCAAAACAAATTGTTATAGAACTGAATTCAAAAAGTATTTTGGCTTTCAGCACTTACAATTTTACACTGGCCAATACTATTTCCAAGTCTATTTGCACACACATGAACATACACATGTACAAACACACAGAGTAGAATCATGAAATACAATCAGAAGAGACTATACATATATATAGTATATATAATATATAATATATATTATATATATAATATATATATAGTATATATATATATATATATATATATATATATATATATACACACACACACACATATATATATATACACAATATAAAACCTTCTCTTTATTTATTAAATCAATAGAGAAATGAAAAACATATATTGGGGAATTGCTACTAACACTTTGATAAATCCATCTATTGTTTCTTTTAATATCATTTTCTCTATTGCTCATCTAAATAAACAGATGGAGAGGAATGTAGATACTATAAACAGGAAGATGGATAGATACATAGTTGGACAAAGGAATAGACAGTATACTTATACAAATTTACATAGCTATGACATAATGGAATTGTTACATATTGTTTTATAACCAAATTATTTAGCTTTTAGTATGACCACCCTTCTATTTTATTATTTTCCTGTAACCCCACTTATTGACTATTAAGTGTGTGATATTATGAATATAGTATAAATTTGTTTAATCCATTATTGTGGCATACTAAACTTGTTTTGAATTCTTTACAAATAAAAACAAAGTTGTAACATATTGTGCAAACATCACTATTTTAAGGAATTACTCTATACAAAGGCTATTAAGTTAAAAATGGCTTTGTAATCTTTAGAAATACTACATATGCCTCAAGAAAATGTAAAAATAAAAGAAAGCCTAAATTTCAAAAGAATATCTGCACTCAAGGAAAGATTGGCCATTTAATTTTCAACTCAATGTTTCTTGGTTATGTTAAAACAAAATCTACTATCATGAACAGAGTCCTATATGTTTTATATAGCAACATGCAATATTTAAATTAATTGGTAAAATTAGTCAAATAAAGCATATTTAAAAGTATTGTGAACTATAAAGTTTTGTGCTTCTCAAAATTTACAAGACACTAAAACATCTTTTGAGGATTTCTCTGAGATGCAGATTCCCAAAGTCTATCTGCCCTCCATTCAGATTCAAGAAGTCCATGGCTCTGTGGTAAAATCTGCACTTTTATCAAGTGTGGGAGATCTGGGGGCCAATCACATTTTCTCTATAAAGATTCGGATAACAAATTTAAGCCTTGGAGGTCTCCATCGAATATTTGTCTTTCTTCTTGTTTGTGTTGGTCTTTGATAAACCTTTAAAAGTTTTAAAAAAAAAATTCTTGGCAAACTGGACCATAAGAAACCAGGTCCCAGACCTACTGCCTACAGTTTGCTGAACCATGTCTACCATGATTCTGTTGCAAATAGTCAACAAATAAAAATGTGAGAATTGCTGCCTCAAACTACCTCCAAGAGAGGATCATGGGAACCTGTCATAAGGATAGTTACTTCAATATGCTATTATTTGATTCAAATTAGTATTGCTGTTGCTCCACACTTCTCTGTATAACCATGAAGACATATCTTTCTATTAGGTATTTAGCTGTTATAGCTCATGGTGACTTTGTTTGTTTTCTTTGGCCAAATCCTAGAAGGACAGAACACTGATCACTTGTCTACACTAAGCTGTAAGATCACACTCACATTCCCTTATAAAAGGCATAATGTAATGGTGTTCTATGTTGATGCTCTATGCTTTTTCAGAGGTTGGTCCTGGTTCAAATTCTTAGGGTCGAGATAGAATACATTAAAAGCCAATAATGGCTGATTATGGACTTTGTTATTTTATGCACTAGTACATATAATTTTATTTTCTAATGATGGTTACAACCATTCCCCATCCCACATGGCCTTACAATATGACTTTGGCATTTCACTTGTTAAGAGGTGGTGTCAGTAACAATTATCCCTTGAAATTGATCAGCTGTGTAACCATGGCATGTGACATTATATGACTTCTTAGGTTCAGTCACAACATGCAACAAAGCATCCAAATGGTTCTCTGGGGATACCTGCAGCTGTAATCCTCTGCAACACTGTGAGAAAGCCCACTTGAAGAGGCTATGGGTAAGTGCTATTATCTGAGTGTCCTCTCCAAAATTCACATGTTGAAGTCCTTACCCGCTAGGTGATGATATTAGAAGGAGGGGACTGTGGGGGTGATTAGGTTAAGGGTAAGAGTCCTTACAAATGGAATTGTGCCTTATAAACAAGTCCTCAGAAAGAGACCCTCTTCTTCTACCATGTGAAGTTAGAGTAAGAAGACAACTACCTATGAGGAAGTGCCCTCATCAGAAAGCATCTAAAAGCTCAAAGACTAGGGCCTTGATCTTAGTTTTCTCAGTCTCCAGAATTGTGAGCAGTGAATTTCTTCAGTTTCTATGTACCTAGTCTATGGTATTCTTTTGCAGCAGCTGAGAAAGACTAAGACAATAAGGGTTTCAACTAAAGGCCCAAGTGAGGATTCCATCAGAGTCAACATCAGTGGACAAGCCTGTGAGTGCAGATGCCTCTAGATGTTTCCACTCCCCCGCTGTTGAGTCACCATAGTCTTCAGGCCCTCCCAGCAGAGACTGCTGACATTGTGGAAGAAAGAAAAGCCATCTCCACTGTTCACTGTCCAAATTCTTGACTCACAGAAACCATAAGTCACCAGAAAACTATTTTTGTTGATTTGAGGAAATCAATTTTCGATGATTTATTAAGTAGTAATAGTAATTATAACTGCAAATGAGAAGACAAATGCTACTCAGTGTTATTCTTAGTGACATTTGATATATTTATCATTATAAAAATATTATAATTCAATGTAGGCATGAATGTAGTTATGTATAAACATATACCAAAGACATCTTTGAAAACCCTAAAATGATAGATATTTGATTCTTAAAAGAATAAAATTTAGTTGAAGATTTAGGAGACCAAAAACTAATAGCATGTCAATTATTATGTATCAAAGATGTTAGATGTCTAATTAAATGTAATTTTAAAAAACTGACAACAAAACATAGACATAGCAGTGTGTGTGCACATGTCTGTGTGTTTGCATTATATATGTTTAGATGCATACACACACTCACACACACACATACACACACATCACTATTCATCTGCAATGATAATACAGAAAATAATATGGAAACTAGAAGATCAAAGAAAATTAACAAGATTTCTTAAAAAGTTTCCACTGACTTTTTCCAAGAATAATACAATCATAGAGAAAAAAACATTAGCATCATTTTAAAATCTCATTTTCATTAGGAGTCCTACTTTCTACTTATATCTGTCCTTGAAAAGAATAGTACTTCCCAGGGAATTTTTAAAAATTTAAATTTTAATATTACCATTCCTAACCATGGTCAGCATTTAAGGAAGGCATTGTTAATCTTAGAAAAAGGTCATATTCAGATTATGCCTATAAATTTGATCCAAGTGAAACCATAAAATAGCAAACTCCAACTCTGCTTTTCCAGGAAGCCTTATAAATTTTCCTTTGCAAGTGCTGCTCTAACTTAACATGTAAACGGGTGAAAAAAATAATTGAAAAAGCACTCATGTTGCATTTGAAAGAAGACAATGTTCAGAGTTGCTTTTAACCTACAACCTGGCCAAAATAACTATAATATAGAAAAATCAGCATCATTTTGCAAAGAAATTATATATTTGACCCTTCTGGAGATAAATGTACTTTAGATAAGTTATGATGCTCTAACTGAGCACAAGGCAATTACCCTGTTTAAGCAAAGTTATATATCAAGGATTTTATATGGCTTTGAGCTGAGATGAAGGGTTAGGTAAGTGACAGTTCTAGCTTTACAATTTGTGAATGTTTGCTTTTATTAGTAAGTAGAAGATTCATTTATGAAGTCCATATGCTGTAGTAGTAAACCAATTTGCTTAAGAATTCAATATAAATGACTATGAGATTGTAAGGTTGTATGGAGTTTTTGTTGCATGTCAAAATGCATTAGAAAGGAAAAGATGTAGATGCACTCACTAGTGAACTTCCCTCTTCGTATCCATCTCCCTTCCTTTACCTTTCTTTCTCCCTCTCTCTTTGCTACTCTTCTGACTCATACACTTCCTTCTTCCCTGACTTTTTATTCTTTTTTCAACAAAGTTGCAAAAATAGAATCACAAAAATATTTTCAAGTCCATACAAATGAAAAAGATAAATAAAAACAAATACATTTAGAACTTACTACACTATATACTATCCCATGTACTATCCTATGTGTTTTACAAGTGTTGCCTTATTTCATACTCACAATAACCCTGTGAGGCAGTTGTATTATTCAGTGTTTCACAACTGTGAAAAATACATGAGAAAAACAAATTAGAGGAGGAAAGGTTTATTTGGGCTCATGTTTTCAGAGATTAAATGTATGGTTGGCTAGATGTAAGGTAGAAAAATCATGAGAAGGCATGGTAGGAGAAAGCTGCTAAATTTGTGAGAGGCAGGAAGAAGAAGAAGTGTGAGATGAAGGGGCCAGGGACATATCCCACTGACCTATTTCCTACAACCATGCCCTACCTGTTCATAGTTTCCACCACATCCTAGTAGTGCAGTCAAATTATCTATGAAATGGATTAGTCCATCGAAGTGGTCAGAGCTTCATGATCCAAACACTTCCATAAAACCCCACCTCTGAACATTGCTTTATTGGCAACCAAGACCTCAACACGTGAGACTGTGGGGAACATTCCAGATCCAAACAATATAGAAGGTGCCACCATTGCAAAAAGAAACAGAGGTACACCAATATTGCAATTTGCCCACAGTTATGAGGCTAGTTATCAGAAAAACAGCATTTGAATTTAAACAGTGTGGCTTCTAACTCTGCCCTCTTGACTACTGGTTCTGTAAGTGAAATTTTGTCACAGGTTTTATTTACTCTAGACCAAATATATATTAATTATTTTTTTTTTTTGTATAAAAGGCATTCAACTGAGAAATATTAAATAAAAAGGAAAGTATCTAAAAGCTCAAATTCTTGCAAGTCTTAGAAATCTATAAGAATTAGGAAAATATAAGCAGAACTGAACTAGAAAGTAGTTGTGGGATTGCTACTCATTTTCTTCTATCTTATTAGGGAGAATATTTTAAGAGTAAGAAGAAGTCCTCAAGTGTTATCTCCAATTTGATTCCTATAGTTAATAAAAATCAAAATCCTCAATGGTCACAATTTCAGGAATTTTATAGAAAGTTTTCTCAACTGCATGTAGAACAAAGCTGTGTTCTATTCTCCATTTGACAATTTTATTAAAGAATATATTTGGAAAACCTCAATGAAAACAGAAAATATGGTAGCTCAGGCTTTCCTGAATTTTGAATTCTTTTTTCTTTATCCATTCCCCTATTTTTGTTCATGCTAAGCATGTGTTTTACCACTGAGTTGCACTCCTTACCCCAGTCTCAGGGATTCAGTATTAGAATTTTAAATATTGGAAAGACTTCAGATAATAGGCAGCATAATACTGAAAGAAATTATATCTGCAAACAGACCTCAGTGAAAATTGCTGCTTTTCCTGTTGTGATCCATCATGCAAGTGGGCCTTTGCAAGACTCAGTTTTGCTATCTGTAAAGTGCCAATGCCCTTATTAAACTTGTAGGTTGGTTATAAGGGATTATATGACATTATGTCAGAAAAAGTGTTTGGCTCAGAGCCTGTTCTATGGATGCTTATTTCTGGCTTACCTCTCATTTCACAAACAGTGAATACAAATATCTATCTATACCTATTGTGGTAAAATTGGGTGATCTTTCCATACCCTTATTTTGTAGACGTCTCACAACTGAAGATACATTTTTTACTGTATACAGTATATTACAATAAATTTGCATTTAATACATAGTGAGATTAATAAAGCAATTAAGTGCTAAAGAAATACATTATATATACTTTTAATAAATGTTTCTATTTCACAAAGAGTAGGGTGTTGTATATAAAACAAATATTTATTGCCTACAGGTAACTTTAAAATTATAATGTGCATATAAGGAGAAATTAGCTTAGAATTTTGCAAATATTGGTTATAATACTAGTTTAGCTTTTTTAATTAAATGACTCACATATAAGCAAATGTTTTAAATCCAGTTTTCAGACAGGAATCATAAACCAGCAGGAGATCAGCAATAGTCACTAACTACTATATTTGGGCAAGTTGCTTAGCAACTCTGGAACTGCAATTTTTTAAGCTCTTTATTTCAGCTAACAAATATTTATTGAATACCTACTACATGCATGTTGCCAAGAGATAGACACAAACAGCTCCATGAAGAGAATATTATTTTTATCATTTCTTCCTTTGGGGAAAAAAAAAAAAAACCTGTTTCACAGCAGTTTCAAAACTTGCCTATAGTCTTAGATGAGTGAAATGAAAGGAATTGAGTTTGAATACCAGCCTGATAACTTCCAAAGACCTTGTTGATTTTTATTCTACTGACTATTGTGAAGCTCTAAATTAACCATCTTTGGCAACACATCATTCCTGTAACTCTTTCGTAACTGTTTCATAGCTATCCAAATCATAATATTCAGGAGGAATAGAGGCCACACCTCGGGTTTCTTTTTTATTTCCTAGAGCACTACCTAATTCATGAGTGTTTTGTGGGGTGCTGTCTTTGAAAGGCTTGTTGTTAGTCCCTGATGAGATAGGTACAGATATTAAGAATGCTAAATTTTTTATGGCAATATGACAAAAAATTTCCTATCTGTAGAACTCAATGATAAAATGTCATATGCTTTATTTTTAAAACCTGATTTTTAATCTCCCTAGCCCTTTTTGAAATTCTCAATTTGGAAGAGTAAAGGACACTATACTGCATGTATTTAAAATGAATAATTTGATCAGTGTTGACATGTGTTTACTCATGAAGTCTTCACCACCATCAAGACAGCAAACATTTTCATCAACACCATACGTTTCTTTGTTCCCCTTTACCAAAATGTCCTTCTCTGCAGCCATATAGACAATAAATAACATATAAATGTGAGCATAGTCCAATATAACTCAATTTATAAAACAGGCATTAGGATTGATTTGGCCTTTATTTCATAGTTTGCTGACTTCTGCTCAAGATATTCCAGAGACTTTAAAAAGCAAAGTCAAAACAAGTCAAAACACAAGAACAAATGTCTGGATTTTTTCTAAAAGCATAGAACCCAGCTAGTGTATTTTTAGAACAATCCTAATACAAAGTCTCCCCTTATCCACAGTTTCCCTTTCTGTGGTTTCAGTTACTCTCCATCAAATGGGTTCTGAAAACATTAAACAGAAAATTCTAGTATTAATAATTTATAAGTTTTAAATAACTTTTATCATAGTATACTGTTATAGTTGTTCTAGTCTATTATTATTGTTGCGAATTTCTCACTGTGATTAATTTATAAATTAAACCTTACCATATGTTTGTGTATATAAGAAAAACATAGTATATATAGCGTTTGATACTATCTGTGGCCTTGGGCACCCACTGGCGTTGCTGTGGATAAGGGATGGGGTATTTGCTATAATAACTTATCTTCTATTTTGAGATGGGTTGTTACTTCAGTTACTTGATTCAAGTTTACTTTTTCAAGTGATCTTCAGGAATATAATGTGAAAATAGCTCTTATTATGATTCTTGATTCCCAAATTCATTTATTTTTATCTTCACTCAATTTAGCTACATTAAATATATGAACTTATGTAGAGGAACAAGTCTAAGAGTAGGCATTTCATAAAAAATCTAAGCAGAACTACATCTAAGCAGATCAAGTTCATTTTGTGAGTAATAATTCTTCACTGTATATCCGGAATACAAAGTAAATAACCCCTTAGAATTCTCTGAAATGAAGATACATATTTTTAAAAACTATAGTCAGTTTCGGAATATCATCTCCATGCAAATGGAAACACACATACAGGGATGCCACCCATCCAGCTCCTCACCAAATACTCTGAAATTGTGAACGGTGAACACTTATCTCTAGATTTAATGGAATTCTGAGTCACCAAGGTATTAATTAGCTTCTCAACCATGAGAGCACTGTTTTCCTGACAATATAATTCATTAATCATAACAACATTATGTTATGCAACATTGCTTTTCTATATACCATTTTTGCAAAATGAATAATCACTTTTCTACCATCATAATGGGAAAAAAATAGAGCAAATGGAAAGCAGCAATAAAATGGCAGTGATCCCATCTTTATTTTTTAAAGTTTGCTAGACTTATTACACTTTCCAGATCTCTATTTATCTTATACTTTACAGAATAATATGTTAGGAAAACTGATTATAAAACTTGAGATTTAAGTAGAATATCATCACATAATTTGTGTTACAAAATTACTTTCTCTTAGATAATTTTTATATGAAAATAAATTGATTATGTAGGATATTTATTAGAGTATAAAGCTTAAAAGGACAAAACAACGTATCAAAAATTTAAAATGGAAATCTTATATTTATTCTTTACTCAAAAGTATATGTCATAAAGTACGCATTAGTCTGAACTGGCATAAAGTACAACAGTTCAGTTTATTGCCCCATATCAGCTCCACCACTACAAATCAAGTGCAACTCTTGAAATAGGAGCTTGGAAAGGCAAAAACAGTTATTGAATCCTTCTAAAGAAGAAACTATAAATATGTTCAGTATATTCCTGAGGTCTATTTTGTTCTTCTTCTTAACCAGTATCAGTTTACAACAAAAATACATGAACCAGAATTTTTATTATAAACCATATTTCTATTCTATCTGAATGTGGAAAGTTTGATGCATCTGCCAATGACTCTTAATGTCTTCAAAGAACACTAGGGCAACTACAAGATAATCTCTCATTAATATTGATTTAGAGCTACAAAACTGGAAGAACAGTTAACCTGAAGATGAATATCTTTTGCAGTTCATTTTCCAGCCTCTGTAAGAACAATCATATCAAATTAACTTTAAAAAAAAACCAAAAAACCTTTGAGGGCTGGGATTCTGGCTCAGTGGCATTGTGAGGCACTGGACTCCATCCTCAGCACCACATAAAAATAAATATATAAATAATAAAGGTATTGTGTCCATCTACAACTAAAAAATAAAAAATAAAATAAATAAAATAAAACCCTTTGAATATGTGGATCTTTTCAACTTCAGAAATGACTGGAGTAGAATAAGCTAATACCCCAGAAATGGAAAAGCAAGACCTTAATCTTACTCTAGGCAGGACACAGCATTACAGTACTCATTTGAAAAACTACATTTGTATTCTTGTACATTGTACAGATTACATGACTTTATGAGGGCAGGATTTTTCATAAACCCTGTCAATTTTGTACCAAAAAGGATGGCAGTTAAAAGAGCTAAAATCATAACCAATATACTATACTTCCTCTATCATAATATTCTTCAAACTTTTATTATATTTTACTTGTCTTCCATCACATTGTATGTTTAGGAGAACAAATATAATGTTTTCTGTTTGATATTTTCCAAGTGCCTAACTATAATTCTTTCACAGTGTTTGTATTTAAGTAATATTTTAATGATAAAACCTATGATATCATAAAACCTATAGAATAGTGCCTAAAACTTTTTGGTGTCGTTATTAAAGAAGAAACTGAAAACATTTCTTAAGTATTCACATATTACACTGGATTTAGAGTTTCCCAAATTGAGATTTGAAGGTTACCAATATAAAGACAATTGAGTTAACAGACTAAATTGGATACTTATTTCCTCATTTCTAATTAACTAAATCAGTTATGAACTCTATGTTTTTACAATGAACTCCCAATAGACTCTGCTGAAGAGTAAAAGGTGAGAAATCCTATGTTAGATGCTAAAAATAAGAGATTATTGTCCTTGTTGTTAGTAATAGTAGTACTATTAATAGAAGTATTAGTAGAAATAAATAAGTAATTACTGAACAGATATGGTGGATGAATTTTTGATTGTTTCAAGTTTATGTCAGACACAATGCTAAGTAATTTAATTTATGATCTTCAAGATGAATATTTATTGTAATTTCAAGGATAAAAAAACATGATTCAGAATAGTTATGAAACTGGACTATAGTCATATATCATGGAAGTTTACAGAGATTAGACACATGGGGCAAGATATAAAATTTTATATAGTTCCCAAATCCAAATGTGGTTCACTAAAGTAGAGATCAGAATATGTGCCATATCTGTTGTTTTCACTAAAGGCAAACGTGTTCAAACAATTTGGGAGTTCATTCTCCTTCAAAAATGAAATAGTCTACTGGGTGGCAAGTATCTTTCAATTGTATGTGTTAAGTCTGGCTGGTAAGGCAACATGGCTATCTAACTGGAGAAGATACAAAAAAAAAAATCAAATTTTAAGTGAACTATTTTAATGATTGGTTATCCATTTTCATATAGTTTAATTATATATAAGATTTTACCCCCCAAAAAGAAATTTTATGATGAAGTTTTTAAAAAGAACACCATAGTTGATCTAAAATTTATGAAAATAAACTAAGTGTCAGGATCTACAATTAAGAGACATGATTCACTCTTTCAAAAACCTGTTGTAGTTTAATAATCAAAGACTCCCAAGGTCATAAAGGAATTTTCAGAAGAAACTGGAAGAACCATTTATAATGTGGCTCATGAAGCAAAAAGTAGTTCAAAGTCGGGGAAATCATCTCAATTATCAAGGATTTGAGAGGGGGGAAAATGTATCCACTCCATGACTAAACCACTAAAGTTCCAAGGAATCCCCTCTAAGGAGAAGTTACTTTATTATTATTATATAAGAAATATCCTTAATTAGAAGGACAAAAAGGCATTAAGTTTCAGCAGAGCCAAAAGGCAGGTATTCTTTTCTATTATTAATTTTCTAGTAAGGTAAACACATGAGACTAACAGTGATCTTAAACATGTTCCTATAAAACTTTGTCACAAAATTAAATCTTCGAATTTTAAGCAATGCTAACTTCACTGTGAATAGAGAACTTTACAGTATTTTGTTACTTACAGAACTTGCCATGGAGCACCTGAGTGGGAAACTAAGGAGAGGCCAGCAATTCACCAATCAGTACTAAAGTAATATGTCCAATGACTATTCATTTTAATATAATTAAATTCAGTAGATGTTTTATTTAGCTTTCTCATCACTCTGACAAAAGATCTGACAAGAACAATGAAGAGAAGGAAACGTTTATTTTGGCTCATAGTTTCAGAAATTCAGTTCATGCTTGGCCAACTCATAGTTCTTGGCCAAGGTGAGGCAGAACATCTTGGCAAAACAGCATAGTGCAGGAAAGCAACTTAGAACATTGCAACCAGGAAGCAGAGTGAGCTATACAAAATATTAATCCCAAAGAATTATCCCCCAGAGACCTACTTCCAGCCATACCCCATCTGCCTATGGTTACCACACAGGTAACCCATATAGATAGATAAATTCACTGATCAGGTTAAGGATCTCATAATATAAAAATTTTACCTCTGAAAATTCTCATATTGTCTAACATGAACTTTTTCTGTCCCTGGGCCCCCCAAACCTCATGTCAGTCTCACAAAGCAAACTATATTTGGTCCATTTACAAGATTTCCAATAGTCTTTACAGTTCCAGCATTACCCAAAGGTCCAAGTTCAAAATCTCATCTGAGACTCAAGGCAAATTCTTTTAAATATAAAAAGCAAGTCACATGTATCCAATACATAATAGCATAGCATAAACATTTCCATTTCCCAACAGAGAAATAGGGGCATTAAAAAAAAAAGAAATAGGTCTAAGCAAGACTGACATCCAGCAAGGCAATCAAGTCCTATAGCTCCCTATCCAATATCTGGGGCACATGGCATCATGTTGTGCTCTCCACAGGGCTTGTGTAGTACTGCCCTTGTGGCCTTGATGATGGCAGCCCACATGATCTCCCTCTTGGCTAGTTTCTGCTTCATTTCTACACCTTTCCTCAGCAGACATTTCACATTACTGATATCTCAAAATCTTGGGGTTCTGCATTGAAACTTTGGATTCCTTCTCACATTTTTACCCATCACTCTTTTAGGAGCTGCCTTCAAGGATTCCAACCCTACTTTACTTTGTCTGGCCTCCCAGGCCTTCCTTTAAAATCTTGGTGGAAGCCTCTATCATACCCTAAATCCAGCATCTTGCATTTCTGAAGAACAATCACCATGTAAAGGGTGTCTAAGTCTGCCAGCACCTTTATCAGTATCTAATCCTCCTGGGACCACAGCTGTAGGTAGCATCCTGAGTGCCTAGGTAACTGAGCACAGTGAAACAACTTCCTAGGCACCCCATGCAAGCAGGGTGTCCCTAGTCTCTTTTCAAAGGAATTTGTCTTTTACACCCCAGAGCCAGAGATGGGTGTGGTTTTGCCAATTATTAAGATGCCCTCAAGTCATTTTTCCTATTGTTTCTAATAAAATAATTAGCATCTCTTTAGTTGCTATAATCTCTTTACAATCACACCTTCCTCAATCCCAGTTTTACTTACACTTTTCTGGCCAAATTGCAAGTTTTTCAATTCATTTTGCTGTGGGTTCTGCTCCTGATTATCTCAGTAAACTTGGCTATAATCTACCAGCAATATCCCAGCCACCTCCTGAATGTTGTGGCACCTTGAAATTACCTCCACCAGATTAATTACCCCATTACCTTTAAATTCAGCCTCACAGAAAATCTCAGAACGTGGCAAAGTATAGACAACTTCCTTGCCATAATGTAACATGAATGGCTTCCAGTCCAATTTCCAATATAGTCCTCTTTCTCCTCTTAAACCACAAGAGCCTCATCTTTACTGTTGACATCCTATTGACATTCTGGTCTTTTGAGCTCCCACCAAAATTGACCAGTAAACTCAGGGTACAAATTTATAAAGTTTTTCCACTTGCATCTTTAAATTTTTCAAAATTCTTCCCCCTGCAAAACAGGTACAAAGGCTTCTGAAACACATGATCACTTTAGTCACATAAACTACCCGACTTCTTGGTACTGGTTTCTGGTTTAGTCAACTTTTTCATTGTAGTGACCAAAAGACATGATAAGAACAACATAGAGAAGGAAGTTTATTATGGCTCACAGTTTCAGAGGTTTAGTCCACAGTTAGTCAACTCCATAGCTCCGAGTCGAAAGTGAGGCACATTCTCACAGCAGAAGGGCATGGTGGAGGAAAGCAGCTCAAGAAGTGCCAACCAGGAAGCAGAGAGTAAACTCCACTCACCAAGGGCAAGAGATAAACTCCAAAGGCATATACCTAGTGACCTACTTCCTCCAGTCACACCAAATCTGGCTACCGTTATCACCTAGTTAATCCATATTAGAGATCATTTACTGATTAGGTTAAGGATCTCATAATCTGATTATGTCACTTCTGAACATTCTTGCATTGTCTCACACATAAGCTTTTAGGGGGTACCTAACACCCAAACCATAAGAGTAGATTTAAATTCTATTTCAATCTCCTCTGCACATATCTTTCTGAAGCCAATGGTTCCTAGCCTGGAAAGATATATAGAGACATGAAATCAGAATGAACAAATGAAATTAATAATTTAATGTTTGAAAATACAGGAAATTAGTCCAGGCTTTCTGAGTTGCTGCCTCTGCCTTGATCTGATACAGTGTCACTGTGCTCATTATGAGAGTGAGAACAACTAATTCAGCTGCAGCCGTTTCTCTGTTTTGCTGATCTGATGGTGCCTGGTTAATGATATGCTGCTAGATGTATCCTAACTGGTAATGCAGCAACTCCTGGGGAGAAAGCAATGAAACGTTATACTCCGAAGCTCTGGTGAAAGAGGCACTGTAAGCTGCACTGCATGCCTCCATCAGGGGTTGAAATTACAAAAATAATTTTATGTCTTTAAAGTTTCCAATAAATTGTCAAACTCTGACATTGTTGAACATGTTAAAAATACTACCAAAGTAAAACTCAACACAAAACTCAGCCGTTACTGGATTGATGTCATCTGTTAAAATAACACAAAGATTGTTGAAGTTATTTGTATTTACTCAATAATTTTTATGTGAGAAAGAAGTTTAAACTTGGAGTTTCAAACTCCAAGGTGAAAGCAGATAATAAACCATCATACAGTAGAAATCATGGGCTCTCAGAAGCTGCTGATTCATTGGGCCCCCATTCCTTACAACATAGAGGTTAATGGGCCTGGTTTTCAGATCTTTAACCAGATACTTGGCAGAAGCTTCTATTCTAGTCTAATCAACAATCTCACAGTGTTCCCAATACGTCTTACAGAAAGTTTAGTGTAAGGCTATGTTCAAGACTCAGTAACAAGTTCTAATGAGTATTCAAGTAAAGAAAACAATGGAAATAACAACAATCATTCCTACCTTTTTTTTGTAAAGAATTACTGAAAAGCACTCTAAGTTTGTTACAACCCCAAAATATAACATCAATAAAGGAATATTATATGTATATCCTATACAAAAATATATTTTCATTACAGAAAGTAAAATTGAAAAAACTAAACCCACCAGATATATTCTTTCCATTATTTTATAATCTGCCCCAATGGAACTCACCTTTGAAATTCCAAATTCTATTTTTTTTAGTTAGATACTATAGATATTATTGTTTATTCAGTTTCTCTTTACATTAGTAGTTTCCAGGAGCCTTTCCTCTTTGGTCTCTTTGCTGGAATCTATACACAGACATCCTTCAAAAGTTTATGGACTATACCAAATGCAGTAAGAGAAAAACAAGGGTGGCTTTGATTGGAACCAAGATAGATCAGAGGAGATTCAACTTAAAAGATTCCACTATTTCAATCTACAATAAATTTTAAGATAAAATTATTAAGTACACACTATATTCTGGCATAATGTTTAATTCTTACATATATTATTTATTCTATACAAAAATCCTGTGAGGTAGGTGCTTTTTACAAATAAAGAAATATTAATTAACTTGATCAAGATTACATAGCTGGTAAGAAAACAGAGACAGGATTCCAAAATGGATTGACCTGCCCATGTGTATATGGATTAAATATGTTGTAAAGCAAGAAAAAAAAAAGAAGACAAAGAAGAAAAATTACACACCTATACATAATTTAATAGTGCTAACAGAAGAAAGGCCCTCATAAAGGTATGCACAAAGGTATTTTTTCCATCAAAAAATATAGCAAACAGGTTTTTTTTTTTAATTTTAAAGATAAATGTGATAGATAGCATGGCATATATTTATATAATCATAATATCATATATGGGCACATACACACATGCTGATCTATTTTCATATACATAACATATAAAAATGTGATCTAAGGCAACACAATTCTTCAATCATGAATTCTGTAAACATAGTTGTTTAAGTTTTAGAGGATAAGGAGGGCAATGAAGGTAGATTGAGGAAAAACATCAAATTGTGTTTACTGGCTGTGTTGTTCATCTCTGTTTCCCCAGATATAGAAGTGAGAATTATTCTTTGAAAACATAAATCAGAAATTTTACTAGCCTTTTTAAAATACTTCCATGACTTCCCATTATGCTTACAATAAAATCCAAACTCTTTATGTTGGTCTATCACAACATTGAGCCCCGCTCTCCTCTGCTCCCATGCTCCTACCTGCCATGCTTTTTCCAGCCTCAGTGTTTTGGCTCAACCTGCAGCCCTCCTGGGCATGCCATGACTCTACTTCACATGTCTAGCTCCTTTGCTTTTTCTGTCAATCTCAACTTAAAAGTCAACAGCTAAGATGCATATAACATGCCAGGTTTAAAAAGTGAACATTAAACATCTAATTACTTTTTTCAAGTGGAGTGTTTTCCTTCACTTGACTGTATTTTCTATATGGATAGAAGACCATATGAATTTCTTTCATTGTACATTTGAACTAATCAGTGAATCACACAAAGAAATGAATATCCAAAGATAATGGTATTGGAATTTAAGCATTATTATTTCAAACCATTATGCCTCATAATTTGATGAACTAAATTTTAAAATTGTCTAGTAAAATCTTCATTATTTGCTTAGCAATTTCTGTTTGCTAATAACTAATTATAAAAAAGTTGTATATCTCTTTTACACATTTCTTTAGCCATGATTAGATTACTACAAATTTCATAGAAGGATGAGACCATTACAAAATTTGAAAGAAGAATTCTTCAGTTACTGCATTATAGTTTTCACATCTGTTAAATGAAATGTTGAACTGAACAACTTCTAGAATCTTTCTCTATATTTTTAATCGATTCAAGCTTTTAACTCTTTAAAAATTTTTCCTTCTTTAATTGCACTTGCACCCCCTATAAAATAATAAAATCCTATAAAATACATACACTCTAAAATACTATAAAATACATTAAAAATTAGGATGGTGACTATACTCATCAACTTTTAATTTTTATGATATTTTTTATCTATTCAATACAGAGAATATGTAACAGACCATACTTTTGAAACAAGATATTCTCCATTTTATATTGCTTTTACAAATCTAGACCTATACTTCAATGCCATGCACAGCTGGTTAGATTTATGAATGCCATGACAGCATTTCTTCTAATAATCAAGCTGCCAGAGGACAGGGCATGGGCCTTTTTGAACTGGTGAACTTCCAAAGAATAGCACAAATTAAAGCTCTGTATTCTACCCTTGCAGTGCCAAGCTAACAAAACTATGGTGGATGTTGTCAAAAGTGCTGAGAAACTCCATCTTTCTATTCTTGACAAAGACTTGACAAAGACTGCAATAAAGAAAAAAAAAATACCAGCTTGAAAGATTTATTTTTTTTGGGGGGGTGGTGGAGATACTGGGTACTGGGTACTGAACTCAGGGTACTCAGCCACTGAGCAATATCCCCAGGTCTATTTTGTAATTTATTTAGAGACAGGGCTCACTGAGTTGCTTAGTGCCTTGCCATTGTTGAGGCTGGCTTTGAACTCATGATCCTCCTGTCTCAGCCTCCAGAGCCACTGGGATTACAAACGTACACCACCGTGCTAGACTTTTCTAAGTTGACTTGAGAATAGAATACTGAAACATGATGGCATCTATATGTGTGGTGAGAATTCTGCACAGTGAAGGAAACACTGACATGCTTTAGAAAATTAGTTTTACAGCAGCCAACCCCACTTATCTGCAATTTCACTTCCTGTGATTTTAATTGCATGGTCAACTGTGGTCTGAAAATATTAATGGAAAATTCGAGAAATAAAAGATCCTAAGTTTTAAATTGCACACCATTGTGAATAGCAATGATGAAATCTGTGCCATTCCAATCTGCTCCACCACCAAGGAGGTGAAGAAATAGATACTAATAAATATATGACAAAATGAAGAGCTCTGGTCCATACTCAAACATTCATTGAGAAAGTATTTTCCTGCCAAATTGATGTTTTGACCTTTAAATTTTTTAAGAAGATAATTTCTAAAAGTAATATTCCACATAAATTATTTTAATAAACTTTTGCCATATTTGAATATTTCAACATTACACACTTGCTTCTGATTACGTTAAGTAATTTTAGAAGGAGAACTTGCAACAGAAGTTTTCAAATAAATTAATAATAGTAATAGTAATAATAGTACCTGAAATGAAACCCAATGATATTTTCTGAACTACATGTTGCTACAATTAAAGAAACTTCTTTTCTTTGAAATATATAATGAATTTTGATCACAGTAAGGATACTTCAAATATGCCATCTTTGAATTCATGACAAGAAGTGTAACGAAGAAGCATTTGAAGAATACAGAGGTAACTTTTTTTTTGAAAAAAGAACATGTAAAAATTCAATCTTCTTTCATCCTTCTATGGATTCAAATTAATACATTTTGAAAATTGGAAGTGAATTGTTAAAACAAATTCTTAACTGTAAAAGAGCTTCTAGCCTGTAACAAAGTGTTAAAAGTATTTCAAAATCTGAAACACTTTATTACAACAGGTGGACCATGGATATGAAACAGGCAGAAATAGTGTTAAAACATAAGTTGGGTGAGATATGACATGCTGGGATACATACTATAGCTATATTTTGCATTTTTAAGCTCTCTGATCTAATGAACTATATATAATACATAATATGTAAAATGGACAAAAGTCATAAAATTATAAACTAAACTGGGTCAAAGGTTTACATTATTTTGCCCCAAATTACCAAAGTATTATATACAACAATTCAATTTTTAAGGATTGATTTACTTCATTTTCTCTATATTGCTTTATGAAAAAGACCTAAATGTAAGCTTTTAAAAGTAAATACACCCTGAATACTTGACAAATCCATCAACATCATAAATCCTAGCAACAGACAATCTCTGTTCGAAATCTGGCTTTACAACTAAAAACAGCTGTATGAAGTCTTCCTTGCTTTAATGTAAGGAAAACTTGGTTTTAAAAGTTACATAACATTCTAATGTTGAACTTTTGTCAATTATCAGAAGTAAAATAGTAACCTTGGACTGACTAATCTAAGCCCTAGCTCTGAACCATGAACCCATGCTGTTTTAATATGGATCATCTCTAGCCTTAGCTGTGTGAATTTTATCACTGTAATAGGCACATGACGGTATGGTACCTCTTCTGCAGCCATCTCTCAAAATATGCCACTTATGACATGGTCACATAAAGAAATTCATGCAAATTAACTGGTAAAATTTTCCCCAGGCTTTACAATTAGGTTATTTAACTTTACAGATATTTCTATTTTAATAATTAGTAGCCAAGCAGATGTCAAGTTTCTAAAATTGTCTTGTTTTCTGGAACTCTTAGAACTTAACTACAGCTGATAGTGAAGCCAGATTTAAAGATAGGTAGTTAGTGTAGTTAGGCAAATCAGGTCTAATACTGAGTAAGATAAAGAAAATGGAGACCATTATCGAGAATGGAGTCCACGAAACCAGAACAGCACCTGGGGAATTCGAAATGTTAAAGTCCCCAAGGCCCACAACCCATCCTAAGGAACTGTTAATGAAGCAGCTCCCAGAAAACAGAAAGGTGCTAATCAAAACACCCCAGGCCTTTCCTGCCCAGATTATTCTTCCAATCCACCTATCTCCCACCTTTTGGCCTTCCCACCTACATTCTATCACTGCAGGATAGAGGGAAACAAAGGACAGGAATGTGGAGACTAAAAAAAGACCTTAGCTATAAAAAGGGAAGACCTCCCCATTCCATGGATTCCGCCTTTTAGGTCCCCTTCTTCCTCTGGGGAGAAGTCTTTTCCGCTATCCTTTAATAAAGCCTTCCACTTTCTACTCTACACTTGCTTCAGTGTGCTTCTCTGGTGTTATACTTCAGCATTTGGGGAAACAAGGACTCATCATCATTAAACAGTGGTAACAGATAGCTTAATTCTAAACACCTGTAGAATTATTATTTCTGATTTAAGTCTATCAGGTAGCAATTAACCTTCAACTCCTTCATCTTTCTCAACCTCAAATATTACAATAACTGAAATTGTTATGCTCGAATTCGGGACCACCAGAGACCCAAGATCCATGTAAGCAGCAAAGAGGTGTTTATTGCAAGCTAGCTTGGTCCTCCGCACGCACACACAGCAACTGGTGACGCTGAGAGGCCCCGAGCCCAGGGTTTGCAGCAGTTTTATATATTCTTTGGAGAGGGCAGGGACTTCACATACATCATAACAAATCATCACACACCTCAAGAAAATCAAATAACAACTATAAAACATGATTAGCACATTCACTGGTGGGAACAAGTTGGGTAGGGGTGATTGGTCAGTACAAAAGCAGTATTCATTTGAACTGATTGGTTTAAGCCAAGAGGGGTGTACGTGCTGAACTACATGGTTTCCCAACTTGTTATCAACCACCATAAACTACTGGGAGGGTCATCTGGCATCCCAGGTATTTCCCTGTCTCATGCTGATTGGTGGCTGCTAGGGGGCTGCTATGGATCCCCACCTAGCCTGACTGAGTCAGGGACACCTGGCCAGCAGATCTCTCCTGTTATTTGTAGATAAACAACTTAGCAGGATGGGAATGTGCCTAGGAGTGCTCTGTGGGTTTTTCCAAGGACAAAGGCCATGTCCCTTCCTTGGACAGGCTTTGCTCTGAGATAGAGGCTGGTTTTTCAAAATAAAATGGCTAAATCCTGTCTTTTCATCAGCACTTGTGTATAAGAATATCCAAAAGTGGAGAAAATAATTGTAGGTTTCTTGTATTTGTATGGTATTTTGCCTTTATTTCCTTGCTGAGCATAAAGCCTTTGATACTTAGCTACAAAGATTCTGGGCACCAGATTTGTTTTTTCTTCAAACTCCTGTAGACAGGATATTGATCTTCCAATGAATTAATCTTTCATAAAAATTACAATAACATTCCCTTTGAAGTATATTATAGCTGAATTTTACCTATGTGAGAAATGCTTCCTCTTAAAAAAATTTCTGAGATACTATAGGAACTTATTTAGTACCTATTTTAAGTCATAAATTATGTCTGCTACTTTAACACATTATTGCCTTTTATTTTTCCCATGAAAATATTATTAGTCTAATTTTACCTATAGGAAACTGGGACTCCAAAAATGTCTCATGTCTTGAGAGAGCCAAACTTCTATTACAGACCCAGATCTGTCAACTTCCCAAGTCCATGACCTATATATCCCATTTGATGTCAAATATTAATTATCTGTTATTTTTAACAAATCATATAAAGTCAGAAAAAAATGACCTTGAATATGAAATATATAATTTCTTGCTTATAGAAATTACAAAACTTGATAGCTAATTTTGGAATTTTACTTTTCTTCAAAGCTTCATTAGTCAACTGCCTTAATTTTTTCAAACCTCCCAATTAGACAAGACTAACATTTCATAGTCATATTTTTATGATACTGGAAAACACTGAAGAACCTAATGATAACTTTTAAAATTGTGACCCATAAAAGTATTTTTCCCTTATTTTGTATAAAAGAATAATCGACTTGATTGCCAGATACAGAAAAATGGAAGAAAGAAAAAAAGAAAACAACATTGAGTACCACTTATGGTACAATATATTATTTCATTTGATTGAATCTTCATACAATAACCAAATCAATAAAATAATTATTGACCTCTTTTTTCAGGTGAGAATCCAACCTTGAGAGAGGTAAACTGACTTGCCAGGCAACACAGCTAGTGAATGGATTGATCATAGGCAATTGCCCCCAAAGTGCACCAGACCTGGAGGTTCTGTACCAGGCTAGGTGTTGAGTGTGTGCTGCTCTAGTCAGATGCTCAGGTACAAGACAGAGGCAGTAGTAATGAAAGACGAATGAATAGTGAACATGGTTTTTCTCCATAGTGCATTCAGAATGAATTGTTTTTTAAACTGGTTTGTCTGAAAGCACTGTCCTAAGAGGAAGATAGTGATGATCCTGAGACGACTGAATATGCCACAAGAACAAGTGTAGATGACAACCTTTATGTCAACAGTTTTAACAATCGCAAAGAAGTATCTAGAAGTTTAGTTTAGTATTGCTTAGTAAGAAAAGTTGAAAACAATTTATAAGGAAAGTTCTGTCAAACTTTTTCATACCAATAAGTCTCAAAACTGTGTTTCATTTAGTTTATGATGCCCATTAAAATGTTCTTTAGAATGTGAAAAAATGGCCAATGGCAATTCTAAAGTACTATCATTGGAAGATGCATTCTAATTTATTACTTTTAAAATGTGGGAAAATGTGCATTGTAGAAACCATGAACTATCATAGATATTAATCTGTTTTAATGTCAAAATAAATTGGGATACTTTGAAAGCGAATACATGCACTGGTTTATCATGTTCAAACCATTAGTTCCTAATTCAAAATATTTTCATAAATAATCCTGCCAGCAGAGTGATGAGAGATTAATGAAGTCACACTACAAGGAAGCCCCAGGGAATAACAGCAACAGGAAAATATCAATATATAATTTCTAAATTTGGGCTGATCATGAAACAGACCATTGCCAACAATTAACCTTTTCTTGTTTTATTGTATCTAAAATTTTTCTTCCCTGGGCCTCATTCTTAGTAGCATTGATAGTTATTAAGTTGTATAAAATCATCAGGAGTAAGAAAGGTTGCTAAGGCTAAGAAAAATAAAAATGGAGGGGCAAATGTGATTTATCCACTTGCATTAAATTGCTTAAGACACAAATGAGATTGACAGCAGAACGCCTCTTTTAGGTAACTTGCCCAGCTTACTCTATTGGTTACCTAGGATTCCAATAAAACATTCAGCTATTGTAGCCATAGGGTATCTATGTATTCACAATTTACAGAAGTTTTCTTCACCTAATTTGTTCTGCTATTCCTAAGAAAGAAAGAAAGAAAGAAAGAAAGAAAGAAAGAAAGAAACCCAGTTACCTTAGCAACTGCAAGGTTACACTTTATCTTGAAGCTGCAGAGCTTTTTCAAAATAATAATAATAATAAAATATCCATGCTGACATTCCATCCTCCTTAGGTGATGGCTTTAGTAGTCAGGTTGAGAATAACACCCAAACACCCATTTCCTCCTGCTGCCCCACCCCAATAGCTTTCTGCACTGGCTGTCTTCACTTTTTTCTTTTATGGAAAAGGAGAGAATTACCAATATCAAATATGAGTAGAAAGAAATTGTCAGAGAGGGGGTACAGAAAGTGAGGTTCATCACAGCTGACCTTCGTTATTTCTGTGAGAAGAGAAATTGGTGGACAATTGGCAATTGTTATAACGGGAAAATAAACACCCTGTCAAGTGTCAATGGCTCAAAAGTCAATTTCCAGCCCTAATGGAAGATAGCTGTAAGCCTGTCGGTAGGAGAACAGATTTTTCAGAAACTACTAAGTTAAAAGCACATTTTAACAATTTAATTCAAGAATCACTCTCAAGGCTGTGGTTCTTGCAGCTTATGTACTACCTGGTAAATGGGAACTTGTCATATGTCAGCATGTGACTTCACCAATACCTGAGGTATGATTGCCTTAAAAGATGAACTCAGGAATAGGGGGAAATGGACAAGCAAAGAAATATAAAATCTCATCCCCCCATCCCCCTAAAAAATGACTGAATCTCAAATTGAAGTAGCTTAACGTTAAAGGGCTGGTAAACTCTAGTAACCTTGGCTTCTCCTAACTCTGAGCACTATCCCCTGAGTGCTGGGAGACAGAATCGATCTTCCTGGGTTCTCCCTCCCTATACACCTTGGCCTAGAATCTTCTCTAGGCAGTGAGAAGGGACACTCTTACCCATTACGTCTTCTGTTTCCTGTCATCTCTCAGGAGTCACTGCCAATGTCTTGAGTGCCAATTTTTCAGTTTATGCAGTTTTTATTTGTTCAGCTCAGGAAGATAAACCCAGTTCCTGCTAAATTCTACTTCAATCAAAAGACCACATCTTTTCTCTTCCCTCATATTTAATTACACAAAGGTCTCCACTTTGCTTGTGCTCTGTTCTCAATTACGGACCAGGAACTATGTCTAAATAATGGAATAACATGATTTTAAGAACTGAGTCTACAGATCCATGGGTTATATGGCCAGTTTCAAGGAAAAAGCAAAAATATACACAAGACCATCCAAACTAAAAGCTATTAGAATTTACTTCAGAAAATATCTTTGTGACTTACAAATGACTTTTAGGGAAACACCAATCCCCTTGCACTTATTTATATGTTATTTTATCAAGTATTCCCTGAGCATGTGCCCTGTGCCTGGTGATGAAACAGCCCCTGAGAAGGCTAAAGTAAACAGGATGCAAGGGGCCTGAACACCTCATATTTCAATGCTCCCCTTGCACACTGTTTGCCAGTTTTGTGAAAGCATTCCCAGGCCCTGATCCTCTGTTCCACATAGTGCCTGGCAGGTAGATTTGGTTTGGATTGGCACACTATTAGTTTTAGACTCACCTTTCAGAGACAAACAAGTCAAAGGGAGGGTCAAGCCACAGGAAGTGGCTGTTGGAACAGCAAATTTGATTTGAATTCTGGGCAATTGTCAGAGTGTTGAACCAGGTTACTACATTCTGAGCTGAGGCCCCTCACTCTGATATGCTCTTTTTACGACAGTGTGGAGTCACATCCCACCTGGACCACAGGGCTGTCTATTAATTCTTACTGTATATGTGGAGTCCTATTTCCTGCCATTGTTTAAATAAAAATGACCTCATCCCCCCCCCCCAAAAAAA
>NW_026000075.1:7940597-8013967 GCF_001458135.2 Marmota marmota marmota
AGGGGGGATAGTAGAGGATAGGAAAGGCAGCAGAACACAACAGACACTAGTATGGCAATATGTAAATCAATGGATGTGTAACTGATGTGATTCTGCAATCTGTATATGGGGTAAAAATGGGAGTTCATAACCCACTTGAATCAAAGTGTGAAATATGATATATCAAGAACTATGTAATGTTTTGAACAACCAACAATAAAAAATTTAAAAAAAAACATTTTTAATTCTAAATGAGTGGGTATGAATGACAATCATGTCACAACCAAAAAAGAAACATGTCAATTTTTAATAAATTTAAATTTTATTTTAAACAAATCAATGAACCAACAAGTAAATAAATAATTAAAAACTTAAAAGACCAAGTTCAAATATTGTCTATTTTAGTTAATAATACATTTTGTTTAGATTCACTTCAGATCCTACTATTCATGAAAACAAGGGTTACAGTTTTACTAACTAAGATCTTACTGGAAATTTCTTCTCTTTTTTTCTCCTTTAAATATTCCACCATAAATAACCTCAAATTCAGTCCAATTTAAAAATAATTTTCTAAAGCTTCATAAGAAAAGACTAATTTCTGTAGCCACCAGAATGTTTCTGGAGCCATAGTTGATTGATAGCTCATGAAGCTTTTTTATACAGCACTGATATTTTAAAGACACTGGCCAGTCTGAACTTTCCATCTGGTGTGCTTGATTTCCTTTGTTCCACTTTCCCATAGTGACTTATTCTGTCCTTGAGCTCCAAAACTGCTTTAATTTAGGCCTCAGGGTGTGAAAAGATGGTAAAGTTTATTTAAACAAGAGATGAGAGTAATGTCTTCAGTGGTGCATGGTGATGGGGAAGCAAATCCCTGACTCTGGCAGTTGTTTATGTAATAACTGTACCATCAAGTGGTAGCAGGAGAGGTGGTCAATGTTTACCTAATGGAGAGGATGGAAGACATTATTTTATTTCAGGCTAAACCAAACATAACTTCTCTCTTTTGAAAAGAGATAACTAATGAAAAAAAGAAATATGTTACCTAACAATGGGAACCAGTTGACACTTTGGAAAATATTTCTTACACATTGTATGATTAAAGGTTCACTCCCAATAACACTGTGATATAGAACAGTTTTCTAAGTTCCAAAGCTAGTGGACTATTGAAGACCTGGCTCTTTATGCAAGGAACTTTGGTGTCTCTAATTACATCTTTCTTCCATTTAAAAAAAAAAAAATTTTAAATATTTTTTTTAGTTGTAGATGGACACAATACTTTTAATTTGTTTATTTATTTTTATGTGGTGCTGAGAATCTAACCCAGTGCCTCAAACGTGTGAGGCAAGCGCTCTACCACTGAGCCACAACCCCAGCTCCCTACCTTCCATTTTGTATACTTAAAAATAAATCCAAAGTACCTTCTATGTAATAGATCCAAAATGCAATCCTATTTATGCTACTCATTAACACTATCAATGTCTTTTTTCTGCAAAAGGTAGAATAGCTTTACAGATGTCATCATGGAAGAGGCAAAAGCTTGAGTATCTCAGTAAAAGGTCATTTGGTAGTGAGCAATCTTAACAGGTAAGATTACCTGTTAGAGAAGTTGGCATTGGACTATCTAAATTTCAATATTTTCAGAATATGCCTTTATAATATATATTACTATGGAAAATATAAGAATAGTTTTGCAATATTAGTACAAATGGACTACCTTATTTTAGAAGTTATAAATGACAATGTTCAAGCCCCAACTTGATAGCTCTCAAAAGTTTTTCTCAGCACCTTCTTCTTTCACCATCCAGTAACTTTTTGGTCAGAGAATCAAAGGACACTGGAAAATGTCATCAGATCTCAGTACAAGTGGTCACTTCATCTTGGGTAAATTGCTTACGTTTTTGTTTTTTAACTTTTTAAAGATCGAAACTTACTCTTCTATAAAACATAAGTGCCAATCACCAAAATATTCAAAATCTATTCTAGTGTGTGTGGTATTGTATGGTGTTATGCTATAGTTTTAGTATTGGTATTTGAAAGGTAATTATGTTGAAAAGCAAAAAAATCAAGATGAGTGCTTAGATCAAATATAAGTGACTTTGCAATTACGATCAGATTAAATGAGATTGTTTACATGAGGGCTAACTCACTAGGCATAAAGCGTTATGAATGTGTAAACATTTTTACTCTTAATAACACTCTTATTTTTAAAAAGAGCTTTAAGTAGTTTAAAATTACTCACCTGGGATAATGCAAAGTTACTTAAGAAGAAAGATTAGAGATCACATGGAGAAGAAATTGGGATACTAGAGTCTGAGGTGAAATGATTAATGGAGCTCCTAGTTTCTGTATTATTATCCACTGCTATACAACAAATGACTCTAAAACTTAACAACTAAAAACATCAAACATTCTCACACCTTCTGTAAGTCAGGAATCAGGATAAAGCTTAGCTGGGACCTTCCAGCTGCAGGTCTCCCAAGAGTTAGCAGTCAGGGTACTGTTCAGCACTGTAGTCTTACATGAAGTAGACAGGGGTTAATTCTACTTCCAACCTCACTCCATGCTTGTGGGCTATTGAAATGAGGATCTCAGTGCCTAACTAGCTGGTGACCAGAGGCCTTTCTTAATTCCTTGCCATATAGGCCTCTCCACAGGGGTTTGCATCCAGGCACTGACTTCCCACAGAGCAAGAGAGAGAGCACCCAAGAAGAAAACCATCTTTTAAAAGTCTAATCCCAGAAGTGACATTCCATTACTCTTTCTGTGTTCTATTAAATGCAATTCTGACAGTCCCGCTGATAATCAAGGGGCATAATCAAGGGGCATGATCACAAAAGGACATGAACAGCCAGGGAGCATTGGGTGCCATCTGAAAGGTTGCCCTGCATAACTCTTTACAGTCAAAGCAAAAGGAGATCATGATATTCATTGTAAATTTCTTATTATACACACAAAAAAATGATAAATTCATTCTTTAGGGAAACACTTCCTGTTTCTATAATAGATCTAGAAGAATTTTTTTTTTTTCATATGCATTTGGATTTAACGATTTTTGAGCAGAGGAATGTACAATTTCCTGAACAGTTCTTTTATGCAATATTCAGAGATGTCCTTCAGGGTCATGTCACAGTATTAAATTATGAATGAGGATATTTAAATAGAGACAAATCTAATGTTGCTTTCTAGGCATTTAAAATAGTAAAGAATCCAGAAAAATTAAGAATTAATATATCAATGTTTTTCAAAGCTTTAGCATGCTTTAGATTATCTATGTGTGTAAACTTCACTTATACTAAATCAAATCTCTGGGTGATGGGCATAGTTTGTTTTTGACCTTATAATGAGCAACCCAGATAATCCTGATGCATCAAATCTAGAAACCACATTTCTTTAGATGGTCTCTCTAAAGTCAGTTGTTCCTTCTACATTATTGGCAAACACTATAACATAGATCTACCCTGTCTTTCTCAGGTATTTCTGTCAATTTACTATGGTCCCCCATAAATCAATATTAGTAAAACAAAAGATCAAAATGTGACAAATAAAATTATTTGTGTCTTCAGTGACAGAATTTAAAAAAGAAGGAGTAATAGTTACACATTTGTTCATGTCTTTAAGTTTTATTTGTCATAATGATGATGTTGTGTGTGTGTGCCTTATGAAAAGTTTATCTACAGTCTTTAATGCCAGTTGCTATTTCACTATACTGCTGTCAATTAACTTCATGTATATGTCATGAAAAATACATGAATTGAGGGCTGGGGATAGAGTTAAGTTGGTAGAGTGCTTATCTTGCATGTATAAGCCCTGGGTTCAATCTCCAGAACCACCACCACCACCCCCTCCCCCCAAAAAAAACATGAATTGTAAAATTTATTCTCATATATAAAATTTATTATTGCAACTTAAAAAAAAACTGGGGATTAAACTTAGGGGAGCTTTACCGCTGAGATTTTTTTTTTTTTTTTTACTTGAGACAGAGGTTCATTGAGTTGTTAAGGGCCTCACTAAATTGCTCAGGATGGCCTCAAACTAATGGTCCTCCTGCCTCCTGAGTTGCTGGATTACAGGTGTGCACCACCATGTCTGGCCAACTATAACTTTTTTCGGGGGTATGGCTATCTAGAAAAGTGTCAACCTTAAACAATTTATACTCCAAGAAAGCAGTCTATGAATGATTGGTTGTGCTGGAGACCATATCAATCAGCATCCAATTCCCATGTTGAATGATACAGGATACTAGAAAAACATTGAGTAGGTATTGATGTTGTCAGCTATACAAATCGTTATGATTTGAGAAACTTAATATGACTTCGTGGAAGAACAAGAACTAAGGAACTATTGTAAATTAGAAACATTGTAATTATAATTCGTATCTATTAGACATAAAAAAGCTTACCATGAACTAATTCTAAAGATCTGTCATTACAAACTATATAACTACTACATAATAATAATTACAACAGCTTCAAAAATAATCCATAAAGCTGCCCCATAAGGTACAGGGACAAAACTTTAATGTTATATTTATGACTTACTCAGAACTGACATGATTTAAAACTTAAACTACCTTTATCATGTATAATGCAGAAAAATATCTTAATAATTAAAAATCTTTGCCAAACCTCATGAAAATATGCAGCACAGCAAAATTGGTGAATACAACTATTTCACACAAAGTGAATGAATTATTGCCTCAAGCTATAAAAAGCATAGAAATAACAAAATAAAAGTAATGGCAGCTCCAGCTGTTAACATAAAAATAGGAAGCACTTTCATTTGTAAAAGGAAATGACATGTTTTCTGGTCTTTGACAGAAAAAACATGTACATTTCCCCACAATTAAATGTTTGAAATCTATGACTTTTACTATTATGTATTAGGTAAGTAATGTGTTTTTAATGTTGGCATTGGTAGGCCTTCTCTGCAATTACTGTATAATCAAGAATTACTAGTGATGTGTAGACAACTTGAACTATACAGAAAATAGGAGGATTCTGGTATTTACTTGCATAATAGACAATGCCAAATACTGGAATGCCAAAGCATCAAAATAGGCAAACTTTCTGACAAGTGAGAGTGATAGCTACTGATAGATATAGACAACTTATGAAATTGAAAAGATAAAACTCTTAGGTTCTTAAAAAGTTGGTACCTTACTACTCAATGTACTGTTCTGACTTAACATTTTAATCTCTGTCATCATTTTATTTATCCAGTGCAAATCCCTACTGATACCTCTTCATGCAACCAATGCACTGGCTTTTAGCCATACTAACATGAGCAAGACACAGGCTGTCCACTCAAAGACTCTCAGTTAAGCCAGTTTGTCTATGCTGCATTTGTGTGGAAGACTAGATTTAAATTAGGAATTTCTAAATCTGTAATTTTTAAACTTTTATACCTTACACTCTGTATAGGTCCATAAAGGATATTAGGACATTCATAAAAAATTCATTAAAAATATAATTTGGGTGATATTGATGCTGATGAAAAATGATTCTAGCAAAAATAATTTTAACTTTTTAAATTACTCACCTCTTAATCCTGTTTCTTATTTACCTAAATTTCCTCCCAAATATATTCACCAAATATCCAGGGAATATTGTACCCTTCAATCTAATTGTGATTTTAAAATCCACCCATGATTTTTAATCTCATCAGGGAATTGTGTGTTTGTCAAAAATTAGTTGTATTTCTTCTCAAAATATGTATAATCCACTGTTACTTAGTATTATAATTGTATAACTTAATTTTTACAAATACTAATTAAAAGTGAATACAAAAATTAGGAGCTATAGCCAGGCATGGTGGCAAGTACTCTCATTTCAACTAATTGAGAGGCTGAGGCAGGAGGATCACTGAGTCTAGCAGTCTGAGACATTTCTCTGAAACAAACAAACAAAAAAGGAATTTTATCTATGAAAATTAGATGAAAACTGTAAAAATGATTCAGTAAAAACTAGAAAGTAACAGGTCAGAGTGACATGGTTGGTTCACTCCAACACCTATTTCCAGGTCATTTTCCGTTCTGAGCCTTCACTATAAAGGTAAGTTTAGCTAAAATACAGTGAATTCAGCTGGTCATCTAGCAAAGATGGCCACCGAGACACAAACTTTCATTAATTGGCATTGTCTTTATTTTTTTCAGACTGCTATTGCAGAATATCATGAACTGGATATGTACATCTTCATTCTTAATTGTTCTTTCTGTATATTCTACCCTCAAATGCCATATCATTTTTTCTTTAAAACCTTCCTTCATAGCTAATTTTTCAGTTTCCCCAAACAAAATATTTCTTTAATATTGCCCCTTTAATGCCAATATCATTTATTGCCTTTGACACTAGATATTGAACTCATCTAGGTTAATGGTGACAATGAATGAATGGTAGGAGATTCTCCATTTCAAATTTACTCTGTTCCTCATACCTCTAAATGTACTGTAATTTCAACTACATGGAAAAAACAAAAGATTTTTTTTTGCTCCTGTACATATGGTGTATACACACTACCATAGAATGTTCGAGTCTTTGCCATGGTGGCTACAGACAATGTTCCAGAGAATGAAGATCCTGATAATACCTCAAGGACATACAGGATATCCACCTCACCTGCAATAGAAGCCATGGCCTGGACTGACATGAAGAGTGCTTCAGTAATCTCTACATGCACTCAGTTCTTTTCAGAAACATAAAGGCAAAAACTTCACATACCTACCCCTAAGCTGCCAGTCCCCAGGGAGACTTGCATTTCCACCTGGTATATACTGAAATAAAAAAGTAACTTATTTCACAGTTGCTTTAGCATTAAAAAGAATGTCTTTTCACCAGACATTCTCATTACCAGAGAGTTTTCATGTAATCACACAGATGTTGATCTTAGCTGAATACAGATATCAAGGAGGAAGAGAATCATAATTATCAGAAAACAATTAAAAGAATTCATTGAATTCCTAGGAGCTTTCTTTCCTTCTTTCATGGAAATGCAAGGCTATTCATTCATGTCTTCTCAATTAGTAATGCTATGTTTCTTTAGTGCTTGGATTATAAAATGAAATATTCTGTATCTTCTGGCTCTCAATGTTAGATCTGATTTTAGATTTGCCCTTTTCATTCACTAGAAGCAGAGAAGCAAGGATGAAGAATGAGAGATATAAGGGCACACACAGGGCAGAGAGTGCAGCTGGGAAATAATAGCAAGGATGGCCAGCAGGAGAGGAAGCAGGAAACTAAAGACAGGTGGTAGCATCCCATGGCTAAAGGAAGCTAGGTGCAAATCCCACATCCTTTGGCTTGTCTTTATTTAAAACCCCGGAGAAGAATAAAAGAGAAGCAGTTTAAAAAGACTGTAAGGTACCAAGGGTTATAAAACAATTTATTGCCAAATAGAAAAACAGTTTAAAGTGTGATTGGGTTACCTATTGAAAACTCCATGTAAAAGAAACATCATGAGAAATGCCAACATTTTCATAGAAACATCTTGAATTTGTCTAATGGTAAATTTGATTTTGAGTATGTAGGAGCAAGTAACTTCAGCAAAGGGAAAAAATACTTTGGAATTGAACAGAAATGATCAAGGAAGCCACAAGCCACCTTGAGAACTACGGAGCATGTTGAAATAGTTATATAGGATCCTCAAATGGTGCTCCAGATTCCACCTCATGACATCTGTAAAGGGTGTGCCTGATAGATGATAGGAAACAATTACAAAGTTTTTGAGGTTCAAGTATGAACAAAGGGAATCAAATGGTTTTATTGTCATGCAACATTTTGAAACTGACAGTGCTGTAATAACTTGTGGTTTGCAGTTAACCAAGCAGATAATTTGACTCAATTTATATGTTTATGTTGATATAGTAAACACAATTCAAACAGTACCATAATAATAGAGTATTTTGAAATCTATTACCAATAAAACAAACCATATAATTACATATTTATGCTAGTTATGGCTTGAGAATAGGACATAAGCACAGAATACAAATGTTCAGAGAGCGGGGCTAGAAAGCTCCATAAAAATAAATGTCCCAAGTAATAGGGGTCACTACTTCAGATTCTTCAACTGCTGTGCTTTCTCTTAGAATCACATTCTAAGAGAAGCAAGTTCCTCATTTTTTATATGTAAATTAGAAACATTGGCTACAATAAAAACTACAGAGGATCAACTTTGCAAGAAGCAGACAGAAAGTGTTTGATAACTTTGAATTGAAAGTCTTCTGTTTGAACTGAAGACTACTGCACCCACCAATAATATGGTAATCTTTTATGATAATCAGTGAGCAATTTTATTGCATTATTTTATGCCAAAGCATTATAAGAATAAGTTCCACCATGGGAAGGACAGAGAAGTGGCTAATGAAGAAAGTAACATTAGAACAAAGACTGAGAGAGTGTGAAGGAGCTAAGTAAACCAAATGGATGTGTACCTGTGGGAAGAATATTCTAGGCAGAGGGAAGAATTACTTTAATGCTAAAAAGGAGGATTATGCCAGGCATGATCTAGGATGACCTTCACTGTTATGTTGAGAATAAACTGTGAGATGGGCAAGGACAGAAATAGGATAACCAGTTAGGGAACCAGTAATATGCTGCAAATAAGATGGCAACTGAAACCAGAGTGTTTTTAGTGGGAGTGATGAGAGTTAGTCATATTCTGGATGTATTTAAAGGCAGAGATATTACAATTTCCCATGGACTCAATGTAGGCTGTGAAAAAGAGCTCTCTCTCTCTCTCTCTCTTTTTTTTTTTTTTTCATGTTTTTAGTCTGGGAAATTGGGGGGGGGGGACTGTAATAACTTCCAGCTCAAAGGTGGAATACCAGAGCAGTCTAGGGAAGACTACAGGAAATACACATAATTTCTGATGCTTATTAAATATCCAGGCAGAGATGGTGAGCACTTAATTGGCCATATATGTCTAGTGTTCTAAAGTCAGGAGTCAAATGGAAATTGAGCACCATTAACATAAAGCTGATAGGAGCTTGCTAAGGAGGAATGGAAGAGAACTATAAAGATTGAGACAAAGGGGGGGGCAGTTCAACATTAAGAGAACAGGCATAAGTGGATAAAATGGAAAAGAGATTGACAAGGAATGAGTAGTAAAGATATGGAAACCAAGAAAGCACAGTACCTTCAAGACCAGGGATGGGAGGAGGAGATCAATACTGTCTAATGCTGCTCATAGGTCAGGTAGGACAAGAATGGAAAATTTACTAATGGATTTAGGAGTATGATGATAAATAGTGTCCTTGATAAGGGCAGTTTTGGTGAATGGATGGAGAAAACACCTGAAGAAAATGGACTCAAGATTAAATAGAAGAAAATAAAAGCAATTATTTGAAGGTGTTTTACTACAGGAGGAGTAAGAAAATAGGGCTGCATTTGGAAAGAGAAATGAGCCCAAGAAAACTGTGAATAATCTCTTATTCACTTGAATGTATAAGTGTAAATTTTAAAATTCTTTTGAAACAACCAATCATATAAAATAAAATACTAACTTTATAAGAATGCATTGAAATTCAAAACTTATGTGAAAAAATTATATTTAAAAATTATGAATGAAGCATTTACCTTAACAGAAAAAATATGAAAAATATTGAAATTTGTAAAAAAGTATAGTATGTAACTAGAAGCCACTTAAGAACATATACACATATAAAGACTAGGTCATTGAAAATAAAAAGCTGATTTTTTTCTGGCTTTAGACTAGAAGACCATATTGTACAGATCTACAATGAAGGGGATTAACTAGGAAATCTGGTGTTGACAAATTAAGGGGGAGTCAGATTAGGTTTATTTATCTTTGCAATTAAAAGTGTCTACAGTCTAGGTGTTCTTTAATCAAACAGACTAATCTTACTTATTTTCCATACCACATTAACAAAGAGGAATAAAGTAAATACAGAAGGAAATATATTTGGGTAAAAACTAAACACCTTGAAGGCTCTACCTGAGTTGTAAAAGGTTATTTATAATTTTAAAAACTTAAAAAACTATTTTGTCTTCTCCTGTGATGGAAAAATCTCATGCATACTTACATATAATAACTTCAGCTAAATTTAATTACTGACTTTGAAGTGACAAAGATTGTGTCTAAATACTGAAGGTCTCAAAAGTCCTGCAAGAGAGCATGGCACTGGTATTTGGGGTTCAATTCTTTGCTTTATGCCTTCTTTTATAAAATAGGACAATTACATGCACACTTTTAATCTAATTAGCTTTTATCCCCTCTCTCTCATGCATCTTCTGAAGTACATTAATTATGGGAAAGAGTGCAAAGCATCAAATGTGATGTCTTTATTGAATAGCAGATAGAGGTGTAAGGAAAAATCAGAATTAACCTCTCCTTCTGCAGTGTACAGGGAAAAATGAAAAGAACAACAGATTTAGCTTATTGCCAAAAAGAAAATTTTCAAGGGTGCTAAAAAACCATTTCATACCCATTAATGGATTAAATAACAATTACCAAAAACTAGGTGCAGAGTAACATGAGACGATGAATCTCAGAAAGCAAAAACGTATAAATTAAGATGCTTTTAAAAACTGAATTCAAAACATGTAGGTTTTGCAATGTTTTGGAGCTGTTACAGCAAACAAGTTCTCACGTGCCATTTCAAGCAGTTTTAGCTGGATAGACCATAAATTTTCTCAAAGGACACTTAATTTGCTAGGTTGGCCAAATCCCAATTACTAGATTGAATAAACTGTATGTGGTGGGGAAGGATTTACTTGGAAAAAATAACCTTATCAACTAATATATAGAGATCTTTCATTTGAGTTTCAAATTGCCAATCAATAATTCACTACATGTTGAGTCCATAATTAATCATATAAACAGTTTTTCCTCTAAGTACCTTGTGAAATTTGTTTACATTTCGTTAGATTATGCTAAACATTTATCACTTTATTATGTATTCAGATTTAATTGCAAAGCCCTTTCAAAATCAGACAGTAAGTAACCATCTTGGATGGGTCCCATTTATCACTTGTGCTCTGTTCAAGTTCATTTCATGTCAAATGTACACAAGGAATCTAATATTTAAAAAGTGTGCTCTTGTTTTTGGAAGTGTCCTGAAAGAGCATCATATTTAACTACATGAAAATCCTCTACATCTCTAAATAACGATTATTAAAGTTATACTTCACTGTATCTATTAACAAGGAATTCACTCTCTTTTGATAGTGGACTTCTATATTTTATTATAGGAAAAAATCATGCCATCTTTAAATTATAGGAAAGTTCTTTCTTATATTCAGCTAACATTATTTGGCTTATAGCTACCATCTATTGGTCTTAATATTTCTCCCTTGCAATTCTACTTAAATATTCTAATCCATAAGTACTTTAAGACAGTGAGACATACTATTATAGCTTATTAATAGAAAGAAAATTTATTTGAAATACTGGGTAGAAATAATATTCACTGAATCCCAAGAAAAGAAATCTGAAAGGCAATAAAATTCCTGGAACTAAATGGTTGTATTAAAAATAATGGTTTTTGTTTTGTTTAGGGCTTTTAGGAGACACAGGGGAGACTTCTTTCAATGTTTGAAATTGGCAAAGTTGAGAAATGAGCAAAGACTGAGGAAATTTCTATCTACTCCATATACTTATTTATGAAAGGAGGACTCAATTAGAAATAACAGAACCAATTTAATTAATTTCTAAGACTACATTGACCAGCTTCATACATTTGTTAACTGTTGTTCTGAATTAGTGAGCTCTAACATTTGCTGGAGAAAAGGGAAAAAAGGAATTAAGTACATAGGTGCAAAATATATGAGAATAAAACTGAAACTTACATGGAGTCTAAATATATTCTTAGAATGACACCTATTATGGATTGAATGTTTGTGTCCTCTCAAAGTTCTTGTTTTGCAATCTGAAGCAGTTTTAGCTGGCTAGGCTCAAGAGTCTGTTTTGGGAATTGTATCTTCAGACTTGAGGTTGTGGGAGTGGGGGTCCCATGATGCAATTAGTGCCCTTAGAAGAAAAGAAAAAGGGACCATAGCTTTCTCTCCAGATGAGAACAAAGTAAGAAGTGATCATCATCAAGTCAGAAGAAAAGTCCTCCTTAAGATTCGGAATCTGCTAAATCCTTGATCTTGGACTTGCCAGTCTTCAGAACTATGAGAAATTCATATCTGTTGTTTAAATGACCCAACCTATGGCATTTTTGTATAGTAGCCCAAGTTTAAGACAGCCAAGTCCCCGCCCCCAGAAATCCAAAATACCTTTATTCAGGTCATCTCACAAAAGATGGCTATAGAAATGCAATATAGCAGAGGAAGATAACACATCATTTAACACAGTCAATAGAATTGTTTTAAATATAAAGATTCAAGCTGTGGAATTTCAGAAATGACCCAATGAACGAGGAAAAATTGAGAAGGATGGAATAATAAGACCTTAGAAACCTTAAAATCTTGACAGTTGTCATCTATGTAGCATTTTTTTAAGAGCCCAGAGCAAGTGAAATCACACAAAAATCTCTCCTACTTGCAGTAAAACTTCCACCATTATGAACGAATATTTTATAATAATTATAACTCTGAAGAATTTCATTGCAGTATTTTATGCCAAAGCATTATAATAAAGTTCCACAGTAGGAAGGACAGAGAAGAAGAGGGCTAGAGGGCAGTTAATGGTGGAAGAAAGGAAATGCAGCAAACAAGAGAAAAAATAAAAACAAATTTAAAATCCTCAATTACTCTGATTTTTTTTTTTTTAATGAATCCTGTCTTTCTCATTGTTGTGCTCTGATGGAGTCTTAGAATAAGAGTTCAAATCTTATTCAGTACCCTTTTCTAGCTTATCAAATACAAAAATATAGAGACAAGAATATTTGTATATTTTTGTATAAACTGTATTTTTCTGCTAAAATCCAAGATAATTCGTGTTACTAATATCTGTTAACATAAAATAAATTTGTATTATGTATTATGATATGCATAATAAAAATAAAACTGGTTTAAATATTAGGTTTTTGTAATATTCCCAAAATGTACATATTCCCCTCAAAGAATCCAAAATTTCTTTTATCTATTTTTTAAGTTTATTAGTTATAGGGAATTTTTTTTAAATTAGCATATTAACATAAGCACTATAGAGGTATTTTTATTTACAGAGATAAGCATTTACCTATGTATCTAAAATACCAATGTCACTTTCACACTTAGTTTTTTTTTTTTTTAACATACATGACAATAGTGGAATGTATTACACTCATTATTACCCATTTACAGCACAGGTTTTCATAACTCTGTATATAAAGTATGTTCACGCCAAATTATGCCATTATACATGTACTCTTTTATTTTGCATTACAATTCTTAATACACATATATACCACAATTTTTCCTATCTCTGTTTATATATAAGGTATGTTGATGCCAACTTCAAATCTTCTTACATATATTTTGTATAATGATGACCATCACATTCCCCGATCCTTGCTATTCCCCTTCCCCCTCCCTTTGCCTCTCACCCCTCTTCCCTATCTAGAAATAATCATCCTCCCACACACTTAGTTTTAATAGTCCATTAAAATAAAAATTAGGCAAATAGCAAATTATTGTCAATATAAAATTTGAATTTGAAATTGCTTTTAAATGCTGATCTAAAATGCAGAAATCCTTTCCTGTTATCATTTTGTACTGAAAATCATAGTTCCTTTAGTCATAAATAAAGGTATATATTTTTTTCTTAGAAAATAAGATATATTTCTGTTTGCCTGGAACAAAGATAACATATTAACAGAAATGTATAAGGATGTCAAGTGAATTACACAATTTTGGATGTAGAAAGGACTTCAGAGATCATCTTAGTGCTGTGGGAATTATGGGATTACTTTGAAAATCTAATAAAACCTATAAATTCTGTCTCTCTAAAAATTATTAGATGAATACAAAAGCCTTTATTTTTTTCTTGGAATTTCACAACTCTCCATATTTCTATACAAATGTTTGCATGCATAGTAAACAATTTTATCTACCATCCAAAATCTATTTTTTTCACTCCTGCTTTTTGATTGATTGTTCAGAAAATTTGTGAGCAATGGATGCTCATATTAAATTTATTTTTTCACGTGAAAAGCCAGAAATCCCAAGAGTGAACAGATTGATACCAAGAGCTAAATGTGTTCTTAAAGATGGTGTTGGCTTTTTTCATCCAATCATAAATTTTAAAAAAACAGCTCTTCCTGTCCTCTTGGCAGTCAAATAAGATGTTTAGTAGTCAAAAAAATCACATCATCCAAGACAGATGCTTATTGCATCTTATCATATAAATAAGACATTTGTAAAATATTTAAGTAGCAAAAAATCTAACTTTTATTACAATGTACTTGGTTCATGTCAAAATTTCCAGTCAAGGTTATTTTTTGTTGAGTGTTCACCTTATGCTTTCATATGCATATAGATTGCCCTCACACCCCAGAGCCTTAGGTATAATCACTTGAGACCAATACTCGCCATGACATATCATTCACATAAAATGCCTGCAGTCATATCACACATGTTTTGTCACCCTGTATATTCTTAATCGCTTTGCTGTGCACCTGCTGCAATGCAACCTGTCAATTTGTCAGGAAAGAGGGCTACGAAATCCCCATGCTGCCTTCTCGTCCACTGTGCAAGTATTTTAACTTGGCATATTAAGTATCCGTAGGAAAGGCTGAAGTCAAAAGGCATGGGAATTCACTTCCAACATAATAGCAAACTTGTGAAGATAATCTGGTGCTTTCCTCAAAGGCAGCTCATGGAAAATGTGACTAACATCTATAGCATGGGCACATGTACTCCTATACAATCTGATGAATGGGCACAAAGCCCCTTACTACATGGGCATGCATGTGCTTAGATGAAGCCAGAATAGCATATATCCATCTACTCTGTTTAAAATTTAGCTAGCCTTATAATTCTACTATAATCAGTAGGCTGGAATTAAGCTTTATGCTAGCCTATAAAAAAACAAAGTCGGCACTCCATTAGTCTAGAGTTTGCTAGGCATGTTGCTCAGAATTCTCCAGACAAGAGTCATGCCAACATGCCTTTGTTCACCAAGTTTCTTATTCCTGGAATACTCTTTCCATTTATTTTATGGAAGAGCTCTTCATTTTTTCAGTGTGAACCAAATATCACCTACTCTACTTGAATTTTCCTGTTTTTATTATTTGCTTCCAAGAAGGATGACTCACACAGTTATATTTTAATTTAGATAATCTAGTTTTAGATATTATTATAACAATAAGATGTGGTGACTTAAATTCCTATGACCAGTACCTTGTATATAATATGCTTCTCATGCCTCCTTTAATTTTACTTTATTTTGGTACCAGGGATTGAACCCAAGAGCATTTAACTAATGAGCCACATCTATAGCCCTTCTTATAATTATTATTATTTTTTAAAATTTTGAGACAGGGTCTCACTAAGTTACCTGGGACCTTGCTAAAAGTTGCTGATGCTGGCTTTGAACTTCTGATCCTCCTGCCTCAGTCTCCTGAGCCACTGGGATTATAGGCATGTGTCACCACACCTGGCTTATGCCACCTTTTAAAGGTGTAAAAAAATCATATTTTCTTGTGGTCCTGGGTAATGAACCCAGGGCCTCAGAGCATACTAGGCAAGTGTTCTACCACTGAATTACATCCCCAGCATTTTATTTATTTATTTTAAATGGATTAGGAACTGGCTAAATTGCCCAGGTTGGTATTAAACTTGCAATCCCTGAAGAGCTGAGATTATAAGCATGCACCATTTTTGGCACACCTGGCTAAAAATTTTTAGGGCTGGGAATGGAGCTCAGTGGGAGAGTGGTTACTTAGCATGTGTGAGGCCTTGGATTTAATCGCCAATACCACAAGGAAAGAAATCTAAATTTTTATAAAATGTCTACATCCCATGAGTACGGTGTATTCAAAAATACTAAACAGGCTAAGGCACATTATTTTACAAAATCCTGAATATTTGGAAAATGTTATAGTGTGGAAGGAGATAAAAATCATACCAACCAAGATGTTCAAGATTAAAAGTAAATACATAAATAAATTTTGGTCTGGAAATTTTGCTTACGTACTAGAATATTTATAGAGTGAGTGACAATAATCCATTTTGCTAGATTATAGCTGTGATATGTGCAAAAGTTTCAGTGAAAGATGAATGGCAGTCCCAAACTAAAACATAGTTAGGAATCTTACAATTCTCTGCAAAAAGAAATATAGACTTATATATTTCAAAAACAAATGAAATAAAATAGATTCAGATCAAATCATTATGTAAGACTAAATTAATGAGTGCATACCACTGCATTCAAACTACTGCTAAGCGCATTGTATAAGTCAGTCTGTTGTATTGACAAGTTCTATATCTGTGAATTCAAACAACCACAAATCAAAACGTGTGAAAAATAAATTGCATCTTTACCAAATGTGTATGAACTTTTATTCTTATGAAAATTTTGTCATATTCCCTAAACAAACTGCAAAATACTGCTTTACATAACATTTACTTGCATTAGATACTATAAGTAACATAGAGGTGACTTAAAGTATAAGGGCCGATATGCATAGGTTATATGCAAATATTAAGCCATTTTAATAAGGCACTTGATTTTGATCTGAGATTTTGGTTTCCACAGGAGGTACTGGAACCAATCCCTCTCAGATATCAAGGGACCACTGTACCTGAAATATTCAACATATTTTTTAACCAGTGGATTTAATTACATGGCAGGTCCAGAGGAAATGGTAGGGGGAAGAAATGGGCAAAAATTACTACTCATTAGCTCCCACTGTGAGGAGGTAGGGGGTGCCCTATTGCAAGAAAAATCCATATTGACTCACTGATGAGGTTCTCAAAATAGTACCTCTAATAGCTGTGGTTATAAAGGCTACTGAGTTTACCAAAGTGACCAAAGAAGGAATCACAGTATCAAAGTTAAATTACCATACCTTTAATTAGGTTCTGAAAATTCAAGAGGGACCAATTACAGATGTTTATCAAGCAAGTCTAAAGCTACACGAAATTTATAATTTTATTTACATATACATATCTATATATTTATATGCATATATTATTTCTATTCATATATAAATGGCTTTTTTTGTTGTTGTTCCTTTTTCACATTACAATAATGTCTCCCTTGGTAGACTACCAGTGGCTGTGGTTCATGTCTCCTTGAATTTAGCTTTGGTGGTTTCTAATAATATGCCTGATATGTAATTGTATCCCAATAAATATTTGTTAAATAAATGCTATAGTTTGGATCTGACATGTCCACCCAAAGGACCCTGTGCTAAAGGCTTGGTCTTCAGTTTGGTGCTATTGAAAGGTGGTAGAATCAGTGGGTCCTACATGTAGGTCTTCAATCACTGGAAGAGGCAGGGGTGTCCTCAAAGGCAGTCATTAGGTGCCTGACTCTTCTTTTTGCTTTGTCTCCCAACTGCTGTGAGGTGAGCTGCTCCTCCAACACCCACCCCTACCATGCATGATGTGCTGTCTTGCTACTGGCTCAAAAGTAACAAAGGCAATCGACCTTGGACTAAAATCCCCCAAAACTATTAGCTAAAATAAACCTTTCCTCCTTAAACACTATTTATCGTACATATTTTGTTACGGTGATAGAATGCTGACTAACACAATGAACAAATGCATTACACTAAATTTGATACATTTAAATTTATCATATAAACTTACTTCAGTTAAACACTCTAAACTTGAGTTTCCAGTTAGCTGAAAGATGAAACTGAAGGGGCCTATACTTATTTAAAAAGACTGATTATCAGTCAGAGAACTGGGTTTGAATCCCAATTCTGCTGTTTAGTTCCCACATAATCTGTAGAAAGGGCAATGGGGGACAATTCTCACTTGATGGGTGGGACTCTTAATTCAGGCCATATCTGTAAAATGTTTATAGTAAACACATCCCCTAGTAAGAGTTCAGCAAGCAGTAGCAATTCTTACTATCATCATAACCATTATCATAGATACTAGATATCTGTTTAATCTTAACAGAATACATTTTTTACACATATTAATGATTCAAGGATGAAAATTTGTGAAGCAATCACTTTAATAACAATTAGTCACCAAAAATAATAACAACGTTCACTGCATTACATAAGCTTTTAAAAACCTCAAAAGGCATGTCATTTTTTAATAAAATATTTTCTTCTTAGGCCCTCCCATTTCTGTATTAAAATATTAAAGATCACTGAGTGCCTCTAAAAAGTATCTTTTATTCAAAACAAGGCAATAAATTTCTTAACTCGAATGTGTGTTTCTAGTTTCTACAAAAAGACATTTAGAGAAGATGATCTTTAATTCTCTTAACATTTAAGTCACTCCAATACAACAACAAAATGTCCTTTTTTGTACATATACCACTTTAATCTCCTCTGGAATTCTTCATTTTTAGCCCACATGGAAAACTTTCACTGGCTACAGAACAAGAAAGGAAAAACTTTCTGACGCCAGATGCTGAAGATCAATAGCTATTCCCAAAGTTTATAGCATAATTAAAATGTGTAAGAGGAATAATTTTCTCTTTAAACCCTAAGGCTAAGCTTGGAATTATTGACTAAGTCAAAGTTATGTGGTGTGACATTTTTTTATTATGTTTATGGATAATATAAAGGAGTTTATGGCTTTTACATGTAATTTGTTAAGTTAGAAACACTGAAGAGGAAATATCCTTAGCATCAGCAAAGCATCAATTGTTTAAAAACCTCTTTAAGGTGTATTTTACTGAGGTAAATCTATACTCCTTAAGACTAGTTTGTGGTCACCTAAAACTTCAAACTGAAGGTTAATGGTCAAAACATTCTTGAATTTAGTAGAACCCATTTACTTCAAACTACTTCTTCAGAGCTTTATCACCTTCAATAAAAGTGCCAGGAATGTGGGTATGATGGAAATGTCATCAGGGCATGAAGGCAGGTAGAACAAGAGGAATCATGACACACCCACATAGAGAGCACTATGTGTATTAATGAAGTTAAGTGAATTTTTGTAAAATAAAGTATATATAGAAAAGCAGATATATGAGCTGTGTAGTGAGATGTTAATAAAATATTGTATTTTCAGTAATAAATTTGAATAGTCACTAACTTTTACATATCCAGATAAATGATAAATATTTGACATATTCTGCTTGGATAGTCTTTTTTAATGGTAGTTCTTTTAATATGGTACACCTAGAAAATAAAAAGATGGAGATGCATGAGTGTCAAATACATCTTGGTTTAAAGTTTAATTCTGCCTCTTACTGGCATTTAGTAAATTCCTAATTGTATTTTTTGTTTCTTATCATTATTATCAATGATGGTAATCATAACATAAAGGTACAAACCTTTGAGGCCAAACATTAATTATCCAAGGGTCTCAAAGTCTTTGAGTAGGTAAACATTAATGCCCAATCTTATTTTGCTTCTTTCAAACACAGCCAAATACAATTGGATACTTAGCAACCCCAAAATCTCATAGGTCTGTTACATTCATACTACATGGACAGTAGTGTAGGCAGATGCTTTTCTAGTGTTACACTGATGAGAAGAAACCATATAAAAATTTATGTGTAGTTAAGCCCAGGTGTTCCATTGTTTTCCAAAAGCCTGGATGGATTTAGAATGAAATATATGCTCTGTACTATTATAGTCCAGTGGCATACTATCTGGAGATGACTGGCTTGAATAGTTTCTGTGGGTGGTGTCACATGGTAAAGTGAGAATATTCTAAAGTAAAAATCTCTAGCTAAATATGAACAGACACAAGTAACACCCTCTCACACAATTTCTCTTCTACAAGCTCACTCACATCTCTGTGAAAAATGGCATAATAATCACCTACATTTTTTTTTCTGTTGCTTTTTCACATTCACTGACACAAACTCTTGGCTAACTCCACTACTGCTGCTGCTGCCGGCCAATCCTTTTATTTTTCTCTCATGGATTCAACACTTCTCCCAGAGGCCCACACTAACTCTTGGCTGAATAAAAGCATCCTTTACTACAAAGATACAGGGCCCTTGGCAGGAGCTTCACCGCCCACTCTTCTCTGTAACTCAGCAAATTTGTCATTATACTCACTCCTTCTAGAAAGAGAAAACTGTATTTTATTTCTTTAAAAATACTCTAGGGATCCAACTCCTCCTCCCTCAGACTTGCCCCATCTGTTTTAGCACCTTCATCCTCTCCCTCACTGAAATTCAGTTTTCTCATTTGTGAAAATAGCAAATTGTATTTACTTTACAAAATCAGTGTGATGGAAGTACTTTCTTCTTTTTTCCTATTCTCTGACTCTGTTCCTTTCCCAGGGCTCTATTATATCACTTTATTACTTCAAGCTTCTTATAGTTTGACTCTACAATTGTGTCTTCCTCTTTTACCTAATATCTGATTATATTCAAATTATTTTACTGCATTCTTACTCATGCATCACCCTAATTCCAGGTTGGAATCTCCAGATTCTAGCTACTTGACTATTCTGTCATTTGATATTTTTCACCCTACTAATACAGAAATTCCTACCATGTGTTTCCCCAAAAACACAGTCAGGTGACTCTTCTCTCTTGCCTATGAACCCATTTCAGTTTCTCTCATTTCTGCTCAAACTTTATACTCCATCATCAGTTTTCTTATCTTCTTGCTCTGGTTCTATCATTGTGTAATATCAGCTGTCCACAATGTCATCTACCACTTACATCTTAAAAATTTACCATCTTTAATTTTATACTAGTTCTCTTTCCCAAGGACCAACCTCATTTTTACAATTTAAATCCTGGCCATTTTTAATCAAGAGACTCCTCTTATAATTCAATATAATTTTGTTAAAAGCAGTTTATATTTCTCTTCCCTAACCTGTTCCACCAGACATTCCCTAAATCAGTTAGGAATATTATTTCTTCTCATCCAAGCCAGAAACCTCAAAGTTTTTACATTTCCTCCCTCCTTCCTCACTCTATGTTAGCAAACAACAATCTAGCTTTAATCATCTCTCTCAAATTTATTTCTTGTCTTCAAGTCCCACCATCATTACTTGGATTTAGTTCTTCATCATTAAGAGATGATAGACAATAATGAAAACAAAATTAAAAATTAAAATAATGATGATGATGGTGGCTCTGGTGATAGGGGAAAACACCAAAGAGTTTCCTAAGTGCCACTGACTGCTACAGTGTTCAACATAAATTATTTTAATCTTCACACTCAATGAGGACCACATGCTCAATTCATGAAAAAATAAATAATCACATAACTATATCTTCCAAAGAACTACGACTGTATCATCCTCCTTCATGTCTATAATAATCAGGTAAAATAGATCATAATAAATAAAGACATTAATATTTAGATGCTTCACAAAAAGTATATGTCAAAAAGAACATACCCAAAGAACATACCACTCACAATTTTTGTATCTGTGAGAACTCATCTAGTTAACTCTGACCAGAGTCATTGTAATACAATACCTGAGCAAATAAGGAGAAACATATCCTTTAATTGGTTTTTCACATTCTCTAATTTTGAACAAAGTACAACTTCTAATCTCTTAGAATAAAGAGATTATATGTCATCTCTTATTCTTCTAGAACATGCTCTTTCAATTTTAAGACAACTTTTATTTGACAGTGGTTTATTTTTACTTAATTCTTGTTTATTTTGTTTTGTATTGATCTTGTTAAGTGTTGCTACTTTATGCTCAACTAATTTTCATGTTTGAATAAATGTAAATTGGAGAAACACATAGGAATAACACTATGATTTTATGTTTGCTGTTTTCTGAGGATATAAACCTTAAACTTGTTGAAATCATATTATGTGTTCGTTTTGGTTCTAGGCAACAGAAAAACAGCAATAAACATGCCTGCTATGGTCTTTCATCGCAGGAGAACATTTTATGCAGGGAAATATGCAATAAAAATATATAAAAAGGGAAAATGGCTCATTGCAATATAGTACAAGAATTAAAATCACACATTAAGACATACTGGCTGTTTTAGTTTGAGAAGCTGGACAATGTGTCACTGCAATATTAATCTGATAAGTGAATAACGAGAAATAATGCATATAGGAGGTTCAGCAGGAACAATCAGTACACATGTGTCTTAGTAGAGAATCAGCTTGGTGTATTTTTGGAGGAAAAGAGATGGACAAAAGTTTTGTGAGATTTAAATAACTTTAGTACATTTCTGTCTGAAATCATTTACTAGTTATTTCCTTTTCTAGTGTGATTATCAACTTAGCTAAATGCGAATTTCATGTGAAGACTATTCTGTAGAATGTTCTCCGACTTATATAACAATGTTACTGTAGATTGGTACTAAATTACATGAATATTATGATAAATATCACTTAATAATTACTAATTCTTAGAGATAAAAGCAATATTATGGGGTTTTCTAATCTTAAAAAAATAATGGTTGCCCAAAATAAATTCACATAGGTCAAATGGTAGACTAGAAATGACATAAAATATAACCCTAAAACTGATTAAAAATCAGTCTCAAGAATGAAAACATCACTATTAGGAAATTTTCTCCTCCTGCCCCCAATTTCTGTTTAACTCTATGGAAAATCATTACCTAATTCAATATGAAGATCATAGATGGTTAATATCTTTATTATCAGTGCCAATGTATTCTTTTTTATTCTGAATCTTTACCCCTCTCATAGAAACACATATCTGACACAGTGACTGTACTGAACTCTTCATTAGTCAAAATGAATGAACAACCCCTACAAAAAATCTAAGAGGAACTTCAGGGGAGACAACTGGGTAATAACACACACTTATAATTTTTTTTTTAAATCATAGTTTTATGTTCTAAAGTTTTAAAGCAGGTAAATATTTGTTCTTATAAAGTCCTTTTTTCCCCCCTGCATACTAGGGATTAAACCCAGGGTCTTGTACATTCTAGCCAAAATGTTCTACGACTGCAGAACACCTTCAGCCCAGGTTTGTATTTCTTAATTATTATTTTGTCTTTTCCTTTCTTGTTTCCAGGTTTATTATATATTTGAAACTTTCTACATAAACTTTTCCTGATAAATAATCTGTTAAGATGGTGCTTTCAAAATCCAAAAGAAAATCATCCAGATTTTGAAATGATAGATTCTGAGATGAATTAAATAGTATTAATTCTTCTTTGTTTTTATTCAGCAGTACCTAATAAAAACATCTGCATTTTCATTAGGTCTATATATTGTCATTTATAAAAATCATTTGACTTTGATTTCATGCTTAATGAAGAAATCTGTGCCTCTCTTGAACATTTTAATACCAATTTTATATTACTTGGAATCATACATCTTGAAATCAATTTCTTTTTTTCACTTGGTTGCTAGGGAGTTTGAAAGGAATTTTGTGACCTGTTTGATAGCTTTTCATATGTTGTGGCGTATATTTTGTATATGGATTTTTAACTGTCATATAATTTTGACCTTTTTGCTATTCTGTTTTCTTATTTGTAACCTATTTCGAATTGGATTTTTTGAAAAATTATTCTTGTTTCCAATAAGACAGAAAAATAACGCAAACAACTAGATGGATAGACTTAATTTCTGTGTCTTGCCTCTGAGGTACTTTTGGTCAGGAGAGACTGTCCTAGCCACTTATTCTAATTTGTCAAGTTGCCAGAGTCAGTTTAAATCATATTTCCTCTATGAAACTATCTAAACTCTTAGATTCCTTTCTAATGTCTTGCTGATGTGTGGTTTAAAAATAGTCAGTAAGAGAGGAAGTAACTTTCACCTTTTGTGGCCAAGTGGATTTTTTTTTCCATCTCAGAAACCTGTCACTAAGAAATGTAGATGTGGTGAAGAACTTTTCAAGATTTATCAATAGCTTAAGAGAAGATGGGATTTGTTTGTGATTGTATTAAAGGTCCATAAACAAGGAGGAAAGTAAAATACACTGACCCTTCAATTCTTTGTGCATCTCATATTCTATTTTCAAAGGAAGTCATTTTTGAGACAACAAAGGAATCACAGAGATGGAATTGACTTCGAGAGTTTAATCAGTTCTCAAAATCAAGCATTCATCCCTGTCCCAAGTTACTCAGCAAACTTGATTGTGTTGGACCTTCACACCCTTTGCCTGTTTATTATGCTGCATTATATTTGGAAGTTGATTTTTCAAAGCTTTTCTCTTTTGGGCTTTTTCATTAGATTATATTCTACAATATTCTAAGTCCCACTGCTTTCTAAAATACACAATATAAAACCTGCATTAAACTGATCAGAGATTTAAAGAGGATAGGTACATTGCTTTCCAATATAAATTACTAAAAAGCATTTATGAAAGCACCCTCTAAAATGTTCAACTGTGTAGATGGCTAAACATACCTATCAACAGAGACACAAAATAATCCTGTCAAATAAAATTGTTTACACATACTGTTCCTGAAGAGAGATTAGAAGCTCAAGGGATCAACTGAAGCTCAATGCCCTTTTATGTGTTTTTATCCTAATGATATTTCTTTGCAATCTTGTCAGTTGCCCATTTTCCCTTCAGTTATGTATCAAGTGTGATACTTTCCAATAATAAGTCAAGAACATGCTTGATCAATAATCCTCCCAAAATAAACTAAGATAAAAAGAAGGCTGGCTCACTGTCCTACTCAATTAACTAAATTTGTTTAAACTCTTTCCAAAATTCAGAGGAGAGCATACAATGTAATAATTACATGGTGTTTATACACATATAATCATCAGATTAAGGCTGCACCTTTTGTTCCATTCCTTTAAGAAAAAGGAATTGGATTCAAAGACAGATCTAACCTTTTAAATACATGGAAATATTTTAATTGCATTATTAATAGTGATGATTAAACAAACATGGCATCTTATAGGTATGTATCACCTTTTCTTCAAAGTTTCACAGTAACTTTAATTGAACCTTAAAATATTTTCCTTTGAAACACTTTCAGTGACATGAAATATCATTTAAATCAAAGGGGATTAAACTATGGCTTTCAGATTATCTAAAAGTCCAGCAACAACCTTTACATTTCAAATTTTTGAGCTGGCTTTTTCCCCAAGAGCAGGTTTTAAATAAGTACCATGGTATTAGCCAGTTTTATCTCATGTTCAATTTAAATACATTACTTGTTGTTTTTTTTTTCCTAATAAAGGAAAGATGTTATTTCCATTCATAAAGAACAAAAGAGCTCCTCAGCTCAGTTGTATTGATTTCAGTAAATATTTATCATATTTTACTTCAGATTTCATCTCTTAATCTCATTTTCCTGCTCCAGGAATTCTCTATCTTGTACCTGAGTAAATTCCTCAAACCATTTCCACATGAACCTTTGCCTAACCCATTTGTTTAGGTCAGACTCACCTGGGATTTCATGCCTTGGCATTTTCAGAACTTTACTTGTGCCAAACATGCTCGAATTTGCTCTTAGCTTATGAGAGCTCTCCAGCAAAGCTTCTGAAAGCCACAACTCCAAAATGCTCTGTTACCTCAATACCAAAATTTCAACTCCAAAATGCCTCAGGTCTTCCAGTGTTCAAACCTATCTTAAACAGCTAGTGGAAGCCTTCCTCATGGAACTGATAGGCTGAACAAGAGCTCCTTGTACTTCTCTTGACTAAAAATGCTGTTTAAGGTTGATAGGCTAGGAAGGAAGATTCACAAATAGGTACGTCCTCTTTGGGTTCCAGAAGGATTTCAATGCATTCACAGGCATGGTTTACTTTGACAAATGCAGAGATATTTTTCCCACCACAGAAAGTAAACATGCACACCAAACCAGTATAACAGGTTGGAACATACAGTACTGCTACCCTCAGGCTGCAACTTAGAAGCACAGACACTAAGGCACCTTCCTGCTTAGATTTTGTTTTCCTTTTAGTAGCCATACAAAATAAAGCATAACGTTTTGAGAGATTATCATAAAAAATACTCTATGCCTGTGCATATTGATTTTTGACTAACCCCTGATAGTAATGAAACTAAATATCTTAAAAGCCAATGTGACCTCTACGTAGTCAAAAGACAACACAGCCTGGATAGATCAGTCACACAATAGCCTAACTGAACACTAGACAATGCTTTCATGGTCATGAATACAGAAACGGACGATGTCAGTAGGGAAAGTACTTATAAGACTGGTTTCCCCTTACGAAATCAGAAAGCAAATGCCTCTAGAAAATAATGTGCTACATTCTTCCATAAAGTTACAGGCTCTGGATGCCAGGGGTAGAAACCAGAATTCTAGCAACTGCTTCTATAAAACCAAAGAGAATTTTCTTAACTTCATAGCATCTCTGTGTATTTTTTTTTGTACCTATCATGTATAAACATTAAACTCAAGGACCTCTAAGCTCTCTTCTAACTTGAAAATATTAATATTCTACAGTTATTTTCTCTTACTCTGACAGCCAAATTCTCCTTCAGTGAGTTGGTGAAGAATTCTCTCCTGCTGATTGCTATCGAGCGCTGGCACTGCCTTCCACAGGGTCTAGCCAATTCCTCTATACTTGCAGCATTTATTTTTTCAACTGAGATCTATGTTTTTGTAGTCTTTCAGAGTAGGGATTTCTTAGAGCGAGATAAGGAAGAAGATCCACGTGCATTGGCATATACCTGTAATCCAGTGGCTTAGACAGGAGGATCACAGTTTGAAACTTAGTAAGTCTTAAGCAACTTATCTAGACCACATTTCAAATAAAACATTTAAAAAGGGCTGGTGATGTAACTCAGTGGTAAAGTACTCCTGGGTTCAATCGTTATATATATATATATATATGAGAGACAGAGAGAGGGGTGAACTGAAGAAGGAGATTTTTTGTCAGAAGTGCTCAAAAACATCCCCTCAGTTGCTAATTAGGCAGCCTGAGTACCTAATATGTATTGAACAGCCCAGAGGAGACACCCCCCCACTCAAGGTCACCTCTTCTCACAAGGTTTCTTTAGTTTGTGAGAACTCAGAAATAGTTTTTTTTTTTTTAAATTCAAATAATCCCAAGGGTGAAGAAATACACTGTAATCTTTAAAAAGCAATAGGTGGCTTTGTACATTTTTTGACCAAGGATGAAAAAAGAGAAAGAAAACAGAAAAAAAAAAAAAAAAGTTCCTGGTGACTGTTCCTGAGATAGGAAGGACTCAGTAGATAAGGTGCATAGCTACACAACAAAAGATTATTTCCTTTTTACTTTTTAAAAATAATTCTGAGTAGGAAATTTCACGCCTATTAATAAGAATACTGGGACAAGTAGAAAATGCTGGTTCATCCTGAAAGAAAACAGGTTAAGAAGCACTTATATGCCCAAGGGCAACTCTAGAAAAATCTTAGAGTAAACCATATCTAGGTGTCTGCATGTTGGGAAGGGGACTGCCACCCGTATCATCTGAGCCATGCTTCCACTCCAATCCAAGACTGACGCAGAACACTTGGTGGTATGAATGAGTTTGCATGTTACACAAGAACATAATTCTTCTTCCTTTTCTCAAAAATGCTTAGAAAGCACTGGTTCCTGTACTTTATGCCATATTATTTATACATTTTATTTGTATTTTCAAAGATTAGAAAAATAATTTTTAGGCTGGGACACATGCCTGTAATCCCAGTGGCTTGGGAGGCTGAGACAGGAGGATTATGATTTCAAAGCCAGCCTCAGCCAAATTGAGGCACTAAGCAACTTAGTGAGACCCTGTCTCTAGATAAAATACAAAACAGGGCTGGGGATGTGGCTCAGTGGTCCAGTGCACCTGAGTTCAATCCCAGGTACTGAAAAAAAAAAAAAAAGTTTTACATTGTTTTTCCCTAAATAAGTCATTTTATGGATCGAGAGAATATTATAAACCTTCATGTACAACATCTTAATTTCTCTTAGGGTTATATTGACATTGGGTCTGAAAGAGAGAGATTGCTTTTTATATTTGAAAGGATAACTGAGATCTGTTCACATTATGCTAAAGACAGCCTTGGATCAACTTCATTTTCATTAGGGAAAAATGGGTTCCCGATGCTAATGAAAACATTAGATGTTATTAGTACATGGACTTCATACAAGGACACTGTGCAACCAGGTGCTTGGGTATATGAGTAGTTCAGTCACATACAAGAATAGCACTAAAATGAATAATCTTTAACAATTCTACTCTGGCCTTCTGTCTTAGACTGTTTTGTTCTGCTCAGACTGGGTAATAAACAAAAATTTATTTTTCACAGTTTTGGAGGCTAGGAATAGGAAGACCAAGATCAAAGTATTATCATCTAGTTTGGGATATTTTTTTGTAACAGGGGTAACCAAGTGGGCCTTAAACACTGAGCCACATCCCTAAACCTTTTAAAATTTTATTTAGAAACAGGGTCTTACCTAGTTGCTGAGGCTGATTTTGAACTCATGATCCTTCTGCCTCAGCCTCCCAAGTTGCTGGAATTACAGGCATGTACCACCACACCAAACTAGTGTGGGCCTTCCTGCTGCATCCTCATGACAGAAGGCAGAAGGGCAAGGTAGCATTAATCCATTTAAGAGAACAGAGGCCTCATAACCTGAACGAGTCCCAAAGGTCCCTTCTTCCAGTACAATTGCCTTGGGAGTTAAGTTTCTAACAAATGAATTTGAGGGGTCACATTCACACGATAATACCATCCAAATTATAACTAGAGATGGTACAGTGAATCAGAATAACTAGATAAATAGTTTTAGATAATTGTTATCCAAAGCATATGATGGAGTTTCAATGATAATATATATGATAGTTTAATGATAATATAATATCCTCAGAGCTAAATTATGCAAGTCAATCATTCATACATTGAATGTATAAAGCATAGTATTTGAGCATAGTTATTTCAAAAGAACATCCATTTGTGTGTAGAATCTATAATAATTAATATAATTTCAAAGACATCTTTTTTATAAGTGCTATTAAGTAAAAAGCAAAATTAAACATTTAAAAACCCTCTTTCATTTACTTTGATCATTTTGAAACTCAATTTCAGATATAGAATAGAGTATTTCACAGTGAACACAATAATATTAGGGAATTCTCCAAATGAAGACTCCAGGATATATTTGATTTGTTTTATAAGATACTATACAAACATATCAAAATCTCTTATACATGCAAATAAAGCTGTAATTATTCTCCAATGCTTTCCTTTAAAATTTTAAGAATTCATATATAATTTGAAACCTACAACTGAAGTACCTTCATTTCTCAACTCTGATTAGTAGATTCTCTTAATAATCTTAATGCAAATTTGTCTGAAATTAAAGCATTCAATACTCCAAGAAGACAGATCTGAACTATTTGTAGACTAACCAAGGATACATTTCAATTCAGATAAGATCAGAAGAGAATACCACATTCCTTATTGAAAAGTTCTCACAGAGTACACAAAAGAATATGGTCTCATGAGTGTTCCCCAACTACAGATGTATTACAGACACAGGTACATGATACCTTAACTTAAACCATGGTATTAAAATTATATAATATAGCACTTGTTTTAAATTAAATGTTATGCATGTTTTTTCTGATATGTTGATTATTAATTCTGAAAGTAGTTGCATTTTATACATCTATATGGATATGAGAAAGGGAAAGTTACCCTTACACAGAAAGAACATAACTATTGCTAGAAACCTAACATGCATCAAAGTGCCAGAGCAAAAGGAAAAAAAAAATGTCTGTATACATGCCAGGACTCCAATATAAGAAGTAAATATCACCATGATCCCCAAACAAAGATTGTTGATAAGGGAAGAGGGAATAGGTCTGTTTACTCCTTGGTCTATTTCAATCCCTAAACACAGACAGGTAGTGTTCCAATACAGCCTAGGACAAGCTATTCAGCTGGTTTCCAGATACATGCATTTTATACAAAATCATTACTATATGAACATCCATAGGAACCTACGAGTTTCTCATATGCTATTCCAAGGGAAAACTATTACAGACACAAAAGGAATCTGTTATAATCATATACTATCATAATACCATTTGGTCCATAAAAAGCATACAAATAAATTATGAATCATGCTAAATGAGGCTTTTATCTTGTTTCTCTTTGATAAAATTCATTAAGTGATTTTTTTTGTTAATCTTTTATATTAAAAAGCTTTATAATAGCATTTTACATAGTACTTCAAAATATTTAGAAAACATACAGAGTAAAAATAAGATTCTGGGATCCTTAAGCAGGTGTAAAGAAGACTAAAAGAAATCAAAGAAAAATACGACAAGTAGCAATGAAGTAGATAAAATACTTTTATGATCAGGCATATCTACAATTACCTGATTATTATTCTGAAATGTGTTATATTTCATAGGTGTAGTTATATTTTTTATTATTTTCACTTAATGGAAAACTGTGTAGTTTACATATTTTTCTTGGTGCCATATTGTTTGTAGTTTCACAGGAACATAATTAACAAAGTGATTATCAAGTAAGTTTTCAAGAATATGTCTTGATCAAAATTTCATTTATAAAGATGGTAAATAATTTACAAGAAAGTAGACTACCAGAAATCATTGCAATAAGTAATTGTTAGGCCCATTTTCTACTTTTTTTAAAAACTTTTCTCACTCAAAAAAAGTGAAATATGAGAGCTGCATTGCATGTTTCCAACAACAAGCCTAACTATAGATGCCTGTCAAGTCAGTGTCAACAAAGCCAATCCCTTCAAAGGACAAAGGTATCTGATTAAGTAAGACTTGTAAAACAAACCGCTCTGCCCAACTGATAAGCTCTCTCCTGAGCTCCTGTTTTCTCCCTTTAAAAAGGGGTTATATTAATTACAAGGACACTTAGCTGGTATACCCCAGAGATAGCCATTCCTGATTACAAGAAAAAATTCCACAGGTAGAGACAAAAATCAACATTTTGCTAATGTTAGAAAAGGTCCAATGTGAAAACACATTGGAAGGTGGTTGCACAATTTCTCCAGCATGATATGGGAGATTAAATTTTTTTTTCTTACTTTCCACTGAACTTATGATTCTCTGTTGGTCAAGATACTGGACACAACACAGACAGCATGCGTGTTCTCTATAAGCAACCCCAACCTCCTTTCCCCACCCTCATAGAACACCTGGAAAACACAATGGGGGCATGCGTGCTTGCGTGTGTGAACACGCACACACTCACACACACAGAAACAGAGCTATCAACACTGCTTAAATTTCTGACTGGGAACATTTCATAGGCTATTGGCACTTACCTTGCAAAGATGTGTTAGGCAAGCTTGCTTGATTCTCTCCCATTTTGTTATTTCTTTTTAAAGGAAGCCAAGCAGTTTCAAGTTATGTCAGTTACCCTGCAAGCTTTGTGACCTTCTGACTTTCTACTGTAGTATTGTAACAGTATACTACCTGCTTTCTTCTGTGAATAATTACCATTCTGCTTCCCGTATTACCTGGGCTTGCAGGACCTGTTTGACTATGAAGTGAGATCACATCCTTTGATCCAGCGTACTCCTATTAATGCGTGTTTCACAAAACATGGCTTTGTTTCAGTTTTGATATTAACTTTGAATCTTTGAATTCCGTACTTTCATGTCAGTCCAGAAATGTGCTGATATTTTTCTCTGAAAGAGCGTTGATATGACCAACACACCGAGCTTGCTTCAGAGCCAGAGTTTTGTTTCTCTGGTTTCTCTTAGAGAAACTAAATAAAATTTAACTAAATTATTCAACATCCATTTTTTTTTTTAAATATAGGAAAACAACAGTCTGGGTGAGAGTCCACTCCATGCAGCTGTGTAAAGGCTGACTTTCGAAATCTCTTATTCTTACTGAGTGACACTTGTTTGAGAATTGGTTTCTTGGACCATAGATAGAATAATATCCATTTCAAAAGATTAATATGAAGATTAAACACAATAATGTGTCGCCTGTCCTAAAGATTGTGAATGATATAAAACAGACAGCACTTTCTATTTCCTCCTCTTTCTGTTCCTCCTTTGTCTTATTTCTTCTCTCCTTCCTTCTGTTCTTTTCCCAGTAAGAAGAAAGTACGCTAAACTGGATCACTGATGTCATGGACTATGCTCTGACATCAGTTGTGCTGTTTATTAACTTAAAACACTTAAAGTGGTTATTTACTCCCATCTTGGAGGGTCTCAATATCCTAATCCATAGAAGGATAATACTGATATTTGCATAGGGACAAGGTGAGTATTAAATTAGATTAACTTTATGCCTCAAACAAAAATAATCTCTAGTGAAAAACAGACATGAATTGGAGATTTATCTTTGAATGTTAATTTTTATGTGACAGAAGATCACAAAATTAAAGTGATTTATTTAAGTTCTGTTTACCATAAGTTTTATGGTGCACACTTCTCAAACAAGTGATTGTCACTCAGTAAGAATTAGAGATTTAGAAAGTCAGCCTTTACACAGCTGCATGAAGTGGACTCTCACCCAGACTGTTGTTTTCCTATATTTAAAAAAAAAAAAAAAGGATGGTGAATAATTTAATTAAATTTTATTTAGTTTATCTAAATATTTTATTTATGTAAATAAAATATTATTATTATTTACATAATATATAGAAAATCTCCACTTTCTCCTTCTAGAATTCCTCAACTTTTGGCTTTTGAAACACAAGTAAGTCTCAAACTCTTCCCTTAGTAATTCTTTCATTTTTTATTTGAAATAATTTGTATACCATGTTTGCTAGTTAATTAATTTGCAAAAGTTGATTATATAAATTAAGTAAACAACAAAAAAGGCAAACAGCTAGAACAGTTATTCCCAGAAGTGCCAGAAATTAAAGCAAGCCTGACTTTAACAAATCAACACAAATTTTATTTATTACCTCTCGGGATCTGTTTCCTCATCTAATATGAAGAAGCTGCCCAATTTATCATGGTAAAACCATTTCATAATTATTCAAGAGTTTCTAATTTATATTTGTGGTGTATTCCAGAAGAGACTACTCCTTTGCCTACGCCAGTTACATACTGTAACATATGAACCATGCTGCATACTTCACTGAAAGTAACCTGAAATTGAATGTTTGCCAATACAGCACTATAATCATCACATTCTGACTTCCCCATAAGAGAGCAACATACATATCAATCCTCACTCATTATGACAAACTTGGAAGTATATTTACATATCTGCCCCAGGCACCTAAAATTAGTCAATAACAGTAATAAAGCGTCCATTCTCTAAGAGCTGATTTAGAACTTCTAGGATGTGGGAAGTTATAATGAAAGTAGATTACAGAAGTTCTATTCTTGAGACAAGAAAAATCACAAAGACATAAACACCAGAAACCACAAGAGTTTTTGTAGATCCATAGAAAAAAATAAAAATACACATTCATAAATATAAATATTCATATACCATAAATATAAATAGAGTGAACCATTTACAATGAAGTGCCACACACATATACTTTGTCTCTCCCATTCTAAACCTTTTTAAAATTTTTTTTTTAATTTAATTTTTAAATTGGGTATCAGGGATTGAACTCAGGGGCACTCAGCCACTGAGCCACATCCCAGCCCTATTTCGTATTTTTTTTAGAGACAGGGTCTCACTGAGTTGCTTAGGACCTCACCAATGCTGACTCCTCCTGACTCAGCCTCTTAAGCTGCTAGGATTGCAGGTGGGCACCACCACACCCATCTCCTCATAAGGCTTTTTAAATACCTGGAAAACTTTTTCCAGGAGATTTTAGAAATATATAACCCAAAAGTTTTGTACATGCCTAGAAAATTTCTTCACCTCCTCTTTGTCTGACTGACTCATATGCAGAAATTCTTCTTGAGCCTGGTCTGGATTAAGGACCTTCTATGTGCTCCCAGATGTCCCTTAACAACTCTCAACTTTTAACTTCTCCATGGCTCTTGTCATATTGCATTGTAAGTAATGCTTAATTATTTCTGTCCTGGCATCCTGTTATGTTATAGCCCCAGTGTTCAACACCACACCCTAGCCGCTAGCACAATCCCTGGTACATAATACACCTTCACCAACTATTCCAAAGATGAATAAAAAGTCCATCATAAAGGTTGGACTAGAGGGTCTCAAAGAAAATAAAGATAGGGATTAGCTTCTATAAAAGATGACTGAGGATGTTCCAGAAAGCAAAAATTACAAACTCCAAAATGAAGAGATGGGGGAAGTAGGTAGATTTACCTTTAAGAACAGGAAAAAATTGAGTTAGAAGGAAAAAAGATATGAGGACAATAGTGAAATGTTCCAAAAAAGAGTTCAAGGCAGAAGTAAATGAAAAAAACCCCAAACCACAATGTTTATGCATTAATTTCAATTCCACACACCTTACCACCACCACCACCACCACCACCACCACCACCACCACTAAAACAAATGGTATTGGTGGCATTAGCCAGAACAGTGTCAGTGGATGCTGAAAAGGAAAGTGACATAATTATATACATTATCAAGAGATTTCTCTTAATCTTGAAAGGCTCAAAATGAATGAGTCCTCCATATGCATTCTGAGTCTTTTCTGTAAAATTTATTGAATGTATTTTTAAACTTAGATGGAACAATGTAAAACAATATGTCTAACTACATTTCCTATTTGTGTCCCCAATATTATGAAATTGAAGACGAGAAAGGCCAAAGGAGAATATTATAAATACTATAATTCATCTTTCAGGTTGAAGGTCCTCAAAGATATGGTTATCTACCTGTCCTCCTGCCCCACCCTAAACCGCTCCCATTACCTGGTCCTGCCCACCAAGAGGGCACACCTAAAGTAACTAGCTCCTCCCATGACCTGGCTCTGATAAGGCCATATAAAATCCATACCCTTGTCGGGGCCTGCCACTATTTCCATCCACCAAAGATGTGCCCCTCTGGTGCTGAATAAAGCATCACTGGTCCACAAAGTCTTCCTCCATTTTCTTTTTCTTTTGTATTTTCTTTCATGTGCTTTCAGGTCCTGCCTATAAACTATATATGGTGAAGAAATTAATGTTATAGGTTAAACCCATGTGGTCAGTTATAGAACTGATTATTGTTATTTAGTTCTGATTTTCAAGAAAGATATATGTGAAAATTTGAAGAAAATTACAAATTGTTTTTACCAAGTTCCAAACATTGATGTCACATGTTATGGAACATGGGACCGTTGGTCTGTAAAATTCCAGATCCATTTAACTTTATTAAAATCATAGACTGTAACTTCATTAAAACCATGGACAGAAAAGGAAAAATACAAGATTGGATAGAAAAGGATTAAAACACTTATAATTATAATCCTTCAATATATTATTAGAGCCAGGCATGGTGGCACATACTGTAATTCTAGCTATTCTGGGGACTAAGGCAGAATGATCACAAGTTTGAGGCTGATCTGGATAATCCAGTAAGATTTTGTATCAAAATAAGAAGTAACAAGGGCTGGAAAATGTAAGTCAGTGTAGAGCATCCCAGTAATGGTGGGTGGCGGGAGACAGTATTTGAACAGAAGTAAAAGTATTTGCTCTAGAGAGACTGGGACCAATCTTCCCCAAATCCCGATAGTTGAAGAGAAATTCTATGTTATCTACCAGGATAGATTGTCAAGATTAAAGTTCCAAAAATTAAGCTGATGTGTTTTCTTTTCAAGTGCATCGTCTAACAGTATCTATTTCCTGCATTTTAGAATAAAGCAAATGTAGTTCCCATTCAGTCCTACTTTAGATGTTCAACCTATTTAAATCTGTTCCAGATCTACAAAGAAGCTAAGTAACAATGTTTGAAAAAATTAAATGCAATAATATTTAAATGTTCAACATTGTGTCAGACAAGTAATAGGAAACTTTCTCTATATTACCCCAATGCAAGCCCTCAACCCTGTGAAACCACACCAAATTGAACAAATATGTTCAAATGTTGTGAATTTATCACAAATTTTCTGAATTAAAGTAATTTAATAAATTTTCTTTCTTGGTTAAAATAAAGCCAATGGTTTTAAAATGATGAAGTTAACCTGATATTATGAATCATATGGTGTTAGACTCAGGCATTTCATCATCTAGTTTTCTAGAATACATATTCTTCATTAAAATTGGAAGTTCTATTGGTTATTTGTAGCCAAAAATTCCTAGGTGTAAATTGTCTGATATTCATAGATGCTAAATCGCTATAAGACCTACCAGATAGAAGATGGTTGGGTATTCCAGAAAAAGGACAAAGTATGTAGTATAAAAGAATGGGTAGAGATCAATTAATATTTTCTCATACTTAGAAATACCACCCAAACATATTCTGCCTCCCTTTTCTGGATCTGGGTATTATCATCTACCCAGTTGTTCTAGGCAGAAATTTAGGATATGTTCTTGGCTTTTCCCTTACATTTCCTAAATAGTACTAAAGTCCTTTCAATTCTGTGCCTCATCTGTCATCGAAGTCCATCCCTTTAACTTTCCATTTCTGTTAAGTGAGGCCATTATTGTCTCTTGCCAAGATACTCCCCCAAATAAAAGTTCTTTTACATCTAATGTATCCTCTCTACATCCTCCAAAGTGATCTTCCTAAGGCATAGGAATCACACAATTTCCATGCTTACATGTTCATTAAACCCACAGCCAATAATGTTAACATGTTATCACTATGATTTTCCATCCCAGTGGCCCTTAATTCAGCATTAACATTCTAGCCCACTTAGCTCCTCTATCAGAGCCTGACATCCTCACAAATACTCCAAGCAGCTGAATATATAATACATACATAATCATATTTACATTTCTAGACACATAAACATAAAAAAGTGTTTCAAAATAAGGAAAGCGTATTTGATGTCTTGTTTTAGGATTGTCTGGTAGGTAAAACTATCCTTTTAGATACTACTAACTAAACTTTCAATTGTTGCTTTTTTTATGAAATTGCACACAGAATTTTTTGAAAATTAATATTGTTGAAGAAAAAGTAACTGTTTTAAAGTAAAGGAGCATTCGATAACAAGGAAATAAGTTAAGTCAAGGACAGTGTTGTCATTTTAATGATCTTGCCACTACAATTTTGTTAAATAAAGAAGTCAAAGAGCTATACAAATTATATTTTATATTTGAACACACACACACACACACACACATGCACAGTAGTTTAAAAATTACTGATGGTTTGCAGATAAGTTCATGTAATTAAGAAATAAAGTGACTCATCTAACATAACAGGCACATAATGGTGCCAAGTTGGAAGTCAGGTAGGAGTTATACTGAAAAGCATTCTAATCTGCTGCTGGGAATAGCATCCTAAATCCATATTCTGAAAGAAATATGTAACAAGACATTAAGTATATGCTTGTAATAATAGTATACACTGTTACATACTTTTTATTAGGATAATGAAACATTTACTTAAATGCCAGAAAGTTTAAACTATCTTGTTAGCTTTATCATCCTCATTCATATAAATCCACTGAGAGTGGGAAGGCTAAATTTCTGCCTTTAATACAAAACTATTTTTCAGACCAGAAAGTCATTTTCTTATACCAATTCCTCCCAACAAAGGTGTGACTGTGACAGCCATCTAAGCATCATCTAAAAGAGGGAAAATGCTAAGATGATTTAAAAATCTATTTAATACTGTCACAGAACTATAACAGGAGATACAATTCACATGTTCACACATATATAAAACTAATTACAAATAATGATTAATGCCAACAAATTTGGAATGTACATGTTAACGGATGCAAGCATAAAATGGTGAATGTATCAATTTGGGAATTTTAGGACATATTAAAAATCAAGAGAAAAACCTCTAGAATATCAACATTAATAGGAAAACCAAGGTGACAGAATGATTTCTCTATGTTATTAAAAAATTCAATAAAATGTTTAAATGGTATTATTAACATGAAAAAATTTTTTTTTTCATCAAACATCCTGAAACAAAATGAAAAGTCTTAAAGACAGGAGTTTCAATTGTGTGACTCAGAGTGATCTAATATAGCTCAGATACTGTTTTGCAAGTAGGACTCAGTCATTCAGGCTGAGAGGTGATATATTTTCTAGTCTTCAGTCTCTTCATGATAACCCAAAGCAACACCAAAATTCAACCAGCAATTGTTGCCAACCTTGACACAACTAATACTAATTAAATGAAAGCAGCATTTAACAGCTGTTCAGGGATAAGAGCTTTCTCTAACTACAACTGGGATCTAAACTGTGTGAGGGTGCAGCTGAGGTAAGAGGTGATGTTTCTCATTATCTTTAGAGACATTCTATTCCCCTTACTTAGCATCTTAGAATATTAATAATAGATGAACATGTCCAAAATTAACTCAGGAACACTAACAGTCACTTATTAAAATGCACACTAAATGTCTTCACTTCAATTCATGAAATATGAACAAAAGATAATCATAAAAATTATGTGGATCAGAGAAAAGTAGTTTGTCATTTTGCTCCATTATTTTTTCCTTTAATTTTAAATTTCCTTTTATTTTTCTTTCTATTCTTTTTCTCTCTTTCTTTCTCTAGTGTCCCTTCTTTTCTTTCTTTGCTTAATAATAAAGTCAAAAAGGCTTAGCATGCTTTCCTAGAAAATGATTCCAGGATAACTACTTTGTTCAACATCATAATGGGCCACTACTTTCTACAGAGAATGTTTTCTTTCTGAAAGCTCCACTTTTACTTTCCTGCTGACTACCTGCCAGCTAGCATTGTTAAAGAAAAGGAGATGAAGGATTAAAGTCCCCCACCTTCCCCCAAGCAGCTAATACTTAAAATAGACTTTTCTCTAAAATGAAAAGCTGCTGTCTTTCCTATGGAGACCAGATTTACAAAATGGGGGAAAGAAAGTACAAATGAAGACAGACAGATAAACAGCTTCTCTGGGTGGATTCTTCAGGATAATAGGCCAAATGGGGAGATACCTATGAAAGAAAAATATCCCAAGATGATGCTTGAAAACATCCTATCTGACCACCTTGGGCAATGAGGGACTCACAATATATGAGCAATTTAAAGAATGAATAAATATGAAAATAGGGACAGAAATACCAGGGCTTAAGTTACCTTGCAGTAACTTATTTCATTATCTGCTTCCTGTCTCTTTTAAAACTTTTCGTCTCCCTATATTCTAACATATCAATTAATTATTATTTCCTTAACATTGGCCCTGCCTTTCAGCTCTCAAAGCATACCTTCAGAGTATTTATTAGTTGCTGTTTTCATAGATCTGACAGATTCAAAAACATTTAATAAATACTTGGTGATTGAATAATAAAAAAAACACAACAAAATTATACTGCTTTTCTCCCAAAATCTTTATAATAAAATTAAGAAAAGGAATGAAAGTTTAATAACTCAAAATGTTTCTTGTATTCTTACTTCTCTTTCACAAAGTCTTCTGTAAATTCCCATTTTTCCAGTTTGATAAAATTTTTAATTTCTTCACATTACCTAAAAACTTAGAAACTCATTATTTTTCACAAAATTGGTATCCAATCTGAAATTTAAATATTTCAAAGTTCACATGGTGTGAAGAAATTAACTGAGATAGGAATATTCCCATTAACCTCTAAGAAATAAGATAGTTAAAGTTTCATCAAAGATAAAAGTGTGAAATATATCAAGAAATTTAAAATACATTTTAAATTATTGAAGTTAAATTTGAAGAGAACGTTCTACTCACTAATTTGTGGGGAATTTTATGATATCACAAATTTTGGAATTATCTGCTCTTATGTTTTTGGTTTTCTGAAGACTTATTTTTAAAATATAGAAGCATTAGGCCTATTTTTTAGGGGTACAGTCCTTCTTGCTTTATCTTACTGGCCTAAACTCTGAAGCATTTAAAGAGGTGACCCTTTGATTTTTTAATAACTGAGTCATGAGAGACTTCCTCCCTGTTTGTGTTCAAAGGTTACTATGTAAACATACAAAATTATGTAAGTATAATAATAAATGATTAACACCAAATAAGCATATCAGAACTGCAAAACTTGAATTTCAAATTAATAAACTTACAAAAATTCCATTACATGCTCATACTCAATAATTTAAAAAACCTTCTGATATAAAGAGAAATTCATCTTTTATAAATAAGCAATTTTATAGAAATGTTTTCCATATTCTCTTTCACTATTGATGGCAGAAAAAAAAAAAGAAAGAAAGAAAAAAAATGGTGTAATCTTATTTCTCTGCTGAGGTAAAGTGTACATGCAAAATATGCACCCACTGTAAGGATACCATTGGATGACATGTTAGCTTTTCATTGCTGTGAAAAAATACTTGCGAAATCAACTTAAAAGGAGGAAATGTTAATTTTGGCTTCAAATTCAGTCCATGGTCACTGGCTCTATTATTTCTCGGCCTGTGCTGGGATGGAAAGTCAAGGCAAAAGAGCAGGTCAGAAGTCAGGTGCTCATCTTATGGCAGCCAGGAGGCAGAAAGAAAGGGAGAGGAAGAGGCCAGAGTCCCAACATATCTGTGTTAGTCAGCTTTTCATCACTATATCCAAAATATCCAACAAGAACAACTTAGAGGAGGAAGTTTATTTTGGCTCATGGTTCCAGAAGTTTATTCCATGGTCTGCTGAATTCATTGCTCTAGGTCCAATGAGACAGACATCATGGTGGAAGGGTGTGGTGGCGAGTGCTGCCCTGTTCACGGTGGCCAAGAAGCAGGGAGAGAGAACAGAGGTGGTACTGCAGCGAAGATGAACCCTCAAGCGCACATCCCCAGTGACCCATCTCCTTCAGCCATGACTCATTGACTTACAGTTACCACCCCATCAGTCCATTCTGATTAGGTTACAGATCTCATTATCTAATCATTTTACTTCTGAATATTCCTGCATTAACACAGGAGCTTTTGGTGGACACCTCATATCCAAACCATAATAATACCCCTAATTAGGCATACCTCTAATGACCTTCCAACTATATCATAACTCCTAAAATTTCTACCATCTCGTAATAATGGCATGAGCTAAGGATTAGTCTTCAACAGGTGAGACCTTGTGGGGCATGCCAGATCCAAACTATAACTGATGATAAGCTGATTTAACCTTGCAACTCCTATAACATTCAAATATAGAACATTTACATCACTCTTAGAGGTTATTTTATGCCTTTTCCACTTAATACCACTCGTTACCACAATTCTGGATGTAGACAACACTGATAACCTCTATGTCACTATGCATTCATCTGTATTTTGTGGAATTTTATATAAGTAGAATCATACAGTAAGTACTCTTTTATCTCACATAACTTTGTCAGAAATCTGAGAATGACTTAGCTGGATAATTCTGGTTAAGAGTTTCTCATGGTGAACTCAAGCTGTTGGCCAGATCACAATTATCTGAAGCCTTAAATGGGGTTGAAGAATTTGTTTCCAAAACTAGCTGGAGACTCCATTCTTTGATGGCTTTGATAGGAAGTTTCAGTTCCTACTCACATGGACCACTCTAATGAGCTGCTTCAGGGGTGTCCTTAAGACAAAGAAAGTATATTTCTATAGAATGTGCTATTAGAAGAAAAAAAGAGTCTGCAATGCCCTTTATGACCTACTCTCCAAATCAAACATCCACATTTCTTCATTAATGTATCCATGAGAATGAGTCTTGAAGTACAGTCTACACTCAAGTTTGGGGCTAGGGAAAGGGATTAAGCTCAATCTGTTGAATAAAGTGTAAACATTTTCTTGAACAATTATGCATAAAGCATTAATGAAAATTCATGTAAAAAGAACTGCATTTTTAATCTGTCTGGCTTTGGCATTTGTTTACATCTCCTTTGGGTAAATAACTATGAACAGAATTGCTGGATCATATAGAAAGGGTACATTTAACATTGTAAGAAATTGTTAAACCCTTATCTAAAGTGGTTCTACCATTTTAGAATCCTACACAAAATTGATGAGAGTTCCTTTTGTTCCATAACCTTATTAGCAGTTGGTATTATCAGTCTTTTCAACTTTAGCCATTCTAACAGTTATATAGCATTATCTCCTTGTGAGTTTAATTGGCAATTCTTTGAGGTCTAATGATTTTGAACATATTTTCCTATGCTTATTGGCCATCACATAATTTATTTATTGGATTTTTTTCTTTCTTAATGATAAAACACAGTTCTTTATAAACGTGAATATAATTTTTTGTTAGATACAAATATTGTATATACTGTATCCAAGTTCATAGATTATCTACTCAGTTTCTTAAGTGTTTCTACAGTAGCAGAAGGTTATAATTTGATAAAGTGTAATTTATCAATTATTTTATGTTTCCTCTGTCCTATCTAATAAATATTTGCTAAATCTAAAATCAAAATGAATGTTATTCTATGTTTTCTTCTAGAGATTTTATATCTTAATTTTATTAACCAGGTTAAATTTTGCATATGAACATAGATAAGGCTGAATTATTTTTAGAAATCAATTTATTTTGCCATATAAAAATTCAATTATATTAACATACATAAAATAAAAATTTACCATCTTAACACATTTTAAGTGTATAGTTCAATAGTGTTAATATATCAATAGTGTTAATATATTAACAGTGTTGTGCAACCAATCCTCAAAATAGTCTCATCTTTCAAAACTAAAATCCAATATAAGTTAACTCACCATTTTTTCCTCCCATAAGCCCAGGGCACTTGCCTTTCTATTTTCTGTCTCTATGAATTTAAAATTATATATTACTTGTCTGTATAGACATATTTTATTTTGTATAATGTCCCCAAGGTACATTCATTTTGTAGCTTGTGTCATAATGTTGTCCCTATTAAGGCTAAACAATATTCCCTTGTATGTATAAATCATATTTTGTTAACTCATTCATCCTTTGATGTCTACTTGTGTTGCTTCCATATTTTGGCCATTAAGAATAATGTTGCGGGCTGGGGATGTGGCTCAAGCTGTAACGAGCTCGCCTGGCATGCACGGGGTGCTGGGTTCGATCCTCAGCACCACATAAAATAAAGATGTTGTGTCCACCAAAAACTGAAAAATAAATATTTAAAAATTTTCTCTCTCTCTCTCTCTCTCTCTCTCTCTCTCTCAATATAATAATAATAATGTTGCCAGGAACATGGGTAAATAAAGATCTCAAGAACCTGTTTTCAATTATTTAACGATATATTCAGAAATGAAATATCTGGACCATATAGAAAATGGTTTTTGAGGAGACATTATACAGCATTTTAGAGTAGGTCTACCATTTTACATTCCCATATTCACAATGGTTATAATTTTCCTATATTCTCAGAATACATGCTATTTTCTGTTTTTCTGATGGTCGACATTTTAATGGGCATAAGTGAGATAAATAGATGTCTATCTCACTTATGCCAAGAGAGAAAGAAATTCTTTTTAAAAAAAGGAATTTAAAAAAAACATCTAAATAACACAAATAATAAGTGAACAAATGAACAAGCATCAAGATAGTGCTAAAACAAGTCTATATGCATCTGGAAAAAATGAAATGTAATCCTTAGTGAAAGAGATTTATTAGAAAAAAATGGATATCTAAATGCAAAATTGCTTTCAGATTTCACTTGCATGGAATATAACATCATTCTTTCACTTTAAGTCTCTAGATGTCTTTGCCTATGGTTTATGTTTCTTTCAGGGAACATATAGTTCAATCTTTTTTTAAATTTTTTTTTAGTTGCTCAAAATATTACAATGATCTTGACATATCATATATTTGATTCAAATGGGGTATGAATTCTTATTTTTCCACGTGTACAGATTGTAGTATCACATTGGTTTTACAGCCACGTTTATACATACAGCCATACTAGTGTCTATTGTATTCTGCTACCCTTCCTATCCCCCCTCCTCCCCTCCCATCACCTCTCTCTACCCACTCTACTGTGACACTTCTCTCTCTCTCTTTTTTTCTTCCCCCTCACACCATCTCTCTCTCTTTTTTTCTTCCCCCTCACACCATCTTATATATAATTTTGCATAACAATGAGGGTCTCCTTCCATTTTCCCTGTGATTCCCCTTTTCTCTCCCATTTCCATACACCTCTCATCCCTATTAAATGGTAATCTTCTTCTCATGCTCTTCCTCCCTGCTCTGTTTTGAGTAGCCTCCCTTATATCAATCTTGTTTTTTAATCCATTCTTTTAAAAGTCCATGTCTTTTAATTGAAGAATTGAGACCAGTTGTATTCATTATATTATAGAGAAATGTCTTATTACTTCCTGCTACTTTGTTTTATTAATAGTGTTGGATTTGACACTATTTCTGATTTCTTCATCTACTCTTGTAATGAGATTTTTTTTCTTCTCCAAGCTCTCCTGGTTATTTTTAATCTTCATCTTCTGTGTGTAGGATTCCTTTATTTATTTTCTGCAATGCTGACTTAGTAATCATGAATTCATTTAATTGATGTTTATCTTGGTAAATTTTTGTTTATTCTTCAATTAAGAAGGACATCTTTCCTGGAATAACACTCCAGGTTAGCCATTATTTTTTTCAGGCTTTGGAATATGTCATTCCAATCCCTTTTGGATTTTAGGTTTTCTGCTTTAAATACACTGCTATTCTGATTTTTCTTTTTCTTTTTTTTTTCTGTAGGTGACCTGTAATTTCTTTTTTGTAGCTTTATTTTTTTTCTTATTCTGTGTTTTTAGGCATTTTAATTATAATGTGTCATGGTGAGGTTTTCTTCTGGACTTTTCTATTTGGGGTTCTAAATTCCACCAGTATCCAGATATCTTTATCATTCTCAAAGTTTGAATTTTTTGGCTATTATTTCAGTAAAAAGATTATTAATGCCAATAACATGTATTTCTGTTCCTTGATACCTATGAACCTTATTTTAGGTTTCTTAATGGTGTCTCACAGTTCTTGGAACAATAATTATAGTTTCTTATTTATTTCCCCTTCAATACTGTCTGAATATTTCAGAATGTATGCCTTTTCAAATTCTGAAAGTCTATCTTCTACTTGATCTAATTTAGTGGAGAGACTTTCAATTGCGTTTTTATTTCATTTATTTTATTCTTATTATACATGTTTTAGAGATATAAATGTATATACACAATAAGATACTGAAGATCTGATAAGATTTTTTCAATCTTTTTCTTTGTGTATTTCTGTTTGAAGAGTTTCTCTGGCTATATCTTTAGTTGACTAGATGTCAATATCTATTCTACTGTAAATGCCATCCAGTGAATTTAATTTCTGATATTCTATTTTTCCTTTCTAGAAGTTCAATTTCTGTTGTTTTTCCATTTACATTTTCTCCTTATTTGGTTCATGTGTGTCTTTTCATCACTGAGCATATTCATAAAAGCAACTTTAAAGCCTTTATCTGTGAATCCCCTAAATCCAGGAGATTCCTCCTAATTATGAGTTCAATTTCTGCTTCTTTGTTTGATTTGATGTGGAACATTTTGACTCTATAATTTAGACATTTTTGAGTAGAGAACTTACTTGAATTCCTTTAAAGTTATTGGAATTTGCTTTGTTAGATTATTATTATGGATCAGTCTGATTATTATGAGAATTGTTTTGTGTTTCTAGGGCAGGCCTAAAGTAACATTTACTCTAGGACTAGTTTAACTTTAGTAAGGTGTTTAACTGTTGGAGCTCTCCTTAATGCCTTAAAAATACACAGATTTCTCTACTTTTAGTGGGAATGTGAATGATTCCCAGGCTCTGAGCTCCAAAATTTGTTCAGGTTATTTACCTCTAGTAATTGTGTCTCCCACTCCAATAATGGAGTTTCATTCTTTGAAATGATTAGCATTCAGTTAAGGCCTGCAAAGAACTTGTAGAACTCTTTTCTCCCAAATCAACTCCACAAATACTGGTGGCTCATTCTCCTCAAAGTTAAATCACTACCTATTCAACTCAGGCAATATTTGGGCCCTTTCTTCCTGCATCACATTATGGAAATTACCTTCAGTTAGAAATTTAGGGAGATCATAAGTCTTACCTTATTTGCTTCACTTTATTCAGGAATCATAGTACTTAACTTCCTGCTTCCCAATGTCTGAAAACTTTATTTTTAGATACTTTACGCCTTTGTATCTTGTCATTGCAGAAGGCATGTAAATAGTATTTGTTCTTCATGGCCAGAGCAAAAAAAAAAAAAAAAAAAAATGCTACAACTGTTTTTAGTGCAATCTTGTAACTAGATCCAAAGTATTGAATAAAAGTTACATCATTTGAATTTTACTCTCTGGAAATTTTCTAAGAAACATTCTTATCTTCTAATCAGAAGAATGCACAAACAAACTTATATAACAATAATAATCAGTGTTTGTAACATAAAAACAAGCAATTAACTGTTCAATACAGGCATACCTTGGAGATTTTTCAAATTTGGTTCAAGACCACTGCAATGAAGTGAGCATCACTATAAAGTGACGAAAAGCTGACTAATGCAGTCACGGAGACAGCTCCCCTTCTTAAACCTTATGTACCAACATTCACCAGCTTCACACCTTTCTTCTGGAGCTTCCTAACCTCTCCCAGCCTTCACAGATTTGAAGAGATTTAGAACCTTTCTAGGGATTAGTCTTAGGGTTATGTTGTGGTTGATTTAATTTTCTATCCAGACCACTAAATCTTTCTTCTTAACAGCAATAGTTCTGTCTTGCTTTGTCATTAATGTGTTCATTGGACTAGCATTATTAATTTCCTTCAATAACTTTTCCTTAGCATTCACAAGATGGTTAAGTATTTGGCATACCAGACCTAGATTTTAGCCTAGTTTTGATGTCCCTTCCTCACTAGCTTAATCATTTCTAGCTTTTGATGTAAGGAGGGAGATATGTAACTCTTTCTGTTGCTTGAACATTTAGATGTTATTGTAAGTTATTAATTAGCCTGAAATCAATATTTTTGTCTCTTAAGGAATAGAAGGGCCTATGGCAAGGGCGAAAGAAGTGGAAATAGCTAGGTTAAGCAGTCAGGACACACACAACACTTAGTAAATTTGGTACCTTATATGAGTATGATTTATGATGCCCCAAATTTTAATAGAAACATCAAATATCACTGATCACAGGTCACCATAAAAAGATATGATACTAATTAAAAAGTTTAAAATACACTGTGAGAATTAGCAACCTGTGAAACAGAAATGAAATGAGCACATGCCATTGGAAAAGTGGCACAAATCCTCTTGCTTGGTTAAGGGTTCCCACAAACCTTCAATTTGTAAAACATACAATATCTGCAATGAATAATAACAATATGTAATAAAACAAAGCATGTTTATAATGGAGATTATTTACATAAGTTATTATACAATTATGTAATGGAATAATCTGCTATTGTTAACTTAAGACAATTCATTGATTTGAATGCACAACACATTGTAGTTTTTGTGTTTGTCAATATATAAGATGTATCCTAAAAAATGTCTAATCATTATCTCTACAATTTAAGAATATTGGTGACTGTATAATTTTTCCTTGCATCCTTGATTTCTGTTTAACACATTATATCTTACTTTCATTTATTTATATTTTGAGAAAAAAAATCAGCCTTATTGATGATTCTTGACTGTTCTTTATAGTAAATTAGGAAACAAATAGACAAAGGGGTCCTTAACTACACTTTCCAAAAAATATCAAGGACATTCACACAATTTGTTTATAATTTATGTTTCCCAAGTTTTTAAATGGAATCTGAGCTTGTTATTGTTGGTAAACTAATTTAAAGAAAAATATTTATGTGTACAGTTAAATATTTGATAATTCAGTTGATAAGAAAACAAAGCTTTATAAACTTTAAAAAGAATTGAATAAAAAGAGGCTTAAGAGGAAAAACTGTGGTATAATTAAAAACCATTAAAATGTAGATGCTGTAATTCATGCAGGCCTGTAAAAAAAGGATAAAACCCACTCACCAGATATTCACAGCATTTAAAAAAAATAAAGCCATACTATCACAAAGATAATACAGTGCCTTGACTACTATTTGATTTGGTGGATTTTAGTTATAAAAGGGAAAGAGAAGGAGAAATATGCTTGATTTGTGGAAGAAAGAAGAAAAATGCCACTGCAGAGCACTTGCAGAATAATAAAAAAAAACACTTCATTCTCTATAAAATACATAAATAAAAATTATCTTCCTATAATACAGCTAAGAACTGATAATTTTAAAAACACAGACATAAAAAAGTAGAATTTATAAAACAAATGATTCCATTCTCAGTTGTAGCCAGTATTAATTTTTAAATATATGTCTTGAAGAGAAATTGAGGGAAGGGGAATGGTACAGGTACATAAGAATATAATACTGGTGTAGAGGTATAGATAGAGTCATAAATGTAGGCATGAATAGGAATGTAAATAAGTACAGAACATTTTGAAACCATGCTTTTTTTTGTTTGTCAAAATTATACTGTATCATTCTATTGATAACTGTTTGATGGACTTCAGAGAAATATGGATTGAGCTCCTGGCCATTACATACTCCCAGTGTATTATTGAGAAAATTAATTCATTTCTCTGTATCTCATTTTTTTTCTTGTTTAACACAGATAGCATCTGAGCCTCTGTGTATAATTGAGGTGATAATTTGATATAATAATAATGCAGAACCAAATCATAATAGGATTTCTGAACTTAGATTATTTTAATGATTATTAATGATTATTGGTTTTGTTTTATTGCAATTACAAAGTTTACAAGCTACATGACTCTCGATTTTTGATCATTTTCCTAATCATAGTAATGTTCCTTAACTACAAATCTAAAGGGGTAGAACATTTTGTCTTATGTAATATAGTATATCCTTTGCAGGTAATACATTGATTAGAATTACATACATGCAGCTTCAGCTTTGAATTAAACTCAGAGAGAATTAAGGCTAGGCTTGTAACATGAAATCTCAGGAGCTATGTACATGACCATATCTGTCCATACAAACAGGTATGAAAAGGCTGGGGATGTAGCTCAGTGGTAAAGCACTTGCCTAATAGGCGGCAGGAGACACTGGGCTTAATGAAAAGATAAAATAAAATTAAAAAAAAAAAAAGAGCAGAAACCGAAGAACAACTTCTCAGAGTAATGAAGTTAATTTGAAAGGAAAAAACAACAACAACAACAACAGTAAATTAGAAGAGAGATCAGTTTGGGTTTTTAGTGGTTTTTTCATTAATGCATCTTTCCGAAATTCTAGCTATCATACAAAGACTTACATTTATTTATCAGGCTACATAGACACTTTGTACCTCAGTGAATATAGTAAGACCTCTTTGATGCTAAATTAATTAAAATCATAAGAAAAAGTTTTCAAGAAACTGTTGTGCTATTCTCAAAGCTCTTAGTTTCAAGAATTATATTGATCGATCAAAGAATAAACAGAACATTTGGTGAAGGAATTGATGATCAGTTTTCTTTCTACACAGTCTCTGCTGTGCTGTGAGAATAGTACATATTTTCAGTGAAAAATTGGGAGAATGATAATTTTGAGTCCCAAGACTGGGGAGAAAGAGTTCAGTGGGACCACATGAAAATCTGCAGAATGTAACATGTATTTGCTGATATTAAAAGGTAAAAAGGACTGTACAGCCGTGGGGCATTCCAGATAAAACTAATTTACAGAAATTTTGGAAGACTATATTTTTAAATTTTAGGTCAGATATAATAGGTGGTACAAAGATAGAAGTGATTTGTTACAACTAGACATCAAATTTAGTTTACATAAATTACTCAGATTTATGTTTATTTCCTATGAGATTAAAAACAAAAGCCCAAAATACAGATTCTGAAGTAATATGGCAAGAATATTAGAGAGAACATTAACCTTTCTTTTCCTGTAATTAGGAGAAGCAGGAGCCTGTGAGAATGGAACTGTTCTTATATCTACTAGAAGAGCACACTTTTGGTAAAAGATGATAGTAAAGTACCTCCATTTTCCAAAATGGTATGTATAACATCTGTTGATTAATGCATTCCTATGTATTAAAAAATGGCAGGAAAAAAAATTTCAAGATATTGAAATAATATAGGTGGCTATATGTGGGTTCAGTGGACTTGTACAAATTTGCCCTCCAGGAATACTGCAGCCTTATGTTCCAGCAAAGAATATAAAGCATTTGCTTAACAAGAATTTGAGTTGACAAAAAATCCTTCAAATGGAACATTTTAATTAGGATTTCACAATGAGGAAAACTACAAGACATTTTTTATGAGGAAAAGAAGCTGCATTTTCTCTGTCTTTACAAATGCAAAAAAAAAAAAATGGGAAAATCCAGAAACTTGGGAGGAAGAGCAAACCTGGTTTTAAATTATATCCATTTGATGACAGTAAATACTTCCAAAAGCCCAATATGTCTATACATAAATTAATCTTCTGCATACTTTTAATATCTTTATCAGATATTACTTTTGTATAGTATACCCAAATACTATAATCAAGTGGAAAGATGAGGACTGAAGAATTCTGAGGGCTGCTTTTTGTCTTTTTTCTTTGTTTGGAGTTTGGGCTTCTATTTATTTGTGAAAAGGTACCTTCAAATAGACCAAGAAAAAAATGTGTACTTTTAAGAGAGGGGACATAAAAACTGATTGCTAGTAGAAAGCAAAACAAAATAAGACAGTTCACAGTGTTCATTCTCCAACAATTTCTGGCTACCAATTCTCTCCCCAACCCTTAACATTCCTGCAATGGTACTCTGGGTTGGGCACCTATCTAAGAACAAATCACCCTTTTTCACCTCCCAGTCAATGCACATATATATCTCCCTGTAGAGCGGTGCCTACACATACCACAGATAAATATATCCACACACACATGAAATACTACATATCCTTCAAGACACAACTCAACTCATAGATCATCCCCTGGAGCTGGTTCCCTCTGGTATTCTTCTTTTCTCCAGACTTCAGTGTCTGTATCAAGCTGTGCTCCTCACACAGTTATACAGCTCACTTGTGGGGACAGAGGTTACAAATGTGTATGCATGGGTTGGGTCAGATCTGTTAAATTTCACATTTGGCTCAGAAGGTGTTGTTTACTTTTTAAATTAGCTGGATGTTTTTATATTATATGACTTCCTATAAAATTGCAGATTTCCAGCTCTATGGGGGAAGAAAAAAATAATCTGGGATTTTCATATGCACAATTGCCTATCATGAAAGGGCTCTCATACACTAGTAAAAATTTGTTGGGTTCACCTCTGTTCCTTGTCTCCCCTTCTGGATTTGTCTTTTCTCACTCACATTCTGTGTGCATTGTATGTTTATCACAGATAAATGCTTCTCTGTACCTCACGAATTTTTATTATTCCACCCTATGTATTACTTGACTTTGAATACCTCTAGGTTGTGGGAACCTGAACATCACAGACAGTTTAAACATACATGTCATTTACTACCACCATTATCTTTATTATTGTAGCAATTTTAACCACAACTTCTTCATTTTCTCAATTCAAACTCATCTTCAATGCTTCTAAAATACCTATTTATCCTTAGCAATCCTCTCCTTGGCTGTTCTTCTGTTTAATGTGTTAAACATGTAATGACCAAAAGAGAGACTGTCAAAGTAAAGCTGTTGATAATTCTCAATCTGGATAATTAATCCATAAACAAATAAATTAGCCTAAACCATGTCTCATGTTCTTATCTTCCTTCCAGATAATTGGCTCCCTGCCCAGGATTGAACACAGAAGGCCCACAGGAGCACCAGAAGTTCTACCATAAGCTTCTGTAGTCAGCTGACAACCATAGGGTCCTCTGGGAAGTCAGAACTCTGTGTAATTGCCTGAAATTCCTTCAGGCCTAGCTAGGCTTGATTTCATTGACTAGTGGTTCATTTGCTCAATCTGTCTGATAGCTCACCAGGGGAAAACAGGCTTTTCATCACTTGTAAAATAAGAAACATCACATTTTTAAAAATTATAATCAAACTGTCTCCAGTCTCTGTGAAAAGCACATAACAGAGCATGTGTTTCTGCTCACACACACACACACACACACACACATACACCAAATAGAAGATATTACTGGATCAGCTACTATATGCCCAGTCCTTTTTTTTTTTAATTGTCAATGTACTTTTATTTGATTTGTGTGTGCTGTTGAGACTCAAACCTAGCCTCACACATGCTAGGCAAGTGCTCTACCACTGAGCCACAACCCCAGCCCTATGCCCAGTCTTAAGTGAGGTGATTTTTTTTCATTAAACCACTCAAAACTCATGTCAGATATTATCATTCATATTTTTATAGATGAGCAAACTGAATTTTAATATATTATACATATTTCAATATATATTTTGCTTAATATATTAATTAATATATTAATTTTAATATATTAAGTGAAATATATTGCCTGATAGAATCAATGACTGAAATTATGGGATGCAAATTCTGGATGTAGGCCTGATGTCTAAAATGTATTGATTTTACTAAGCCAATCAGTGCCTTCTCCTGAATGTTCAAGTCTGCTCATTCACAGAAATTACAGGGGAGTATGGCCTTAGCTAAAACAAAAGGGTCATGAGTCCATAATTGATGAAAAATCTGAAAAGCATAATCATACTAAGAAGTACCTGAGGCACTTTACTTGGGAAAAAACCCAGACAAAATAAAAATTGCTATTGCTAAATATTTGGGTAAGCATGAATTCAGTTGTTTGGAGGTGTACAATTCTTGCAGTTTGTAAGAGGCTTTCTATGAAAAAATAACTTCATATTACAACTGCAAAATTACAAATGTTCTGAAAGTAAATTTATGAAAAATAAATGTCACTTTGTTTTTTTTTTTTTTTGGTACGGGGGATTGAACTCAGTGGCACTTGACCACTGAGCCACATCCCCACCCCCAGCCCTGTTTTGTATTTTATTTAGAGACAGGGTTTCACTGAGTTGCTTAGTGCCTCACCATTAATGAGGCTGGCTTTGAACTCAGTATCCTCCTGCCTCAGCCTCCTGAGCCACTGGGATTACAGGCATGCACCACCACACCTGGATAAATGTCACATTTTAAAGAGCCTCATACATAAAAACAATACATACAAATAATATCACAGTTTTTAAAAAATAAATTAACTGCCTAACATACCTTTATACCATTTTTCCTTTACATTTCTGGCTATACATTCTTTAATTGCCCTTTTAATCAGATGCCTGCTATGGTGGCTGCCCTCCTGGCTCAGCTTTAGAAGAATTTACTAATAAGGACAAACGTCAAATAATATAATAGGCTGCATTAAAAAGTTGTGGACTCTCATTATTGAAGTATTTGAACCGAAAAGCTCTATAATATCTAGTAAAGATGTGACTGGTATGAGAAGTTAAACTTGGAGTGTGTGTGCATGACTCATATGTCTCTGTCAACGTGATGTCTAGTTTTGCTACATTAATTCCTTTTACTCTTTGTTAATAAGAATTTTTGATGAAAAAAGAAATGTAATATTAAAAATAAATGCCTAAGAGAAAAAACATAAGATAGAAAAACAAACTTTAAGAAAACAAAAGCAGGTGGGAATGGAGTGGCTCAGTTTGAAGCATAGGGTAGAAGATCAAGTCTGCCCAAGACCCTCTCTTTCCCATTCACCTGGTAGTGACTCTTACAAATTGCAAAGGGAATTTAGGGTCCTGCAAAACTCAGTTCTATATCCTATAGACCAAGGGCTTGCTTTTGAGTTTGTACTATCAGTGTGAATTTTTATATCTAAAACGTTTTCATAGTAATCCATAAAGCAAAGAAACTTCTGTGAAAGATCCCCCCAGGGCTTCTAAAAGTGGGATATGCAAATTCCAGGGTGTAAAGAGTGTCACATGAAGAGGAAGGCATACCAGAAGATATAGAACAAAGGTGGCACAGCTTCCTGTTACATCTGCATTATATGATGTGAAGTATATACAGTGTTATTTTTATATTAAATTAATATAACAATAAATACAATGCAATACAAAACACCTAAAGATAAAATATGATTTTAAAATTCCCAGCTAAACATAAGAGTTGATAATAGGGGCTCAGATCCCGTACAGAGGGAGGTGTTCTACTCATCTCTGCAATTTTGAGGGAGAAAGCTCTGTATGAAGTTAATAGTTACAGAAAGTACTTGGAAGCTGAAAATACAGCTCCTAATCCTTGCACTGGGAATGCCAGACCATTTTAAAGTTGGAGGAAATGGCACCTGTCCCACCCCCCTACTTGGCTGCAAAGATGAAAATCAATCCAAGGGATTTTTATTAAACAACTTCAGAGTTCTTGGCATTTCAAAGGACACTGTGGGGTAAAGATGTTTAACAGAGAGCACAGTCTACATCCTTTAAGAGTCTGCAACCTAATACTGACAACAGAGACAAATCAACCACTAATCTGAAATGGTTATCAGATGAAGGAAGCCCAGGGGGTTGCATTTTGAAGAGCAGAATGCAATCATGAATTTTATGTGGAATAAAGTTACTAAAGAAGTATGTGGAGCTGTTTTTATTATTGATAGTGAACATGTAGTTTTCCACAACTGCAAACAAACAAGTTGTCTGATAATTCTGTTTTTATAAGATTCTGTTTTTATAAGATAAAAACAGAATTATCAGACAACTTGTTTTTATAAGATAAATTATGTTTTATAAGAGCTAGAAAACGATTGAAACTGGTCATGGACAATGGGGATAAATGGGTAAACTGAGAGTTTATAAGAAGCTAAAAGCTACACTTACAAAATTAAAGCCCTCAATGCATTACTTTGCAGAGTGATAAAAATATTTTTAATTTTCCCTAGTAAAGTATTCCTTTTTAGTTTTTATTATGCATCACTCTTAGTTTTTGTTTTAATGTGTTTTTGATAAGAATCACATTATCATATTTTCATGTGAAACATTTGCAGGGATATTTTGCCAATTACCCTATAACAAAATAAACAATTTATTAATTCAAAGAAATTGCAAATATGGATGATTTTGTTATTTTATTTGATTCCTACGGATTATCTAGTCACTCGATTTATTTTCTGTTCTTCTGGATATGCATTTGCCATATTCAAACAGTTTTATCACTTCCACCAAAAGAAATAAAAAGGAGATAATGTCAAATTTTCTCACTTTAAGTTTCTGCCTCTGGTAAAATACCTAGTACCTAAAAACATAGAATAAAATAATACCACCACATTTACCATTATCTATAATGGTTTTCTCCTCAAGTATGAGGAATTTTAGGATATTCCAATGTATGATTTGCTGTAAACTCAGATAATATTTGAGGCTTGTGGTATAGGCATTCCCACACCCTGCTGATCACTGAGCAGGATTTTATAATCCCTAGTGCTGGCTTGCAACAATAAATACTATAAAGCATAAGCAAAAACTGTCAGGACTGTGGGGGCAAAATCAAGAAGGATTTAGTAAATAGTAGTTAGGAACAAGAGTTTGGGACATACCTGGATTAGAATTCAAAATCTGCTGTTTGATTTACCCTGAGGATGACCTTGGTAAATAAATCTAAGTAACAATGTCCTCACTGTTAACCCCTAGCTCAGATTATTAAAGGAAAAACTAAGATAAAAAATATATATGCATATGTACTCAGAGAATATAGATTCTTTCTCTCTACATATATTGATTCCAGAGCTCGCAAGACATCATGAATCATAAAATTCCCTGAGAGTGCATTACCAACTTATTCTCTCCTATAGGGAAAGAAAAAAAAGAAGACAGGAAGGAGAAAAAAAGGGATGGAGAAGGGAGGAGAGGGGGAAAGAAGGTATATCTCCATATATCAGTGAGGTGTATTTATGCTATGCATATAGATCTGAAGGCATATAAATCTCAATCAATGGGCATGCTTTTTACCAATAAATGGAATGAGTAACAGGCTTAGTGTTGTTATTGTTGTTTAAAAATAATTTAAGGTTTTAAACATCAGTTATTTGCTGAATACTGAATTGTGTTCTGCTCAAAATTCATAAGTGCTAACCCTAAGTCCTTCAGAATCTGTCTGTATTTGGAGATAGGGTTTTTATAAATAAGCAAATAAGTTAAAATCAGTTTATTAAGATGAACCCTTATCCAATATGACTGGTATTCTTAAAAGTATAAATTTTGGCACAGAAATGTACAGAAGGAAAATAAAGTGAAGATACAGGGAGAAGATGACTATCTACAAGTCAAGGAGACAGGTTTGGAACAGATCCTTCCCTCACAGTTTTCAGAAGGAACCAACTTTTCCAACACTCTAATCTCAAACTTCCAGCTCCATAACTGTGAAAAAACATATCACTATAATTTTATCTGTGACATTTTGTTATGGTAGCTCTCACAAACTAATAATTCATCTAAACTATATCCTTGTTAAATGCTTGCCAGTTACATATACAGAGTTGCACCCAAGGATATTCTAAGACTAGCACCAGGACTCTTAAAATAGTTTACTTCCCCACCAGCACATTAGCTAAAAATATTTAGCTTTGTATTTTTTTTTATTAATGACAAGGAATACTAAGTATACCCATTAAGTGATAGAAATACATGGTATAAAATATCATAGAGCATGCCTGACATTGTTTTCTTCTGAATAATTATTGAAGCAGGATTACCAGTCACTCACCTAAGACATCAAACTTTCTATGTACTCATAGGTCTGCTATATGGAATAATTGTATGTAAAACAATTACATTTTAGAAAATATCCATCAAAATAATTTTATTTTGTGGAAGTTGATCTTTAATAATCATTTCTCATGTTAGTAGTTAAATTGGAGCACAAGATTCAAGTTCCAATTAAAATGGTAGAAAAGCCCTCCCAAGGAATTTTATATAGATTTTTGTTGTCTTAGGAGTTCTGGGATTAATAAAAGCCTAGAATCTTTTGCACCTACCCCATGATTGCCCTTTAATCATTCAATTAGGATGTCCTAAAGCATACACAATATGGAATTCATATGTAAAAGTAACAGAGTTTATACATACATTTTTCCCAGTGCTCAAAATTTCAACTACCTAGAGAGATATCAGTCTTTTTTTCTGTGCCCACACCATTCACATTTTCATGAAACTTTCATAAGAAATACTCCTGATTACAATACACAGGATGTAATGGGGTGGGGATGTGTATTTTTACAGGGAAGAGGACATGTGTAATGACTCACATGTATATTGGACAATAAATATCTGTCAGAGACATATCTAATACCATGCACCTGCATAAACGTTTGAGAGTTTAGATATTATTTTAAATTAGTTTTACTTTTTAAAAATGTGAGAGGTAGTAAACTGCATAGGAATGTTAAGTTTTCTTGCCAGGAGTCACATCCATTAGATAGTCTCAGGAAAAATGAATCAGTAAACTAAGCAGTTTTATAAAGTTAGTAGAGAGGACCAAGAAATGTTAACTAACTTAAATACTACTTAAATATCATCTATGTACTACCAAGTAATTATTAAGTAATAAAAATGTCAATCTGTTTACCATTAGCTATTTTGCACAATATGTATCATGCTGCATCCTTAAATTTGATTCTGTAAAACATTTTGTATAGATCAACTCATTACAAAGACTTGTCTGAAAATTTGGGGAAACTTTTTAAGTATTTGGTCTCTATAGAAAGGTCAATACTTATTAAAGATTTTTACTGTGCTATTGCAAAGTGAAATTGGTGAGATATGAACATATTGATATTTCCAACAAGAGCTATAAGTTCCTGCCATTTCATTTTAGATTACCTCCTAACACACTGTACAGAAATATCATTGTGTATTATTTTTCTGTTACTTTTTCATAAAGCAAAAAAGTTATTTTTAATAGAAACTGCTGCTACTGTATTCTAAGAACCAAAAAGAAAAATATAGTCTGGGATAATTCCAATGTACATGGAGCCTGCATATACAATCCAGTACTACTTTCATATCTGACTGCATGGTATTTTGTCAATTTTTATTTCCTATCCACTTGGGTTTATGATAAAGGTTTCACCAGGCTTTTTAAAATTTATTTCTACACAAAATATTTATTAATCATGAAGCTGTTCAAAACTTCTGGCACCCTGCTAGGTAAATGTGCAATTAAGAGAAAACAAGATAGATTACATAATTGGATAATATACATGAGAAAAGGCTTACAAAAGCTGTTGCTCTGTAACTTATACTTTTAAGTATGATTTATAAAACTTTCATACTACACAAGGATCCAATGTTTGGATGTATTACATAAACATAGACAAGTATACTCACCACAATATAATTTAAAACAAAAAAATACAATTTTAGAAAGTTGGTTGTAAAAGCTTTTTTCTAAAATATATCTTATTTTACCACAGTCCATTAAACAATCAGAGGTGCCTCCTCTCTAGGGAAATAATCTACCAAGTAAAAATGAGTAATAATAAAGGTATTAAAAGTCATGGCCAGGTCCCTGGAAGGATGGAAATTTCAGCAGGACCACATTACTATGACTGTTAGATAAAATTAGTTGCTGTGATGACTTCCCTTTTGCAACATTTATCACTTTATATGATGCAACATATATTGAATGCAATGTATAGTCCATATATTTTCATAAATAAGACTATTTGGGAATTCTTTAAATCATACTTATAGTTCACTAAAATGTAGACTCAAAATTGGCTGCCTTTTTCACCATTTCATTTCACCATTTGCATCTAGGTATATCACACGACTAGAACTAAACAGCCAAATAACATATTGTAAGATGTGTGTAATCAGAGACTTTGTTTAATGATATTTTAACTTTAATTTTCTTATTATGGAGAATGAATTCATGCTCTACTTTGTTATTTTGTAAGTGTTAACTCTTCACTGTGAATTCGCTCATGACAAATGATAATTATGTGTGGGAATTTTAATGTGTATGTTTTTAGTGGTTAAGACATTCAAAATTACTAATTTGCCATTGACAAATTTCCATAATTCTAAAAACACTACATATTTCACATAAATTATATTTTTAAGGATAATGTACCAACATAAAATTCAAAAGCAGGTATTTTTAGCAGACAATTAGAACATGGTACACCTTAAAGGAAAGCACTTAATTTAAGATTTATACTAGATACACTCTGCTTCTGCCACTGAATATATATGTATGATATATATACACATATACACATATATATGATATATATATTATATATCAATGGAAATCAAAGTGTAGCCAATTATCTTTTAACATTAAGGCTATATAGAAACATAATTTTCCTTTATTTTCAATTTACTGATTTATGTTAGAATAGAACCTATCTTCATGCTGTGTTTCAAATCTCAATAACTACTTGTATTACCATTAAAAAGGGAATTAAAAAAAATAAGGTCCAGTATTAAAACAAGAAATACAGAATAAGAGAACAGAAGAAACATAGAAATTAATCTTTCAAGAGTAGTTCATTTTTACTTCTAGTATTTGAAAAATTTGCATATTCTTGCAAACTACAAATTCATAGAAGACAGACTTACTTGCTAAAGCTATTAGCATGGCCACATGTCAAACAAGCAAATTACAAAAGAAAAATATGTACAGGGAAAGAGCAAAACAGGAAAAAGAATACTTTAACACAAATTAAATTGTGCATTCAGTGAATGTCATATCTGATCAAACGAGTGGCTATTATCCTTATGCTTTCAGTTCGACACAGCTGAGTCCATTGTATATGCAAAGACCAGAACCTATAACTAACAACACAAAGCCTACGCAATGGACTCATCAGTATTTTTTCACTTCACTGTGTCATTTCTGTATACATTTTGTTAAGTAGAAGTAGAAGTTGAATATATCAAGGGCTGACTATGTTGGTATTCATGAAAAAAAAAAAGTAGAGTAGTAAATGATGATCTAAGACATAGGTTGTTATTCAATTAAAGTAGCACTTCATAAAATGCTAGTATGTAAGCTAATAAAATTTCAGGTCCTCTAAAGCCTGAAACACTAAAATTCACAAGCACATTCCTAATAAATGATTGCACCTATACTCTGGATCCAGAACACTCATGCTCAGTTTCAATTTTGTTCATTTACCATCTTCTCACTATGTTTTCACCTGACACTGTATGATCTCTAATCTATACTTGGGAACAATGATGCTTATACTACCTTGTTTACCAATTGACTATAAGAACTGAATAGACATATCTGATCATACTGTAACTGAAAAAATACAATATAGACTATAATCTAGAATAAAAGGATTATGTAAATTACCTATTGTCAAATCAGTGGGAAGACACTTGGATACAAGGACTTGAAAAACAATTTAGTGTCTTTCTAAAAGATCCTAACACATAATCTCAGAAAACAATGAAGTACAATGGAAAATGCAGGGTTCTAGAGTAGGTTAATGATAATTTTTGAATCTTATATTAGGCAATTATTATGCATGCAACTGGACAATTCAGTTTTGCTCTCTGAAACATGGGGATAATAGTACTTTCCATATAGAATTTACACAACTATTAAATCTGTGATGCAGAGACACCTTTAAGACTTGTTGCCCTAGCTTCTGTGAGTGCTATCAGCAGACAGCCTTCAGCTCTAGTTTCTTTTAGGGATTAGATTTAGGGGCTGGGAACCACTTAACCCAACGTGATGTCTTGGGTGTCCCACATCCATTAACTGACTGACAGAAATAAAAAGGGCTGACCCCCTTGGCCCATGTCAGGACAATTTGAAGGCTATTACAGCTCCACATATCCCTGTGTGTTGGTTGTGACTGTCACTGGAACTATGAATTGTTCAATTTTGTCTTAGCCTACACCTCCTTTGATTCCTCTATTCCATGGTTATTGATCCTAAGGGCACTCCTTAGCAGACTTCCCACAGGCTAAACTGCATGCTAGAATTAGCCTTAGGAGCTTAACCTGAGACAAAGGACTAACTAGTGATGATATATAGAAAGGGACCTAATAACTAATTCACCATCCAGTAACTAAGTGATCATCCCTGTGGTTATCTGCAAACAATTATTTTGAGCTACAAAATTCCACAACAGTTAATAATTGCTGCTGTTACAAAGGCAGAGAAGATACTTGGCTTATAGTCAAGAGAAGAGTTAGTTCACTTACTAAAATAATTATAGGATAATACAAGTCCAGTATAGATTATTACAGAACTAGGGGAGTCACTTGGATAATTCAGACTAAAATATACTTTCACATAAAATGCCTACACAATTATTATAGATTTTTTTCCTCTATAGTTACTAGTTGTCTCATATTTTCATTTGTTTTCAAATTATTAATGACTCTGCAATGGCAAAAGTTTGATGAAATAATTCATGGGGTTCTCCAATGATCTCTTCTAGGCAATAGTCTCAATTTCATAGTAAGTTGATTATACTTCTGTGCCAAAATGCCTAAGGAAAATTAGTGAGTAAAGGAAAAAAAAACAAAACCGCACAAAGGAGACTTCACAAAAAAGACTTGAGCTAATACATATTAATTTCTGAAATGTTAACATGACATCTTACTACTGAAATGAAAAACAACTTGATAGATATCAGCAGTTAATAAGATAGTGCCAAAGGTTTATGTCTATATGCCAAGTTGCTCTAGGTAATACTGGGTATCAAAAAATGAGCAAGTCATACTCAGATTGCTCCATTAAAACAAACAACAGAAAAACACATCTAGTCACACTAATTTTAAAGCAATGAAGCAATCTTCTAAGATATAGCATTTTTCTTTCCAATATTCAAAATAATAAGGAGACAGGAAGAATGTAAATGTATGAAATTAGAGAATTTAGACCCTAAGCAAAATTAGATGAGCACAGCATTTTGTTTAATACAAAATACAAATCTACTAAATATATTAACATGAAATAGTTTTGGATTAAATTTTTAAAAAAGAATAAATCTCATTTACAGAAGAATTTTAGAATTCTTCGTCTGTATTATTTTCACCTTATGGATTTTAGTATTACTTGACAAAACGTCCTAACCTTCACATATGAATTTCCATCTTAATCCCTTCTTTAGTTTAAGTGTACATGACATAAGATTTTTGTACAGCATTATGTACAGAAGTAATTTTTATCATATTTTACAATCCATTTAAGAGATTTTTCAGGGGTAATCAAGGATGACAAGCATTTTTCTCTTCCTCTGCTATATTCCATAAATTTCAGTCATTTCACTGTTTCCTATCCCATATATTATTTACAGTATTTATCACAATCAGTATTTATACACTTATTTGGGGGCTATTTAATATTTATCTCCACATTATACTATAAATTAAATAAAATGAGAAATCTTGCTAGCTTTGTTTACCCTGTATCCTGAACACTTGGCATGGGCTTGTATCAAGCAGAGGAACAAAAATTATTTACTGAATCCAAGGGCAAAAGTCACAAAGGAAGAAGGCACTTGCATTGTAATTTCCATTCAAATTAGATCATGAGCATTTGCAAATTCACTTTGCACATGATAAAGATCAAGATCCATTATGGTGTATTTTAAAATTAGGTATTATATCTAATAAGTGTGGATATAAACTTTGAAATTGAAAACTTACAAGAAAAAATTAAAGAAAATTATTATCTTTGAAATGTCAGTTTAAATATTTTTAAATGTGGGTAATACATGCACAGACAAAATTATTCACCAATGGCAAAGATACGCATTTACATCTCTGTTGTCAGCATTAATTTTTGAAATAAAAATCAAAACCCACTAACAAAATTAGAGATGTCACAGTGGAAGTGCAATATTTTTGGTGGCCTTTTAAACCATTTTGATAAGAAAATTATTAAATACATATTTCAAATGTTATAGTAAATTAATGTAAGATAGCATATGAAAGTGTAAAATGTAATTTGACATTATAAAAATCTATAATTTTGAGAGGCTTGGATTATAGCTCAGGGGTAGAGCACTTGCCTTGTACATGTAAGGTACTGGGTTCAATCCTCAGCACCATATAAAATAAATAAAGTAAATATATTTGAAAAAATATACTCTAACATAAAAAACTATAATTTTTATCTTGCAAGTTCATGCTTAATTATTCCATGATGTAAAATTTCAAATAAGAAAGAAATTATAATCTTTATTTTCTAATCAGCAATAAATCACCAAATGGAAAGAGAATAACATAATAAAGAATTATTAATACCTTAATTTTATTGCTAAATCTCTCAGCTATTTACAATACTTTATTTCTCAAAAACTCATTTAATTTTTCTGTTAATAAAAATAATGAAAAATAAAAATCTTCTTAAAATCAGAATTTTAAGGTGGATGTTGCACTCCACATGCAAAGAACCATAGTGTCTTAACATTTGGTAATGTCTATGCAGAGGAAGATTTTGTTATAGCAAAACCTAGATGCAAAGAAAGGTGCCCTAGGTTAGAAACTAACCAATGACTCTGAAAAAAAAAAAAAAAACTGTTATCAGCCTCCAGCAATTGATTATTTATGCTGTTGAAAGCTACCCATTTTTCCTTTTATAAAATTTGCATTTCCTAGCTGGGCACTGAAGCACAAGCCTGTAATCCCAGCAGCTCTGGAGGCTGAGGCAGGAGGATTCTGAGTTCAAAGCCAGCCTCAGCAAAAGCAAGGTGCTAAGGAACTCAGTGAGACTCTGTCTCTAAATAAAATACAAAATAGGGCTCAGTGGTTGAGGGCATCTGAATTCAAACCCCAGTACCTGCCCTTCAAAATTTGCATTTCCTCTCTCTTGCTGATTCCACATCCTTTATTAGTTAATAGGGTTGAAATATAAAAAATAAATATGAGAGAAGATTGTAATCATGTAATGAATTGAATTCATAAGACCAATACTTTATGCTGTGAAGACCATGATTCAAATCACCGTTCTCCACACTTGTAATTTGTAAAATGTTTGTTTAGTAGTTCTAAAGCCAAGGAAATAAGAATGTAAAATATGGAGGTACAATGAACAGTAGTGCACATCCCAACAACTGAGAAGGCTGAAGAAGGGATGGGCAATGGGGGATTACAACTTAGAGGCCAGCCTGGGCAACACAAGGAGATCCATCTCCAAATAAAAGTGAACAAAACCAATAAACTGTTATAATTACTTAACATAATTCACTGAGTAAATACTAGAGTAATCACATTGAAGAAGACTGTCACTGAATCTAATCTGTTTGTCACCAAACTTTAAACATATTTAAAAGTCTTATAAAATCAAGTTTTTCCATATACTTTACTTTGAAAAGGAAGAAAATGAATCCATGACTACTAAAAAAATGGGCTTCTCACTGCTCTGGAGCTTAGCATTTTCATATTTCTGCAGTTGCTCAGCAATTGTAATTGTATTAGTATAATTTATATTAGACATTAGACATTGCCCTGCTTTATTTTTCTTTCTTATAAAAGGAAAACTATTGTTAAAGCAAATAATTTCTTAGAGCATTAAAGCAATAGCATTTTGAATCTGAATGGGCTCAAGTGTATCTTCCAACCTATGCAATTCAAATCACTTTTATGCTGATACACCATATTCAGTTAGATTGTGTATTTCTGTGTCTTATTTGATAATATATGAAAAAAAGGACTAATATAAATCTTGTTTCAAAACACTAAATAGTACCTAGTCTATATAATTAAACAATGTTCTTTTTATGAGACCTAATCATAGTAATGAATTCATTATAAGACAATTTCCAATAATAATTAGACTTTATTTTGTTTTGTTTTATAATAATTGCAGATAAAGATTTTCTACATTGATAGATAGAATGCTGTACAAAAAGGCCAAGGATTTTGAATGGCTTCATTCAGGAGTACCATACAATTTATTAAAACTACCAAAGGCAAGTGATTCAACTGTAGCTTTGGTGGAGATTTATGTCTTATTTATAGGTATCTCAAGCACCTATCATGATGCTCACCATATAGCATCCCCTATAAAAGTTGTTTTCTGATTCAAAGTAAATAGTCAATAGAATATACCTTAACAATATATTGCTGAATAGCCTGATTCATCCCAGTTCTGGCTAGAAGTTATCTGCCAATACTGGTCTCTTGGTTTCTATTTGTGTTTTCAAACATTAAAGTCATTTTGATTTACTGTATATTATTCCCTTTATTGTGTGTATGTTTATCTATCTATGTAAATGATTGACAAGAGAAAATTAAATTGGGATATTGTTTACTTCTCTAAAACCATATCCCATCACAATGCACTGTGTATTTATGTACTTAAGGAAATTATGATCTTTGCAAACACCTTATAAATGCAGTGGTTCCATTACTCAAAATGAACCTTCATATTTCAATGCTTATGATACATTTTGTAAGAAGACAGTGCCTATTTTCTTCCTGTATAAACCAATTCAAGATTCTGCAAAGTAAAATAAAACAGTGCAGTGTCAAACCCTTTAAAATTGGCAGTGAAACATATTTACCTTCTGCACAGAGAGGACTTATTTTAGTAAGGTCAGCTCAAAATGAATATTCTATCTATGCTGGCTGCTACTTATTAGATGTTATGAACCAGACTTGATAGAAACATAATATTATCAAATTTTGCTTGAAATTTGAAATTTTAACACTTTTTCCTCCAAGAAAAATGTATCACATATGAAGATTACTGATCTGAGTTATTAAATAATGGTATAATATAATCCAAAGCCAACAGCTTTGAAGATTCTAAAATTATTGGGAAACAAAATTTTACAAGGGACAGAACTACTTTCCTTTTTGAAGAGAAAGGAAAGGACAGTAAAATATATTCTGGAGAAGTGATGAAAGTCAAAATAAGTAAAAGTCATTTACTATGTTGGACCGTAACCTTTTAGGTGACTCTTTCAAACTGAGGACAGTGTTGAGTGGGACCTATATTTTGTCTACCACACTACTGTGATTAAAAGAGATTGAACAAATGACAGGAAAATCACCATACATGTAATTTACCATCAGTTGAGGCAGAACACATAAGAATCATGTCATGGAGCCAGAGTAATGAAATCCATTATATGCAGCATACAAAATAAACATGGATAGAGAACACTTTCATTGTAAGTTGTTCAAATTAAACACTAGCACAGAGAAGGACCATGATAAGGAGCAAATGGTGAAGGCTTGTCTGCTTTTAAAGGAGTATCTGCATTAAAAACAGAAATTTTAAAAATTAATCAGGTGCAGTGTCATACACCTCTAATCCCAGGGGCTTGGGAGGCTGAGGCAGGAGAATCATGATTTCAAAGCAAGACTCAGTAACTTAGTGAGGGCCTAAGAATTTAGTGAGACCCTAACTCTAAATAAAATATTAAAAAAAGAGCTGGGGATGTTGCTCAGTGGTTAATCTCTCCTGAGTTCAATACCAAGTATGAAAGAAAAAAAAAAAAGAAAAAAGGAGAGACATGGAAGAGTTAAGTAACTACACAAGGCAACAAGTCAAGAAACATTGAAAAGCAATAACTGACTAATGGCTTATACAAGGGGTATAGATAATAAACTTCATGGCACACAAGAAATAAATCATGTATAAATTCAGATTAGAGGGATATTATTGCAATTGAATAAAGAAATCTCCACGTATGCATCAAGAATTTATCACATTTGGCTCAACTGATAAAAAGTATTTAGAGAGGCAAGTCATTGTCTATTGAGAACCTCAGTATATTGAACCTTCCAGTATTTGCTGCAATGCTTGATTACTTCAATTTTGATGCTTTCATACCTCTGTAACCTACTCCCAATATGACTTCTAAGATTACTTTCACATCTTGAATACATTAATTCAACAAAAGATGATCTCATCCTATGCAGCAGAGTTTTGGTTATTGATACATGGTGTATGGTAGCCAGACTATAGGTGGCTTTGCTTATATAAATATTATTCATGCTCCATGAAACCAAAATGCAAAAACAGACACAGGTTCTTCAACCAAAAGCTGAGCTACACTGCAAAGAATCATCTTCACATAATGCAATTGGAGATTTTTAGACAAATATGCCTCCGAAAGTACCATTAAAGCTGCATATTCATAGGTATGCTTTTTATTTCTATTCAAGTAACTTTCAAATGAGTCAGAATCTGGATTCAAGAGGGAAAACACTTTATGATAGAAGTAGGTGATATTATTTTACATAGATATAAATAAATTAATAACAAAGTAATCAAGCAAAAATATGCCACAGAACATGCCAATGTTGAGATCACAGTGTTTTATCCAGTTGTAAAGATGCAAAGATTTATCTAGACATATTTGGTAATATATTTCCATCTCTTAAACTACTTTAAAAGTTAAACATAACAAATTATATCATCTTTAACAGAACTTGAGCTCATGAGAACACACATATTCTTGGAAAACCCCTTGCTAATTAAGACTTATTTCTAGCCCTCTAGTATTTCTAGTTCCATCTCCATTTAACAGCACCATAGAAGAAGTATTAAGTTACTTTTCAGCATGGTTCTGTCAAAACAATGAAGATACCCAATAATTTAGCTTTGCAACATCTAGAAATATAAATAAAATGAGATGCATTTATGCAGTCTTGGGCATTGTGTTTTCATTACACTTCCAATATTTCCCTTACTTGTGAAATATTTTGTCAGTTTTGAGGGAGAAATAAGAAAAAAAACTAGCAATTTCATTTATCTAAGAATTTTAAATTCAATTCTAACCTCTAAATATGTTATCTCATCCCTAGATGATGTAACAATTACAATGACTTAAGTAGCCATTGTTAATATCAGTAGTTATTTTATAATATACTAGAGAAGTTAATAATTTTTGTATTTTAGGAGTAGAAAAAGAAAGACTGAATGCTGTTCTCTTGTTTATTATTACAACAGAGGAGGATAACCCCATATCTAAGTACAAACAAACCTTGACTTCCTTCTTCAACCCATGACCTTTATATGACTTTACAATTCAGCTTTATAACTGATTTTTTCTTGTCAACATATCTTATCATCCCTTAATGATTTTCTGGACTAAAAAGCAAACCAAAAAAATATCTGGGCTGTTTCCTTTGAGATAGAGACAAGGAGACAAGTAGGTTCTAGGAAGGAGATATAGAACCTATTAATCATCCTCTCTACCTATGAATAACACATATAATTTCACTTTTTCCATAAAGTCTTTTGCTAAGCAAGGTATCATGCAAAAATAATCAGATGTCAGCTTGATGCTAATTTCATTAGAGCTCCTGGATATGCCTTGGCCTTTTGGTACCAGTTAAGTAACTAGAAGTTGCTATAATGATACCACAGTTAATCATGTAATCCCCGTGCTTTTACACAGTTATTGGCAATGCAATATGCACTAAGTTAGGAAAAGAGAGTGTCAGATAAGAATGGTCTGCTATGATATATGGAAGACACACTGATAAAGAGGTAATAAAGATGTAAATACAAACAGAGAAATAGAGTACTGTGGCAAGTTTTAATGCCAAAATTTATATTTGGAACCCATTTAAAAAAATCATAAACACTTAGTTGTCACTTCAAAGATTTTGAGCAATATAAGACAAATAAAGAAACTGGGAAATCAACATGACTATAGTGTATGTCTCATTAATACATCCTAATATATACTAAAAAGTCCTACATCTTAATACAAACTAAATTGGAATGTGGCAATACAGAGTTGTGTGTAATAGTCACAGAAACAAAGAACCATAACAGTGGCATCAAATCCATATCTGTCTGGAAAGAAAATGTCAAACTCAGTAACTTTACATAAAATCACATTCAAATAATAGTTTATCATCTCAGCAAAGGGAAAATTAAAAAAAAAAAAAACAGGACTAAAACACATGTATTTTTTTTTAAGTGAGCTATCTTTGGAAAGAGGGTCTAATTCATTAGGCATTGACTGGTTACTTCCATCTGTAGAAACAGAGCAAAAGGCTATTGTGTCTGCTTGTGTACAGAGGTAGAAAGGGTAGTGGCGTCTCATGTGTGGTTTAGGATGACAATTACCAAAAAGCAATTAATCTGAACATTTGGGATAAATAGGCAAAGAACTCTAAACAGAAAACACAATTTGCCTTTTCACCTTTGGAATGTACTTGAAATAGCAAAGGAAGTGTGTTTTCCCCTCACTCTGAATGATCTGTAAACATTAATTAATTAATCCCAATAATACCCTTGTGAATGTGAATAGGTATTTTCTCTCTGTGTTCTACAAATTATAAAAATAATTATACTATTTATATACATTTGTAGGACTCTTTTTTTTCCGTGGGGGTTCTTTACTATTTTGAAATTACTAAACAGACATTAATCATTATAATTTTTCTGTGAGGTATATATAGCTACTCTTATAACTGAAAGTTTAAAAATGAAAAAAGAAATTTTATCATGTATTTTATTCTTCTTAAATACCTCTATATGAGAATCATTCAGACTGGGTGATAATAAGAACAGTAATACCAAGGTGTTGTTTTCTTTAGGGAACTAAAATTTTTACTTCAAATTAGATTTTAAATGTTCTATTCAGAAGAATAAAACAGAAAAGAGGTCATGGGAAGTTAAGGATAATGATAAATAAGTAGACCTTCATTCATTCAACTATATAAATTGAGATCTGATTATGGAAGAGTCTACTTTTTTAAGTTCATGGAATACAGGAATGAAAAAGAAGATCTTCATGGAGTTCACATTCCAGAGGAGGAAAAAGTCAATAAAAAACAAAGATAATTATAATTGAAAAATCAATTTCTATGAGGTAAATACACCAGAAAAAAAATCAGAGTGAGACCCTTGACATGTGAAAACATTGAAAGGGGTATAACAAAGAACCCAAGATGAAAACACTTCAAGAGTTTACTAATGTGAGGACTCCCTAACAAAACATGTATTAGGTGCTAAGCATGATCATTCATTATTGGCTTTGTGATTTTGTTTGACAGTTTTTCTTTCCTTGAAAACTACTATAACAACCTAAGCTTTGAATTAGTGAAGATTGTTTAGTTAATATACCTAGTGAAGCAAACTGCTACTCTAATTCAAGGAAGTACCATCGTGCTTATCAGCCCTCCCTGGGCATCAGTAGCATACAGGAGCATTTTGTGAAATACTGATGCCCTGAAAGCCCTCCAAACCTTCTGGTACTAGAATTCCAAGGCTAGGATTGAAACTCATTGGTCACTCCCACAGACCCCATAGCCATGGAAGAATTCTGGACCAGTGGTTGTAGGGCTAGCCAGGACATTTTAAGGGGGAAAAAAAAGACACACACACACAAATTGAAGAGTTGTGGCACTCACAAAGGTATTCAAAATGAAATATATGAAAGATCTTTGGCGTTTTAAAGAAATAGTCTATGGGCTAAATTTGACCTAGAGATTGGCAATTGGCCATGGGTTGAACTTGCACACTATTTGATTGCAACAAGGACAAAGGATTCAAATCCTAACCATGAAACACTGTAAAGTCAGGATTGGCTAGGATTTAACCATAACATTTCTGTGAAAAGTATAATACCCAGCATCTCTAGGACAGCACCCTCGAGGCTATTCTTGCCAAGAAGCAATTCTCATCTTCATCAGGTATACACTTGCAATGGAAATTTAGAGAACTCTGAAGGGGATAAGTTCAGAAGGAAGCAAAAGATTTTTGATAAATTTTTGTAATGCTGTCTAATGGTGTTAAGTTTAGAAGGAAGCAAACTTCCTTTGGGGCTGGGGTTGTGGCTCAGCGGTAGAATGCTTGCCTAGCACGTATGAGGCCCTGAGTTCGATCCTCAGCACCACATACAAATAAAATAAATAAAGGTATTGTGTCCAACTACAACTGTTAAAAAAAAAAAATCTTAAAGAAAAAAGAATAGTAGGATAGTAAACATCTCCACCCACTTGAGGCTCTCAAGTGAGAAATCCCACAAACTCTATTTTCATTCTAAACTTTAACATATAAGTTTAAAAGGCAATAAATGTTTAAAATAATGTAAATTACTTTAAAAAAATGAAACACAAAGTATTGACACCATTAGACAGCATTACAAAAATTTATAACTAACTATAATTTCAGCCCTTCTTTTCATGAAATTGCAATATGAATGTACATGAAATACAGGAAACCAGACAAGAAAAATCAAGCATCTTTAACTGCTACAAACTGGCATGCACTGCTCTCCATGGCCAATACCCTGATGAATGCATCCGACTAATTTTTTAATTTAGTTACATTATTGTTAATTTGGGTAGTAGTTCACAAAAATCACTTCATATACATTTAATACATTAAATTTTTATACATATGCATTTAATAAGTATAAACATTTATATACAGAGATTTTTATAAGATTTTGTCATCTTCTTGTGTCAATGAAAGTACTAAAATTGTTTTTGCACATTAGACAACTGGGTAAAGGCCCACATGACAATAAAAGTATCACTGAATATCAAGAGAACTACTCTATTAAAAAGTAAACAAACACAACTTCTGCATAAGTCCCTTTTTTACCTTCTATTTGAACTGTTTTACTTAGAGAACATCCTTGATTGAAACATAACCTAGTACTCAGTGAGAAGCAGTGTTATTCTCTGGATCATCCATTTGTTACTTAAACTCTGTTTTTGATCTAGTACTTTAACAGCTTGAATAAAAGTAAACTCTTCACAGGAGTGAAATAAAAAAATCCCCACAGCTGACAGTCAAAAACAATGGATATGTATTTTGTACTTCCCTACAAAAAGAAAAGGCTCTAGTGCATTTAAAGTTTTAATGGTGCTTCAGGAAAAAAAATAAAAAAGGAAATAGTGACCCTGATCTATCTCTTGGTGATAAAATGTATATTAAGCAATATATGAACCCTTGTGTGGGGAGCCACTCCAATTGCAGGTACCTTTAGGTCCTGATGCACCATGGGGATCTGAAAGATCATTATAGTCTGGCGTGGTAGTGCCATGACTGTGACTTGAGCTTTTCCCTCTCTGGGATATCAAGGCATGGCCCTAGGAATAGGTGACACGTAGAGGAGTTGAACTACCCTCACCTTTTCCTTTGTAAACCTACCCCTTGCCTTATTTGAATAAAAAAGTTCAGCACATGCTCTGCTCTCTTTTCCAAAGGACCCCTAATGTCAGGGGAGCCTTCACAGGACCCAAAGAAAAAGGTATTTCTCTCTGTGTGTAATTATTTCATGCAGCCCAGTTCACCTGGAGTTACCCTGAGTGTTTATCCTGGAATGGGACACCCTTGGACATTCCTTTGCATTTCCATTGATAAAGAAGAGCAGCATTTCTTTTCTGCCTCACAAATGTTTCTGCCTGCTACAACCTGGCATGCACTGCTCTCCATGGCAAATACCCTGCCTCTTTCTCCAGGCTAAGTCCCCATTGTCTGTCTATAAATGCTGACTGCTAGGAGGTTTCTCCATGTAACCCTTCCTGAATACATCAAGCATTTGTCTCTTTGGCTCATTTACTCATTTTGTTTCTACTTCAAATACCCTCCTTATCACTTGTTAACCTTTAAAATACCACTAAAAAGGAAGTATTTCTGTTATGGTTGTGATATGTGGTGTCCCCCAAAAGCTCATGTGAGAAATAATGCTAAAATGTTTAGAGGTGAAGTGATTGGGTTCTAAGAGCTTTAACCTAATCAGTGCATTAATCCAGTAGATGAGCTGGTATGGGAGGAAGTGAGTCACTGGCAGCTTGCCCTTGAGGTATATTTTGTCCCTATCAAGTGGAGCTTAATCTCTCTCTGCATTCTGATTGTCATGTTCTGAGCTGTTTCCTTCTGCCACAGTTTTCTGCCTTGATGTTCTGCCTTACCATGGGCCCAGAGCAAGAGAGCTGGTCATCCATGGACTCAGACCTCTGAATCTATGAGTGCCATTTTTCTCTTTTTCTCTTGTCAGATCTTTTTGTCACAGTAGTGACACTAAAACAATTTACCTCTGCAATAACTCCTACAGAATTTACTTCTATAAATTTATCTTTGGTGGTTACATTTTCAGCCTAATGAGTAGCTACATAATATAATATGAAGCCACAGAAGCTCAGAAATTTGAGGGACCACTTAGGACACCTGGTCCCAATTCTTATTTGACATGGGAAACATTCTCTACACAACTGGAAATACTTATTTTGGTTCTCTCAGTTTCCCACTGACTACTAAGATAATTTTTCTTTCCCTCCCTCCTTACCTCCCTCTTCCAAGGATGGAAAATATACATTATCTTTATTAAATGTAAACAACCTTGTTTTAGTCAACATTTTTGTTGCTACACCTAAAATACTTGAGAGAACAATTTCAGAGGAGGAAAAGTTTACACAGTACTCATAGCTTCAGAGGTCTCAGACCATAGACTGAGTCAGTCAGCTGACTCCATTGCTCTGGGCCCAAGGTGGGGGTAAAACATAATGGCGCAAGAGTATGATGGAAGAAAGTAGCTCAGGACATGGCCACCAGGAGTAGAGAGAGAGAATTCTGTTCACGAGGTATAAAATATGTATCTCAAAGGCAGGTCCACAACTTACTCACCTCCTCCAACCATACCTGACCTACCATCCAGCTAATCCATTTAAGTGAGTAAATATACTGATTAGTGAAGGCTCCCATAATCCAATCATTTATCTAAACCATAACAATCCTGATCATAACCTGGCAATATATATATA
>NW_026000075.1:8013992-8042184 GCF_001458135.2 Marmota marmota marmota
TATATATATATATATATATAAAAGTTGAACAAATATGTTCTTCCTCACTTATCTGGGTATGGCTCTCCCTCATTTTAACGAGTGTTCTGCTTGCATCTATTTAATAGAAGACATCAAAGGACTTGAGATGGATTATAGATAAGGAATTTTATCTCAATCAAGCTAGATATATCTCTTTAGTAATCTAAGATAATTTTCAGGTTCTCCCTTCCCTTCTCAGGGACAATTAAAATGTGAAGTTTTTCCTAGGCTACCACACTGAAAATAGGGTTCTACATTCCTCTAACTCATAGAAAATATGGAATGTTTCTCTACTTGTTATACAATATAATTCCAGCACCATTCCAGTATACATATATTGAGCATTCACGAAATACAGGTTCAAAATCTGTTTGTGTGATAGGCATAGCATTTCAATTGCAATGCCAGTATCATATTAATATATTTATGTATATTTATGTATGTATGATACATATATATTATATTTCTATTAGTACTATAGTCTTTATGCATTTTCCAGATCATTTTCTAAGACTGATTTGATTTTTGTAATAGTTATCTATAAACTTTAGACAAGAAAATTGACAATGGGAACTGCTAAACCATGAAGTTGGAGGTTCTTAGGCATATGCATGTACCTGCAGAAGAGAGAGGTTCTGATTACACAAACAATAGATGGCCCAAACTCCACGTTGAACAGGACAGGTTCTGAGTTTGGATGTCCTTTCTATGTTTTTCATTCCTTTAACTTTAAGTCATTCAGAAAATCAAAGAATTCACACCAAGACAAAAACAGTAGAGACAATAGTCTGACTATTATTTTCCCATACTAGATATGTATCATTTCTCAGGTATACATTGGGTTATTTTTTAAGTATATTTGACTTTCATCATTTTCAAGAAATGAGCTTTTGTTTTTCTACCTTTAACAGTTGGTGATTTTTATGTAAAGATTGTAACAAGGCTTCTTGTAAAGACTAAATATTTGGGTGATGAATAACCAGTGCAAAAATATTTAAAAGTAAATTCCACTCCTTGGAATGTATTTGTCCTAAACAATTCAAGTTATCATACTATAGTGATACATGCATACCCTTGCACAATTCATAATAACCAAACTATAGAAATAGCCTCAATGTCCGTCAATGGATGAATAGAATATGTGGTTTATATATACAATGGAGTTTTATTCATCCATAAAGAAAAATGAAATTATGTCACTTGCAGGAAAATGTATGGAACTTGAAACCATTATGTTAAGCCGAACTCAGAGGGTCAAGGGGCATATGTTTTCTCTCATATGTGGAAACTAGAGAGAAATAAAGGGGAAAAAAAAGACTAGGGGATGGGGAACTCATCAAAGGGAGATCAGTAGAGGAAAGAGACTAGGGGATGGGAGGTGGGGAGGAAGAGGCAAAGTGCTGGGGAGTGATATTGGCCACTCTATACTGTTTTATTGTGGGTGTATACAAATATGTAACAATAAATCCCAACAGTATGTACAACTATAATGCACCAATAGAAACATGGAAAGAGAAGAATACATTTTAAAAAAGGTATTTAAAAGCAAAACAATTAGATCTTAACTATAAATATTTCTTCATATTAAAAAAAAAAACTTTAGTCACTGTATGGGATTGAAATCCAGTTTTACTTATAATTCCTACCACTTCATATCAGAACTTAGAAAGAAGGAACCTTGGAGGCAATGAGTTAGATCATATTTTCTTTTATATACCTGCCATATTTTAGTTAAAATAAACTATAAAATATATGCAGGTTTTAGTTAAAATATTCTCTAATGTATATTTCACAGAGAGGACTTTCTTACAAGGAGGTAGGACAGTGGTTTCTGGGTAAGTGTCTAAAATATTAAAGAGAAGATTACTATGTTCTGTTCTTTGAAAAGATAATAACAGTCAACAAATGCATAGTGACTTTATTATTACTATGATTAAAATAAAAGTGTATAAAGCAAAACTTTAGTTAATTAATTCCCAATTATATGTGACTCTCTAATATTTTCCAAAGTTGTTTTCTATTACTTTTAACCCCAAAGGAATTTTAGGAAAATATTTTATTAAATTGTTTTCTATAACTATAGAGGATGCTATATATGCTGAAATGAGGCATATTTTAAAATATGTATATTATGTGCAAACAAAGATGCAGGTTTATTGTGCATGGTGAGCAATGAAGTCATTCAAAACTCAATCAATGGAATTTTTTAATTTTATTACACTGCTGCCGTGATTCATAAAAAATACATAATGGTCCATCATAGAAATGAGAGAAATCTCTGCTATCTCCAGTAAGTAAAACCAAAAGCAATATGTGCCCGAAGATTAGATCATCTGTCGGTTACAATGCATCATTACAGATTCCCAAATTGTGAATATGTAATTTTCTGAGTGGCAAATTTCAAGGCTGAGGGAGTACAGATTAGCTTCTCAGTTCACAATGAGGTCTATGGAATTCAGGCAGGTTTTAGGCACTTCAAACTGGGTGTAGCATACGGCTCAATGTTATTTATAAAATAACATTTCAAAAGTGGCTCTAGAGCAATGGAGCTTCAGAACTAACAAAGGAGCTAATCCTTGAAGGCTCTTCCCTGAACAGAAATATTCACTGGGGGATGAGGTTTGTTAGCATGCTGAGTGGCAGGCATTGTGTGGATCATGGTTTCTATTTTGGATTGTGTATCCTTTGGGAAGTCACCCAACAGCCTTAGGCAACTTTCATATGCACTTTGTAATCCTGCAGCATTTCTTAGTGTAGAGTTAGGAGTATTTGTCTTGCTTGAGTAGGCCTGTCAATCAACATATATTAAGCTCCCACTGTGTGTAAAGATTCTTATTTGAAGAAAGTTGATTCACAAAGGATGGTTAAGAACATCCGCCTTCAAGGAATTGCTAAAGGAAAGAAGATAAGAAATGATTTTACAGTGGTGGCATATTTTAAATTTGGCATTCCCCATTGTGTATGTTCTGATAAATGACATTCTTTTCAATAGATGTTTATTTTACCCAGGTTAACTACACAGATGATGACACTCAGATTGCCCTTTAAGGAAAGACCAACTTCCCAGTTGTAAGGAGTATGGTTAGTTGACAGCAGTTTGTTTTATCTGGATTTTCCTCAGACTTCCAATCAGAGGTCCCCTTATTTTCAGGACTGCCCCTGTCTAACAAACTGCAGAAGGCCAAGTTAGAAGAGCCTGACCATTTCTTCCCACTGCAGGATTCCTCCAAGGGGCATTCCTGGCTCTGCAGAATCTGTTGGGAGATCTGCACTGTGGCCTCTCAGCCTCACTATGCAGCCCTGTTTTCACTCTTTCCCTTTCACAGGTATTCACCAATAAAACTATGGGATGCTTACCTCCATCTCTACATTTTTTTCATGATGAAACTGACTTGCATCAGAGATCTTACTATAATTTATCTATAATAATATGTTCAGCACTAAAATTAATGAACTACTGATAGATGCCATAACATGGATAAGCCTTAATATATGTGCTAAGAGAAACAAACCTGTCATAACAGACTTTATATTGCATTATTTCTCCATATTTTTAAAGGAAATTCTCTGAATAGAACAATCTTTAGAGACAGAAAGTACAGTAGTGGTTATTAGAGCTATAGTTGTAGAGATGGGGAATTATTGCTAATGGGTGTAGAATTTTTTGTGTGTAGTTGGGGGAGGAAAGTGAGAAAAACATTCTAAAATTAGAGCTTGGTAATGATTACACAACTTGGTGACTGCAATAAAAGCTACTGAAATGTATATTTTAAATGTGTGAATTTTATATTACATGAATTACATTATAAAGCCTTGAAAGTCTTCAAATATACTTTCCTTCTTTTTTAAACAAATTATAGGAGGGTATATGCTCATCTTTGCTGGCAGTTGTCATTTCTCAGTATATAAGCATAGAGCAGACTAACTTTCTAATTTGGAGAATTAGAACCAAGCTTATCAGATCATTAAGCTAAATTTACATGTAATTCTAAGCTTTTAGATTGAGGTTGGATAAATTGAAAAGCCAAGGATCTCTGAGAGCATTCTCTTTTATTACTCAGAATTTTTACTTCTATTACTTGTGTGATTATTTAACTAAGAGTATCCAGAATCAATAGCATGTATAGGTGTGTACCTGTGATATGATTTACAACATGATGTTATGTGAGACTCTTTCTTTTGGAGAAGAATTGCCAGGAATGCTAATTACTTTACATTTAAAGAAAATTGTTACCAAACTTCAAAAGCAGAGAAGAGACAGGCTTACTGTGAGGAGACACAACTGGTCCTGCAGTCACCAAATGGTGGAAGCATCTTTAGCATCACCTCACCTCTTCTGTAGCACCCATCTGTCAAGAAAGGGGCTCATCATCAAGCTTTCGCCTTGTGGGGAGCATTCGAACATGACAAAGTTCTCCTTGAAACTAAGAGTAGTGTGTTAAGATAACTACAGATTATGTGAGTTGCTCTCAGTAATGGAATTCAGATATATAATTCCCTGGTTAGATGTCTATCTGGGCAGATGATCAACAGATGTGCCTCTGAGGCTACCTAAGAAGTAGAGAAAGGGGATTAGAGAGAAACAGCAGAACTAGGGCCATGCTTCCATCATTTGGCATGGCAAGAATAGAGCTTCTGAAGAACCACATAGATGCCATGGAAGGTAGCTAAGGTTGTACCTATTGTTTATAATTCCATATAAGTGAGTCACATGCCTCTAAAAGGAATTCCAACAGAAGGGAGCTATGGATTAAAGGAATAGTTTGGTAAGCTGGGTGGATAGGATAGTAAAAAGTGAACAAAAGAGCTCATAAATGATTCATGTATGCAACCAATGAAAGAGGCATTATTTAAGACACTTTCTCATAAGGCAACACTGGAAATCTAGGGAGACAGGGATAATGCAAACTGATGAAGAGGGCATTTCAGATTCACTCAGCTAAAAGATATTTACCCTTTACTCATCTCATCCCTCCTCTCACACCCCATCACTCCAGAAGCTATAGCCTAGAAAAGAGAAGATCATTGCTGAACTATTAAAAATAAACGTACCTACCTAATATATCTAATGAAAGAACTTCAAAATATTTCTGCAGCATTTAAAATGTTTGGTGCTCTAAAATTCCATCTAAGTGTTGACTAGAAAGTTTTGTCTTATTCTCTTCTCCCTAGTATCTTCCACTCAATAACTTCTGGAAATATTTTATACATGAGATAGGCACTTATTTCCCCAGGATTTTCTAACTAGAAATTTAAGTAATATTAAAGGAAAACATAGCAAACATTCTATAGATACGCTCATATGTCCACATGAAGTATCAGATGAAAATGTCATTGATATCCAGTCTACCTCAAAATCACCCTCAGCCAAAGGGATGGGAAAAATCTATGTTCTGAGAGATCTTCCCTAGGGCTGCAGATGATCAACTCAAGTTCAGCCCTAGTTAAATTCATAGGTAGATCTTTTTTTTTTTTTTTTGTCTGTCTTTGACTATATACTCTGTTCCCAATGTGAGGCTGAATTTAGACTTCACACCTACCTATTATCCATTAAAAGAAAAGAAACTTCCTTTGCTCTGAGGGACATAGTATTTATTCCAAGAGTATTGTTTTCCTCTTTCCCTTTTACTGGCCATGAAGTCACCTTTGGTCTCTCCAAGGGCCTCTATTCCTCAACAAACCTCCAGGACCAATCTTTCTCTCTGCTCAGTCTCTGTCCTTTGCCACTCTTTTCCAACTTTCTGCACCACCACAGTCACATTAGGCCCACACACACAGCCTTCAGACCCCTCCAGTCTCTTGGCATCATATTTGTTCACAATACTCCCCAACTTTGAATTATTTTATCAATCTATTTGTCCATATGGCTATTCTATCTTACATATTCCTCAATAAATACATATATTGCCTCCATTCTGACCTTCACTGATACTGTCCCCTTAAATTCCTTTAATGCCGCAGTCTGGCTGGGCACACAATCACGAGCCACCACACAGCTTGTAGATTCAAACAGCAACTCTTTATTCCCGAACTCACGCCAGCCGTCTACAATCACGTTCTGGGGAAATCCACGTTCTCTGCCCAAATCCACCTCCACTGGGCTTCTATCTCCCCAAAGATACTGTCTGAATCTCGTGAGAACTCAAGGGGAACTCAGGCAGCAGGATACGCCCTATTCCCAGCAGGAATAATCTTAAACCTGGAACGCCCTAAACCCGATTATCCTAAACCGGGAACACCCTAATCCGCCCTGGTCCTTGAGCAAGGTCACCTACATGCAATGTCACTGCAAAATGTCCTATTTCCACGAGTCCTTCCACTAAGCAACACGGGGTACGCTGGCAAGGAAATTGTCATACCTACTTGGCTAACGGCTCCCAGCACTTTAACTCCTTTTAGAGTTATTCTCCATAATACAAAGCATTCTAATGTTTGATTTACCCAATCTTTTGCCAGACTACCCTTTAGCCTTTTATATCAGTAGATGATATTGAGGCAAATAAGATGTTTATGTAACTATGTTCACGTATTTATTTCTTTTGTTTCCAACCTGACTTTAACCTACTATATCATTTGTATCTGCTTGTACCTACCAATAGCAGAATGCAAAATTTCAGTTACATAAGTTAATTAGTTAATCATTATAAAAGTATGCCCAGAGGTCAGCATTATCATGTATTGAATCTTATAGTTATTACCACCATTTAATTCTTTTCTCAGAGCACAGCTTGCTGTAAAACAATAAAAAATGCTTATTTTACTCAATCAATAGTCTCTGTTACTTGGATCAGTAGGATTAGCAAAACTATACTTTTCAAATCACATTTTCTTAAATTCATTCTTTAAGGAAAACACCAATTAGCTTCCTATTATAGACAATTAAAAATATGCACACTAATTAACACTCTCTCTACTTAATTTGAATCTACAAATATTCCATAGAAATCTGCCATCAAAACCTGGAGTGGGAGGAGTAAGATATTTATATTTGTCTCTAATGCAGTAATGCATTAGCCTTGAAAACCGCTATATTCATATTTTCATTCTCCAAGTCACTTAAAAGAAACAGAGAGTAGTATTCCAGCCCAAGGACATAAAAAATATTGAAGACAAAAGACTGAGTATTTAAAGAAAGCAATCATAATTAATACCTGATTAATGAGATTATGTTTTGGAAAAGCTTAGTGTTGTTATTCTACATATGGGAAAAGTATGCATCAATTATTATGATGATTAATAAGAAAAAGAAAACCCCAAAATATCCCTGGGAAAAACACCAAGCAATGAGCTTTCTTTCTTCCTTTTCTTTTTTTTTTTGGTAGGAAAAATAAACCTTATTTGTCACAATCACTAAATATATGCAAATAAATATAAGCCTATCTTGATTAAAAAATGTTTTTTTACTAGAGCTTTAAGGTTGATTATATATAGTAGTTGAGTTTATCCCAACGAACTGATAAATTCAGGGAAATTGATTTCAGTTTATGATCCCCCCTTTCCCCCCCCCTCTCTGTTTCCCCTTCTCCCCTCCTCTTCTTCCTCTGGTATACTAGACTTCCTCTCAGTTATCTATAGCAATGACTTTTTAAGGGTAAAAAAAAGTATCTAATTTGTCTCTGTATGTCTCCTACCTAGAGCAATGTCTGATTATGTGTGTTTAATAAGAGTATGGATGAGTTGGGTGTATGCATGAAAAAAAAATGTTTTATTTCCCTGTCCCTTTTTAAATCCAGACATGAAATGTTGACAGTTGTTCCTAGAAATGTCCCTGAAATTTTCAAATTCATGTAAACTCCTTTAAAAATTCCATCAGAGCTTTGTGCTCTCTTATATTCTTACAACAATATTGCCAATAGTCTCTTCCCTTATGCTATCACTGCAGACAACTTTCTCAATAACAGGACAGGCATATCACTCTCCCATTTCTAAATGTTCACTGGCTCCAATTTGTGTTCAGGATATAATCTAAGCATATTTGGAAAATATAGAAAGCCCTTATGATTAACCTCCAACCAACTTCTTCATGTACATTTCCGACCCTTAAATCACCAAACCTCACATACACTATTTATTAGCAACACCCAGTGTCTCTCTACATCCTAAGTAAGCCATGCCCATGTATGCCTTCAGACATCAAAAAGCCACCCTGTCCACCTTTTCATAAGTCCCTAGCACAGCACTGGGTGTTAAGTAGAACCTTATCTTGCATTAAACAGAAACTAGATTTAATATCAATATACTTTTAGTATCACCTTCATCTTAATGTCTTAGCCACCTCCCCCAATACAGATGGAGATGTTATTATACTTTGACTTTACTCTAGTTTTTTGTATTTCTATTATATGTCTATATTTCCTTCACTAGACATCAGGGGCTTTTATATATATATTCCTAATACCAACAGAGGCCTGCAGTTGCAGAATGTATTTAATTTAAAGAATGGAATGAGTCAACAATCACAGTAACATAAATATACACCTAGATATTTGAACAACAAAACACATTCAGTAATTCAAAGTACAGAATTTATGAATTAATTCTGCTTAAGAGAAAGCTCAGTTATTAAATTATTAAGTTTATAATATTTTTTAAAAAAGGATTTGATAACAAACACATCTTGAAAAAGAAGATAGCCAAAATAATATTAAAACTACATGAGTAAAACCTTTAAATACCTGTAAACAATTTTCATTAATACGTACAGTTAATTTATAAAATATTAAAAACTGCCTTCCTATTCACAGACGAAAAGTAACAGGATCACTTAAGCTCACACAGAATTATATTTGAGGACTTCAGACTTCTGAGGCTGTGCTGATCATAACTTAAGATCTTAATAGTTGTTGGTTGTGATCAACCTTGATTATTACTATCTCACTCATCAACTATTCACTCCTATTCCAAATTGGCAGGCAGTATGAGTACACATAAAGTCCAATATCAAGGTTCTATCCCCTTTGTTTTAACTCATAATGGTAATATGCCTCAAAGGTAAGTTTGTGTATCATTTATAAAGCTTTGTTCCTAAGCATATGTGTGTGTGTACCTGTATAAGTTTATGATTTTGCTAAGTAAGTGTTCAAATGTATAAGACATACCAAATTGCTTCCTGTTTTAATTGTGAATTCATAGAAAAAAAATTCATTTATATATCATTTCTTTTTTTTAAAGAGAGAGAGAGAGAATTTTTTTTAATATTTACTTTTTTTTAGTTTTCGGCGGACACAACATCTTTGTTTGTATGTGGTGCTGAGGATGGAACCCGAGCCTCACGCATGCCAGGCGAGCGGGCCACCACTTGAGCCACATTCCCAGCCCCTATATATCATTTCTAAAGTCTCATTGCATATAATTGAAAATATTTAACATTTTTGAGAAAAACATACTGACAAAATTAAAAATGACAGTGGAGATACAACAACCAAAGGCTTTCAAAAATTAACCATATTATAGTAAAATATAAAACTTCAAAAGAATACATACAGAAGACAACAATTAAGAGGACTAAGAAATAACAAATCAAATTCTCTTTGATTAACTGGCAAATTTTTTCAAATATATAATCTCTCTTATCATGGACAAAAATATGTGATAATCATAGACAAATTTATTCTGTGAGAGAAATAGAATTTTTAAAAATAAATGTATCTGTAATAAATAAATAATCACTAACATATATACATATAATTAAATAACTGTAATAGCAACAACCAATTGAGAACCTCATTTGGATAAGACGCTGGAGAAGATATGTGATATTATCTGACTTAATCTGTACAACATGCCTAAATTAGGTGTCGAAATTTCCATTTTATTAATAATGAAAAAGGGGATCAGGTCTAATGTTTCATGCTCAAGGTCTTCAGGCATATATTGCACTTAGAGTATAAATCTAGTTTTATCCCACTCAAAAATTCATTGTTTTTTAAATTACTAAACCATACTATCTGCCAGCTAAAGACATTATTATATACCTATTATATTCTTGAGTTATGCTTACTTATAACCAAATTTATAATATAATTTTCATGCTGAATGTGTTGCCAGCAAAACTCTGCCTAGCTAAAACCATTTATCATTCTTCCGACTTAAAGAAAGCACAATGAATTGCTAGCACTCAAGTACATATAAAATATACAAATGGTAACTTGCAGAAAAGTTATCTGTATACTCTGATACTTTGCCCACCTCTACCAACTTTTTGGGCAATGGAATTTTCCTAGAAATGTTACTTAACCTCTATCAAAATGTTACAGACTAGAGTTGAGGTATGATAGGTTGAGTCAAGTCCCTTGTCAAGGGACTTGACTCAACCTATAATAGAGATTTGGGAGTATTTTGAGTTTAGGGAGATTTATATAGACTACCAATGGAGCATCCCTACTCCAAAAACCAGAAGTTCAAAATGTTCTGAATTCTAAAATACATCTGGTCCCAAGCAATTCAGATAAGGCATACTCAATGCAAAGCTCCTAGTAAGCCTCTTCACTTCTGTACTTCTGTTATATTGGTAGCAACTTTATTTGGGTTGATCTACGTTGTAACTATAAATTTTCAATTCAGGTAAGAGCCAAAACCTTTGGATTTCGCTATCAACAGAACAATTACTTTATATTCTTTGCTCAATCACACGATTCAACACCAAGAACTAACAGGAAAACAAAAATATAAGAAAGAATAGTTTTTCTGAATTCAGATATTCCTGATAAATCTATTTTTGGAGGAAAGGAAAAATAGAAATGAAAAATAAAAGCTTCAAGGGACAGTCTACTCCTAGATATTTGTGTGAACATATCCCAGTAAATGGTAAATGTGCTCAGCTGTGGCCAAGCCAGCAGGTGAGTCCTCTGGCACCTATAAGCCAAGGCACAGCCTGCCACCCACATGGTAACATCAGTGGACTGGGACTGGCAAGAGCCCATATAAGTATGTCATATAAGGTTGGGCACCATAACACAGAAGTGTTCAATGGGCAATAAGAACTTCTACTCAAAACTTGAATTTTAGATCTTTTATATCTTGAAGAATCTCACACTAGACAGAAAAATTAGTCTTGCCAACAACTCTACCACTGAGATTCATCTCTAGCCCCAGTCCTCCCTTTCCTTTGTTGCATTTCTATCTCACACTTCACAGTTTCCTAAAAGGATATGGAGATTCGTGGAGTCTGATGTTTTCCAATATCATGTTACTAAATTCTTTGAGCTTAACTGCAGTCAATGTTTATTTCGAAGGGTATATAATACTGAAGTTCTCATTTGTGCTGATTTTCACCAAGATTTAAACTTGTTCCTTCAAAAACTTCAGTTCTATTAACGACCAAGAAGACATGTGGCACTGAACCAAAAGCAGTTGCCTCTTCCTAAACCTGGCTCAACCCTAGGGCTGACACTTAGGATGTCATAGATTTTTTCTGCAAAGTCTGGGGAGTACCATCCACATGGATAATAAGGTGAATGACAGTGAAGTTGTACAGTGCACAAATTGCACAGCTGCCTGTGCAGGCTCAAATTTTCAGCTTGCTGAGATGTCAATATTTTATTTTGTTTTATGTCATTCCTGCTAGAATATAAGCCCTAAAGCATTTTTGTCAATTTTGTTCCCCGTTACGTGCCAAGTACCTGGAACAATGCCTATTCCAAGGTAGATGTTCAATAAATACTTGTTAAAAAATTATTCAAAAGAGAACCCTAGGAAAGAAAATTCAGCTAGTGTTTTAAAATACTGATAGAAAGAAATTATGACAATACAAAATGTCTTATAATTATCTAAGTGGCATAAGTTATTTATTAAGGCTTTTTTGAAGAAGGTGCCCTTTAATGTGGCCAGAGAAATAAACTATTAAATTCATAGCTTTGTTTATGACATATAATGTTTATAGCAGGCTGCCTTACCTGTCCCCTCCCTTTTGTATGTGTGATGTTCAGGATCAGAACTTTGGGCTCAGTGCATGCTAGGCAAGTACTCTACCACTGAGGTACATCCCCCGCTCCACTCCTCACTGTTCTTTGTTTCATTTATATCTTACACTTCACAAGAGTCTAAGAGAAAATTTGAAGATAGCAATGACACAGGAAGATCCAATGAGGGACAAGGCGAAGATCAACAGTGCTTGTGTATCTGAGGACACATTCAAATGGCTGTTTCTAAAAGGGCAACCTGAAATGCCATGACTCATGGCCCAAGAGCCACAAGAACAGATTCTGTAGTGACTAATTTCTGAAAAGACAGAAACAACTAAAAAATGTAACACAGCATCCCATGTGAATGCAAGCACTGAATAACATAAGAATAAACTAGAAATAGGGTAGAAAGAGGCATTTTCCAGGGAAAGGAGAAGTCTTTTTCCTTTAGCACTGCCTCTGAAATGCATTAATAGTCTAACAATTTCTAAACAAAATGCCCAAACTTTTAGAACTGGTGAGGAGTATTCAACCGACATGGGCCTGAGAGAGCCACAGAGGTGAAGTGGGTTACTCTTCCCGGGGAAAAGCGTCATTTGAGCTGGCAACAGGAACTCACTCAGTTTCTGCAAAGTACCAGGGTGACTCTCTCTCTGATTACTTCTTTCACCATCACACTGTTAGGTTAAGATATCCCATTCCTCTGGGCAGGCAGGTGTTGTATGGTGTGAAAATTCAAGTGATGGAAAGAAATGCAAACAATTTCTCATGTTATCATTTTGCCAACAAATGGCATTCTACTGAATAATATTAAAAATTGTGTTATCTGCAAAGCTGCCCTAAATTTTATATTCAAAAATAAATAAAAAGAATCCATCCTGAAAGACTTTGAACTTAAGCAACATCATTGTCAATTAACACAGAAACACACACACACACACACACACACACACAAATAAGGCTGGTGTTCACTACTATTCCACCCTTTCAACTCCTATATTAAAAATGGCAAGTTTCTGAAAATTTCCAAGCCACAGGAAACTGTCCATCTTCTAATACAGATCAAGTGCAAGTAGGTGAGACAGTGGAAGAGACAGGTATGATGGGAAGAAAACACATTTATTTAACCTCAAAAGATAAACCTTGGCATCTTCTCTTAGAGCTGATAATAAAAAAATTGTACTTACTGGATCTTAGCTGCTACTATAAGTATTTCACAAAAATATATGTATTCCTAATCTGCAACTATTTAAATCACCTTCCCATTTGGTACAGTACCTTATGTCTTTATGTGGGTTTCAGGATTGACTTTGTGATGACCAACTTTATGTGTATATGTATGTGTGTGTGTGTGTGTGTGTGTTTGTATGTATTGGTGAGTGTGTGTGCATTTTACCCAGTCCAAATTAAATAATTTGGTGGACTGTTATTTTCTTGGCCTTTAAAATCTTCTTTCTATTATTTTCATGATGTCAAAGAAAACAGGAAGAAATAAAGACAGATAGGGCGTAATTTGCACATATATACCTTCCAAGTTATTCATAACAAATTTTGTTTATATTTGCTTCAGATTATCTTTTATCATTCAAATAAATTTTCCCTGGTTGTTCCTAGTTATAAGATTCATATTATAAGAAATCTACCATTTCTACTTTTTTTTTTTAAATCGTGGACTTACTCCTCTATTTCTCTCCATTCTCCCAACTACTGCCATAGTAAAAGGTTCTTATTCTTATTTAACCCAAAAGTTACTGTTGTCAATATTATTAGTGATCAATGCTTCTGTAAATTCAGCTCTGAAAACCTTCAACCTTGACCTTCTCACAGCAGTGTGATATGCACCTTGTTTGCTTTTTATTCCTAATTCTCAGGAATGGGAATTACATATATGGTACACAAAAGTTGCCTACCTTACAACTGTAAATTGAAACAAAATATCATGAACTGTTACATACTGGTTAGCGATATTTAGCATTTGGCAATACTACTGAGTGCATCAAGTGAATAAATAATCATGTTTCATCTTTGATAAAAATAGTAAATAATAGAAAGAAGTGGTCAGTGGATATATATACCTGGCTCTGGCAGTAATGACCTCTGTATTCCTTCAAAATCTCTCAAATTTTTTGGATCACAAAAAGCACATTGTAGTAGATGGATTCCAAGGTCTTTTGTCCTTTACAACTCTGTTTTCTACTTATTCTTTCTCAGTCTCAATCTCCTCATTTAACATAAGAAGTGAGGGAGGTTGACTAGTTAACTTCAGTTTTTAATCATCTCTCAAATGTTATGATTCTAAAATTATTTTGGATTTTTTTTTTCTTTTTAGATTTCCAAACAAAGACTAAACAAAAGACTTATGACCTAACCCTACCTTTGAAAGTTCAATTTCAAATTATTTTTACCCTACAATTTTCATCAACTTGGATTATTTTTTATGGATATTTTTCATTTTCTACTCCAATAACATTAGATACTTTGCAAAGTCACTGAATTTTCTCTTCTGCAAAGAAGGAGTTTGTGATAAATGCTATTCAACATTTTTCTCTCAATAATCTTCCCCAGTGCATAAAATACTAGGATTTCATTGCATTAATTATTATATTGATATAACCCTCTGAAGAGAATTGGAAATTTAAGTTCAAGAACATTTGGGGGGTATAGTTAAATTTATAGATAAATGTTGAACATTTAATTTAATAAAATAAGGTCAATCTAATATTTTAGTAAATTAGTTCATAAATTAGTTCATAATGTGGCTTCAAACATGAGAAATACTACTAGAAACAAAGCATTTTTTTGTTACCTAATTTTCCCTGAAATTGTGGCTATATTCACAGTTATTATTTGGATCCTCACTTTTACTTTAAGAAGCTTCAAATATTACCATACAAATGATACATAATATTGTAAACTATATAACATTATTTTAATATATCTCAATTATTAAGCAAGTATCTTTAAAGCAAATCTTGATGGTTTTATTTTCAAAAGGCATGACATTATGCTTTTTCCATTAATGACACTCTAATTGCAAATACTACTTGGTCCAGAAGGAACAGTACCCATCAATCTGATTTTCTAAGTAGTAAAAGTTTCAGTATCCTAGGAGCCCAAAACATGTTGATGCAGGTCACCTGTCACAAGGCCCCAGGTCTGATTAGATTCCTTTGAAATTCAAAGAATTTCTTTCTATTTCTTTTTATTATCCTTTCTTCCCCTAAATAGCTTGGATTGACCTAACACTACCAGAGGGAAAAGGGAAAGGAGCTAATCTGATTGAATCAAAGGCTTAATGTTAAATTCTGTTTCAGATGGCAACAGAGTAATTGGTGTATTTCAAGACTGCTGAGCTCTGGAGTTGGCTTCTACAATTGTGTGATTTGGGGCCAATTTGGTAAACACTAACCCTCATTCTTCTAATCTGTAAAAAGGGAAACAAATAGTACTTTTTAAAGAGTTGTAGGGAGAAAATGATATAACAAGTCTAAATTATTCAGTGGAAAACCTGGCACTCAGTAAACAGGTCAATAAATAAGAGCTTTAATATTATTGTTTTATGCTTATTAGACTTATATTACTTGATTCTTACTATTATCCTGCGTCTTCATTTTACAAATAACAAAATTTAAGTTTCAAAAGTTTATGCTTAAGTTATTTGATTGTCAAGACTTAAGAGATAGCATAAAAATGACCCATGTTTCCTCAAAGCAATTATGCTTTACAACCTATGAAGAAGGAAGGAAAGCAAATGTCCATAAGTTCATGTACTATCCTCAATATCTAAAATTATGCCTGAGCTGATATGTGCCTGAGGATGAGGATTCCTTGTTCTAAGTGAAATTAGCCCAAAGACAGGTTTTAGGCTGTCTTCATTTCAAACCAAGATTTTTTCTTTACCCTATATTAGCTGTATATTCAGCTAATTGCATCAATATCTGACTAATGGGTATGTAGCTTTGTGAGCAATTATCCAAATTGCATATTTAAGTGATGTTTATTTCAATTGTACTTGTCATGCCAAGCTTTAGAAATCTGGTTCAAAATTTCATACAATGTGAACTGCGGTCATATCATGCCTTTGATGATATTCATTTATCTACCATAAATGAATACAGCATAAATAAATTATTGCTTGTGATAAGCTATCTGTAATAAATATAAAGATCTCAAAACAGATTCAGATTGTCTACTTCTTAGCTCTTTCCAGGTACATATGTATGCAGTAGAAAAACAAAAGCCAAATGTCACATTTTTACAAATATCAAAAGCTTAAACTGAACTTCTCTGGATCATCTAGACAACAATGACAGGTGGCAATAATCTATCCATGAAATTACAGAAGCCAGAATAATTATTTCAAGATCTGAATGAAAGAAAAGTGACCCTACAACCTGGCACATAACAATGATCTCCCTCAGCATTTAAAAACTGGGCAAATATAAAAAGAAAGATTGACTTCTGATCTTTTTTTGGAAAGGACATTTCATTTCAAACTGTTGCAATAGTGAATGTAAAATTGTTTTTCAACTATGTGAGTCTTCCCCTCTCTATTCCCAATTTACCACTTTCTCTTTTATCTCACATCTCACAAAAAGAAAAAAAAATAAAGTATGAGGATCTTGTTTTTTTTTTATAACACACTGAATTAGAAATTATTTTCTCTTAAAAATACGTCCCACTAATTTTTCTTTGTCAATATCATTACAGATTTATTTTCTAATTACTACATGTTAAATGTGATTATTTTAAATGATAAGTACCTTTGATGTAATAAGTGACCTTGAAGTCATTTAAATTTTTTCAACACCTCTGTATGAGAAGATCCCAAATACATCTGATTTGTGTACAGAAAGATCATTCCCCCATATATATTGCTCTGTTTTATTTATTAGAAAAATAGAAAACTTGAATAGGCTTTAAAAAATACATGATATGAGTGGCTATGGATTTGGAAGAGAGAACATTGAATGTATAAGCTCAGAGATGTAGAATTTTCTAAAATAGGAAACATTATTTACTTACAAAGAGTAACACAGAATGAATGACTCAAATGTAATAAGATCCTTTATACTCTCTAAAATAATCATAACATATAATCATTCATACATAACAATCTAAGCAGCAAATGCTTCTTAAATTTGCTTTTGGAACACTGTAAACAATATACTTTTATACGTACGCAAGGTAGTAAGTTTTAATTTGCAGTTTTCACTATAAAACATTAAAAGTATGATTTATTCCACATTTAGGATTTTCTTTATAGATAGGAGCTTGCTGTTTTCCAGATACTATTAAAACTTGCCGGCATGTTGCTTTTCCAGTTAAAATCATGGTGAAAAGTATCAAATAGCTTTTAAAAGATAATCCATAAACAGAGGGTTCCATTAAATTTTTCAAATCAGAATAACAAAGTCCAATCATCATTATAACAAATACTGCTAAGAGCTTGAAAATAGGATTCTGGTATAGCATTATTTACTTGAAATAATTATTTTCTTTAGAAAAAGAAAGGATTTAAGACAAAATGGCATATGAGACTAGGTGACAGACAGCAATGTGAACTACTGTAGAAAGGATTTAAGATCTGAGATTTGAAAAGAAAAGTTATGTTTAAAGGGTACATACTTTGGAGTTTGGCATTAACTGTGTGGGAGTCATTAGGAATTCAGATATCACAAGGTAGATTTGTACCTGCCCCTCCTTTATTTAACAGACTTGAGCAATCCACAAGGAGCAAAATTTGAAAGTAAGTTCTCTCTTCCAAACAAACAAAAAAAACTGAAACTATTGAACAGAATTTAAAACAAGTATGTATGGTGTAACTAACTATGGCAAAGAGAAATTGCTTCTAAACCAGGGGCGAATGCTAATGTTCATAACATTGCCAACTCCAAGTCATATTCAAAAGTCCATTATAAATGGCTGCATCATAGTCATGTGCAAATCACAACAAGGACAGCAAAATCCTGCCTAAGGCTATTCAGTGTCTACTCACATGCAAACCTGTAGCTGCCTTCCAGACAAATCCCAGCTGCTTTTCTCAGTGATATGATCACAAATGAGTAATTAAATACTCCACCACAAAGAGATCTCAAAATAAATCAAAGAATCACACTAAATCTGGGGCTCACTTATCTGTGTTGCCCATAGTCCCTATTGCTGTACCTTATTAAATGAATAATAATTTCTCTGTGAGACTGAATCTAGCCAATGTATTTGATATTGGCCAACTTGAGAAATTTATCATTAGGTTAGAAACTTTAACTGACTTTTTAACGTTTCACTGCAAAATCACTGTTGCAGTTCCTTAATTGGAACAAAAAGAGAAATGATTGGCAGTGTGATGCCATGCACAGGCTTCACCAACATGGCGCTGTAAGAGGGACCTTGAATAGAAGGTGTACAGGTATCAATTGCACCTCTTCTACTGTTTTCTGTTGCTTCATGCTTCAGAGCATTAGGTTCCTTGCATATAAAATAGAAAGCAAATTATTGCCTGCTTTATCTACTTTATAGGAGACCAGGAGGTTTAAATATGATGCACATGAAATGTTCTGCAGACTGTAAAGCATTAGCCAAATAAAAGTTATAATTACTATATTTCATAGCAGAGAGGGAGAACTATCTTACTATATGTAGTCTGGCACTACTTCTAAATTTCTACCGATAGATCTATTCATTAAAGATAAAATTCTATTCTAATTGGAAACTAATATTTAATGAACCTCTAAGTCATCAAAGTATGCAATACACATAATTCCTGCTTCTAACCTTTGTGTACTCTTCTTTTCAAGAAGCTAACAAAAACACTTTAAGCATAAAACATAACTATCTCTATAAACCACATCTTTTCCAATTAATAAGGCTATATACCAGGTACAAATTAATCTGGGAAATGAGAATTCCATCTCTTAAAAAGCTTTAGAAGAGTTTGTACAAGCAAATAAAAGTGCATCTGGATCTTTCATATAAATTGTGAAAAGGATACATGATTTTTTTTTGCCAATCTAAAAAACATACCATTTAAAACATCTGAATATTTCCAGATAAATCACCGGAAAGCAAATTAACATTATAGCAATGAGTGCAGCAATTATAAAATAATTTAGTACAATTTCAGCTGCCAAAATACACAAATAATTGTGGTAGCATACAAGCAAAATAGATTTTCTATGTAATTCTGAATTTCTGGAGAAACAAATCTTATACTTCCTACTAACAAAAGAAAAATTTTTGTGGATATAACTACATCTATCATAATGTCATAGATTTTTGCTGGCATAATTATTTGCATACATACATTTTTTGTCAAGACTGTTATCAATTATGGACATAAGCCTTTTACAAATACTGAAAACAGTCTTGATAAAGCTCAGTATGAAACAAATAACTAACTTCATTTTAAAATGTTGCTCAAGTTTTTTTCAAACTAAGTAATTCAAAAGTATGAAAAATATGTGCTATCTCATGATCAAAATTAAGATGAGATGCTAGCCTCATGTGACATAGACTAAAAATTCATCCACATTACAAAACCAATAAGCTATTTAAGAATATGGAAGCATTTTTATAGTTCAAGTGGAGACTAGAAAAGCATGAGGCTAAATTCTTGGACAAACTTCTTTCTGCTGCCAGATGGCTGATTACAACCAGGCAAAAGGCTATTTCTAGGGCAAGTCTAAGGAAAAGGCTTGTCTTCTAAGAACAAAGGTTCCCTTTTTACAAGTTCTCACCCTATATCTGGGATGTTTACCTCCAACACTCCTGCTATGTATACTTCACTCACTGTACTAACATTTTCCCTTTGGAATTTTGCTGATGACTCATTGTTCCAAGGATGCAATGACAAAATGTGTTTGTGTGTGTGTGTGTGTGTGTGTGTGTGTGTGTGTAGAGGGTGTTCACTGAGCATTACTCTGTCTCTGACTCTATGCTAGGTTTTTCTTTTATTATTACATTGATTAATTTAATTAATAAAGTTGAGAAATTGTTGGCACAGGAATCTGAACATACCACCCCCATTGGCTTTCAATAAATTGTGCTGCTTCCTTGAAAAGATGCATTACACCCTGTGGATATTTTTGTTTCATTGAAAGAGAAAGAATATATTCTAAAATGCAAAACTGAAACATTATAGTTTTCTTTTTCAGGACTGAAAAAAATCTGAGACAGCCATTCTTGCTAGTCCCTTCTGAAATGTGGGACTTGAGGCAACAGGTTGGTCCTTGAAACCTGCAGCTCTATATCCTGCATGTGTAAAGAAAGGTGGTGGTAACTTTCTAGACTCCTATGTATCATTCCCCTCCCTTGCTAATTTTAAAGCCCTTTCAATTTCTGGGAGTGGAGGTGGGGTTGGTGGAAAGGTAAAATTAACTGGTTTACTGACTCCTCCTGAGTTTTGCTAAGAATCTATGATTCATTTTTTAATTCATTAATTCATAGGGTATCATCATATCCAAGGCATTTCTACTATTCTTGAGGCTTTCTCTGCAAACTACGTGCTTGGCTATCATGGACATGTTATTTGTTTTCATTCCAGGCTAAACTTGAGGAAAACCATAGCATCTTTATTTCCCCAGAAATATCCTCTATCAATAAAACAACTGGTGAATGACAGTTTATTTTGTGTAGCTCAGTGGTAGAGTGCATGCTTAGCATGCATGAGGCCGGAGATTTGGTACCTAGCACAAAAATGAAAGTTTGTAAAATAAAACATTTTGTAGAAAAGTCAGAGAAGAAGGAGAATATCTCATATATCATAGCCCCTTACTTCCAAAAAATGTTTAATCACATCTAGTTGCCAAACCCTTGGCTCAGCATTGACCAGAGTATCTCTTCACCCTGACCTTCCCTCCTGGCAATCATATCCCAGGCCCTCTTACTGGCTGCACAGGCAGTCCTACCGTTGCTGTCACTGCCACCATCTACCCCAAATCTTTTGCCTATATTTGTACATAACAAAGGTACTTTTCCTTGAGTTCTCTGGGTTTTAGTACTTAAACCCAAGCACTCTGGTAACCAAATGATCTTCAAATATTGGAACTTCCCCTCCTAAGCCAAATTGATCATAAGTCACAATAATAACAATGGCCACAAAGTTCTGTTCCTTCAAGGAGTCTGGAATCTAGTAAGGAAAGCCAGACATGCAGAAGACAATTATATTGTGATAAATGTTAAAAGAGAGACTGGAGGTCTTATAGGAGCACAAAGAAGAGAACTCTCTCTCTCCCAGCCCCCCAGCCCTTTTTTGGATGCCTTAGGTTATCAGGAAACACATAGAAGAAACTGCCAGGAATCTTGAAAAATAGAGGAGTTTTTCAAGAAAACACAGTTGAGAAGGGGGCTCTAAGAAGAAAGAACACCAAAAGGAGACCCGGAAAGTCACTGTGGCTGTGAGATCAGGAATCAGAGCAAAGCAAATATTGCAGATATTCACTTTACCAGTTTTATTTCAAAATTCACCTACTTTTCTCCCTTTATCTACCAAGGTCTCCCTCCATGCAAAGCAGTTCTCTATTTTTCTATGACAAAAGACTGTGCTGGCTGCCTATATTTGGGCACAACAAGATAGGATTAATTTAATAGTTTCATCTTAATTCAGCTCTGAGCTTTCTCAATTTAACTAAATAACTTTAATGCTCTTTGGCATCATGCTTTAGAAACACTATTTTTTTTTTAAAAAAAAAGCTATTATAAAAAAATAATGATTTCACTAAAGAGTGTACATAGTAAAAATCAGTATTCCAGTAGATGGAGCAGAGGTGACATCAGAATAGCTGAACACTGTTGGCCCAGAATATATAGTAGAAGTCCAGACACTCAGCAAAGCCACAAAATGAGAAAAGAAAAAAAAATTGAGAGCAAAGACTGAACATTACTGAATGCTGCTTGGCTAACCACCTCATTTGGACTCAGAAAATTTCACATCCTATTCAAATAGAAGGGGGAAAACAACCTTGGGCAAATACCAAAATGGTTCTTTAAAGAAACATTTATATTTTAGAATAAAATGCTGTAATTTTGATTTGTTTAAAAGTCCCACTGTGGTGCTTCACAATCATTCCACGTGACACAGATGAGGCTAAAATTCTAGTGGAGTCTCTGAGTGCATGGCTACTTCAGTCTCCTGCTGATCTAATATGTGTGTTTCTTCCCTCTCAGACCGTTCATGAATTGTGTGATTGCCTGATACAGAATTTTGAAGAAATAGATCAATAAACACAGTAGGCTTCTGGCTTAAAGTCCTTGCCTACACAATAGCTCTATGAACAATGTTACTGCTTAGAAATTGCAACAGCCAAGAGCTGGCATGCAGATCCATATTTGGGACATATTGACAAATAGAATTATTGATATTAAAAGATAAATATGGAAAAGGAGTTACTTTGAATATCTGTTACCTCACAGTTAAATGTTTATGATTTGATTAAATCCCTTAGGGCATTATTAAAGTCACAGATGAACTATTCAATCTGTCATTTCATACAATAAATATTATATGAGAATAATTCCTAGTAATCAATGAAAAAAAAAATAAGTCTTTGTTTTTCCTCAAGAAGCCAATGTGTGCCTTTCTCTGTTAAGTTCTTTGGCAATATGCAGAACTGGATTATTCAATAGGAAGATTATATGTTTAGTGCATGAATAAAACAATGTTCAAATTTTTTATTAAATATATATTTAGTATGTCAAAAAATTTATTAGAGTAGTTATCAAGTGGAAAACAAAATATTATTGGATCCTACCAAAAGATTTGTGATCTAGTCATATTACTCAGAATCTTACCTAAATGGTTAAAGATGTGGATTAATTTAAACCTTAGTCCTGCTACTATCTAGTCATAAAGTGATAGTCAATTACTCTTTCTTACTCTCAGTTTCCTCATTACAAAATGAAAATAATAAAATATTCCCAAAGACTGAGGACAAAGTGACATAAAACTTTAGCTATCATTATTTTTTGTTTGTTTGTTTGTTTTGAAATTTTATTTTTTTCAATTTTTATTCATGCGTTATAGTTGTATATAATGGGATGAGACTTGTTACACATTTGCATATGCACACAATATGACGATATAATTTGGCCAATATCATTCCCCAGTATTTTTCCTTTCCCTTACCTCTTCCCACCCTTCCCCTGGTCCCTTTCCTCTGCTTTATTGGTCTCCCTTTGATTTTCATGAGATCCCCCAATCTTTCTTTTCCTTTTCCTCTTAAGCCTCCAAAGATGAGAGAAAACATGACTCTTGACTTTCTGAGTTTGGTTTATTTCATTTAACATAATGTTCTCAAGTTCTATAAAAAAAAATGTGACAACTCTTGTGAAGGATTACATATGAGTAAAAATTGGTTTCACAGAAAATTTCCAGATAGTTGGAACAGTATACTTTGAGATTGAGGTATGAATATATGCATGTATGGGCTAAAAAGACTGATTCATAGTGGGGTTAAGAGAGGGAGCATGGGAAGATTAGATGAACTCTAGATAGGGTAAAGGGGAAGGAAGGGAAGGGAGGGGGCTAGGGGTGTAAAAACAATGGTGGAATTGATGGACATCATTACCCTAAGTACATGTTTGAAGACACAAATGGTGTGAATATACTTTGTATACAATCAGAGATATGAAAAATTGTGCTCTATATGTGTAATATGAATTGTAATGCATTCTGCTGTCATATATAACAGATTAGAATAAAAAATTTTTAAAAAAGGATAAGCCATAGCAAAACCACAGAGAAGACCAAATTTAGGGGCAGTATAGAATGCTGGTCAAGAGCTGGTGTCTGACTGTGGAGACAGACAGATAGGTTTAGATTTAAATTTCAGTTCTTCTACTTGCTGACTATGTGACCTTGGTAAAGTCTCCTAACATCTTATGATGTAATTACTTCACTCATAAATAAAAGAATAATAGTACAACATCATCTTCTTTGAGTTGTAATGAGAGTAAGATTAAATCATGCATGTAAAGCTTTGAACATATTGCCTGTCATACAGTATGTTGTCAGTAAATGACAGTATTCTGTTATTCTATAAAAGAAAGAGAAATGGGCTGGGGTTGCGGCTCAGTGGTAGAGCACTAGTCTAGCATGTGCAAGGAAGGCCCTGGGTTCGACCCTTAGCACCACATAAAAAAATAAATAAGTAAAATAAAGGTATTGTATCCAACTAAAAAATATAAATACGAGAGAGAGAGAGAGAGAGAGAGAGAGAGAGAGAGACAGACAGAAGCAAACCAAGAACTTTTGTTTGCCTGAGGGCTATTCACAAAGCCTTGAGGGATGGGAAGTAGGAAAGGGAGTAAATGGTTCCAGGACCTGTATTTGGCTGCTCCATGTGACACATGTAATTTTATTTATTTATTTTTTTTTGGTACCAGGGATTGAACTCTGGGTTGCTTAACCACTGAGTCACGTCCCCAGTCCTATTTTGTATTTTATTTAGAGACAGGGTCTCATTGAGTTGCTTAGCACCTTGCCTTTGCTGAGGCTGGCTTTGAACTTGCAATCCTCCTGCCTCAGCCTCCTGAGCTATTGGGATTACAGGCATGTGCCACTCTGCCTGGCTTCTAATTTGTCTTTAATATCCTCTGACTGTTTGATAACCTTTACCCATCTTTGATGTTTTCTTTAATTATCATTATTAATGAGTGTTAAATCTCATGAGTGGTACACGATGAAAATAAAACAGTTATATCCCAATCAAAGGTGTTCACCCGAACTAAGTTCTAATGGAATTCATATACCAACCTGCCCATCCTGAAGCATATCTTAGTGTTGAACAATCAAATTAAAATTTCCAATCTTAAAAAACTCTAATTTTACACATGTGGAGATACACTGTAATTATTTCATACTCTGTTAATCTTCATTCCCAAAGAAATCATACTTTCCAATAATTTACTTAAGCATATTAAATAAAATTTTCTGAATTAAAATTTTAAAATATTTTATTACACATTAGAAAACTACATTTTTATACCTCTGCATTGCCTTCCTGATATAAATTTTAAAAACATATGCATATTTAAAGAAAATATAAAACAAACCCATTTTCCAAATGTTTCCAGTCTCCTTATAATTCCTACCAAGGTAATAACCATTTTATTACCTTAAAAAGATACAATAGTTAGCAGAGGCATCCACAAATGAAATGAAATATCACTAACTTAGGTAGCTCAGGCTGCATAACAAATTGCCAGGGGTTGATTGGCTTAAACAATGGGAGTTAAGTCTCACAGTTCTGGAGGATGGGTCAAGTTCTGCCAGAGAGCTTTTTTTGTGGTTTACAGAATGCCACTTTCTTACTACATCCTATCATGAAAGAATGAGAGCAAGAGTGAGAAGCAGGGACAAAAAGACAATGTCTTCTTCTGTCTCTTCTTATGAGGGCACCAATGCTATCATCTAGGCCTCACCCTCATGGTCTCCTCTAGGCCTAATTATGTCCCAAAGAGAAAGGTGGTTAGGGCTTCAACGTATGAATTTGTGCAGGAGAGAGGCAGTTCAGTTCATAGCTGAACAAAGATGATCACTGGCTAGGGGAGGTGAGATAAACTAGTCTAAACTTTCTCACACACAACACTTTCCATCTTGCCATCCTGACACCCATTCCTTCTTGAAGACTCTCAAGTTGCATAGCTATCTGGGCTTTCAGAGAAGTCCTGCTTATAAAAAGTGTGTGTCTGGAAATAGGCAGTACTGCCTATTTCCCAGTAAACTAAAAATCAATTAAAACCATAAGTATAAAATTTAAAAACAAATTTAAGGGTTATAGAGTAGAAGGTAATTCATAACTTATAAGGTCATTTCATCCACATTACATTTTGAATAAAATCTTGAGGAAAAAAGAAGATCAATAACAAAGTAAATACATTAACAAATTATCAGAGACACATACATATACAAAAGAGATACACAAGTATGTAAATTGTAATTATACATCACCAGTCTTATTATATGTATAGAAAAATTTAATATCAAAATATATACCATTATATGTAAAAAGAGACATTCCATGACCTGGCTCACTTTATTATTTCCATCACATTAAAATGTTTTGTTCCAGCAAAGAATGTCATGTTGCTTGCTTTATGCCCTACATATGACTAAATTTTTTGCATGAAATAATTGATTCTCATTTCTCTGAAATGTAGTTATTAAAAATTAAACAGATTACTTAGGGAAAACTTATTATTATTAAATATTTTATCCAAAAATCAATAAAAATAAATGCATTATGCAAATAGCTTCAAGATTTAGAAGTGGAATCATGTGAAAAGGAAAGCAAAATAACTTGTTAAAGAAAGAAAAGAAAACAAAAATAGTAGAATTAATACATTCAAGAGTTGATCACTTGAATGAAAAAATCACTGGTGGTCTTATTTTTTGAAAAGAAATAAAAGTGGAATAAATAAGCAAAAATGAATGACAAATAATAACTGAAAAAAAATACAGTGTCCATTTAAAAGAATTGTAATCAACCTTTTTGCTAAATACTGTGCAAATAAATTTGAAAATCCACACAAAATGAGTAATTTCCTAATAAAATATAATTTATTAAAACTGACCTCAGAAAACAGAAAATCTAAACACTAAACTACATAGAAGAAATGGAGATTTTTTTTTTCTATAGGAGAAAGAAAGCAGTAATTCTAGATAGCCAGATACAGTGGTATGCACTGTAATTCCAGTGACTAGGGAGATAGAGGCAGGAAGATCACAAGTTTGAAACCAGTCTTGACAAGGTAGTGAGATCCTGTCTCAAAATAAATAAATTAATTAATTTAAAAAGCTGAGAATATTGCTAAGTGGTAAAGTGACAGTGGGTTAAATATCCATTACCTCAAATAAAATTACAAAGCCAAAGCAGAATTATACACACACACAACCCACATATCCAAGTTTTCAAGTCAGGACATAGAGATTCTTATCAAGGCAAAAGTCTTAAATAAAATATGAGTGCACACAATTCAGGGATAAATGCAGGGAATCATATTCACCACGCTCAAGTGAGATTTATCTAAAGATTTTATAAATTTATATTAGACAACCCATCAATAAACATTTACAATAATATAAATAGATCTCAGAAAATGGTATTTTATTCCCTTTATGGATGCTGAACAGCCATTTGTTAATTTAATAATGATATTCAATTAAATAAAACTAGATATCAAATTTTTTTACAGGATATACAATTTCTAGCTTAGCCCAAAATTCAATCACATGCTTAATTGAGCAACATTAGAAGCCTTATCAATAAAATCAGAAACAAGACAAAAAAAAAAAAAAAACACCATCATCAGAATTATTTGAAATTATACTGGAAGATACTAGTAAAAAATTAAACAAGAGAAACAATGTGTGTGTGTGTGTGTGTGTGTGTGTGTGTGAGACAGAGAGAGAGAGAGAGAGAATATGAAAGGAAAAAGTAAAATTAGTACTATTTGAAGACAACCTAAAAATACAATTATATTTATAAGACATCTAAGAGAATCAACTTTTTTTGTTTGTTTGTTTGTTTGTTTTGGCATGTAGAACGGACTGAAATCAAACACACTGAGGAGAAAAATTAGTTTGAGGAGAGATGTAGTTACAAAAGTTATAAAATACTGTAACTGCATGACATATATAATGTTGTTAAGCTCCCAACTTTCTATGGGCAGGAACCAGGCAGACAAAGGGCTCAGCCACCCATGAGGGAAATTCTCCCATGCTTTCTTTATGTTCCTAAGGAGGATAATGGAAATAGAATATTCTTCTAGAGAGTACAGTCAAGATCCATGAGTTATAACCAAGAACAGAATAAGGAATTTTCTTATTCTCTGGGTAATAGGATAGGTAATATTACCCAGATTGATTTCAGAATTTCTAAAGACCTCTGCCTGCTTCACGGTGTCCATTCTTCTCCTTTTTAAATGGCAGTGACTATTACTGCATGGAAACAATTGAAAACGGTATGGATATTTGCATGTACACATATATAGATGCACAGGAAACTAGTAAGAGTGATTACTGGTTTAGACTTGTGGAAACTTGGGAGGAAATAGGCTTTTCTGTGTATTTTTTAATATTTAGAACTTTTAGAACCATGGGAAGGTAGTCCATGTTATTTCATAAGGCTTAATGAATTACTAGAAAAAGGTTAAGAGAAAGTGATTTAATATGATGGTTTCCATGTTTCTTGTTTCATGAATTTAGTGCAATATGGAGAGACAGAATATATATTTTCAGTATAGCCACAGTAAAAAAAAAAAAAAAAAAG
>NW_026000075.1:8042850-8060824 GCF_001458135.2 Marmota marmota marmota
TTTGAATATATATATATATATATATATATATATAGTTTGAAAAAAAAAAAAATATATATATATATATATATATATATATATATATTTGTATTTTACTCATTTGTAATGACTAAAAATGGAACATAGATAGGATCCAACAAATTTTAGGCAATAAGTGCTTTACATAATAACACAATTTTAGGGCTGGGGATGTGGCTCAAGCGGTAGCGCGCTCATCTGGCATGTACACTGTGCTGGGTTCGATCCTCAGAACGACATACAAATAAAAATGTGTCTGCCGAAAAATCTAAAAAATAAATATTAAATTCTCTCTCTCTTTTTTTCTCTCTCTCTCTTAAAAAATAGCCTTATATATGGTTGGAAATGAGTGTTTTTACATAATAACATAATTTTACATAATAACATAATTTTATAGCCTTATATATGGTTGGAAATGACCTTATAATTTATTCAATCCAATGTCCAAACACACCCATCTCCTCCTCCACTTCTTCCTACTTTTTTTCCAATTAATTACTTAGTTGACTTTAAAGTACTTGAACTTGAATGGCTTTATAAGGGGCACAGCCTCTTTCCCCCCAGATAGTTCATAAATGTGTATTATCTTCCTCACCCTTCAGGGCACAGATCTTATCACCTTTCCATGATCAAATCTTAAATCAGGGTGTAAGGGAATTCTAAGATTAAATAATTCATCCAAGCCCCTAAAGTATGCTGGTGGTCATGCTGGGTCCTTTCTTGGTTCTATGCTGTCTTTACAGCCTTTGCATTATGCACACCATGTCAAATTTCATACAAAGTAAACTTGAACAAGCATCTGAATATTGATGATAGCTAGTGCTCTACAGGTAAAGGATTGTGATCCCACAGTAGCATCTTCCCCTACCTCCAACTCCAAGAATAGTTTTAAACTTTTTCAGCATGTCTTCAAACTCCAGTAGATATATGGAAGTCTAAGACTGTGTGTGGCCATATAGAAAGAAATGTTACAAAGGGCCAACAAATATCTCTATACTTGAGAAAAAAAGTAATAACTGATATGTGGTCACACTGTATTGTGGCATAGATCGCATTGTTTATTTTTGGGCAGGGGTGCGTATGGAGGATTGAACTCAGGGGCACTTGGCCACTGAGCCATATCCCCAGCCCTATTTTGTATTTAATATAAAGAAAGGGTCTCACTGACTAGCTTAGTGCCTTGCCATTGCTGAGGATGGCTTTGAACTCTCTATCCTCCTGTTTCAGCCTCCTAAGCCATTGGGATTATAGGCATAAGCCACCACACCCAGCATAGATTCATTGTTAAGTTTTAGAAAAATCATTGGTAACGTCAACAAACAACAACAAAAAGAGAGCCTAATTAAATAAGTTGTAATGACATTTATAATTAAATAAAAAGAATTGATGCACACAAAGGCAAAGAGATTATACCAATTTTAAAAGCCACACAGAAATTGATATACTTACCTATTATTGTACAAAATGGGTTTATCCATAAAAGATGAATAGAAATTAAAATACATAAAATTTGCCAGAAAATAGTGCTTGCATTCTTCTTTTAAAATTAGCAGATCTAGGAACACCACAGAAATGGGCCAAGTTACCTTATTAAAAGTTGATTCAAGAATAAAAGTCTTACATTCTAATTAATTAGGTCTTACTTCAATTAAATGATCCTACAGCAACCAGGTCTTTGCAGGGTATAGGAGATGGATAATTTGAACCCAGGGCTCTTCATCCAGGTGCCTAACAGTCAAAGTTCATTTCCTGTTAATAAATTTAAAAAATGGAAGTAATCAATTTAATTGGGAGCTGTATCAGATAATTTATCAGTTGGTTCCTGAATTTTTTATTGCTGATTCTTTTTAATGTTACTTTGTAAGTTCATTTTATGGTAAGTACATGTAATTCTGTACCATTTGTGGGGAGTCAAGAAAGTATAGACTTTTTTAAGCAAAGTATTTTATCTCAAGGACAAATGTATACACAGAACACTTTTCTCACTTTCACCTTTTACATGTGTTTACATTTGCACCTTCATTCAGCAAACATAAATGGCCCATTTACTTTGTACCATGTGCTACTAAGTATAAAAGGTAAAGCAGAAAACACTCAATTGGACACAGAATGATTCATTATACCTTTGCAGATTAAAAGTTAACAAAAGGCAGGGATGTATATTAGATTATATCTAGGACTAGGTGGCTGTTCATTTGAAAACAAGTGTGACCTTGAGTAATTTCCATAACCCTACAACTACCAATTTCCTAACATGAAAATAGGTAACACTAGGACTATTGTGAAAATTAGAAACATGGTCTTATAATGTGCCTATAACATGGTCTAGCATGTACTAGGTGCTCAATAAATGACTAATAGCAAAATAACATCTTAAAACATTAAATTTATTCATTTTATTTTACACTTTTTAATGCCAAGAAAGTTATTCTCCATTTCATACCAATGGGCTGTGATATCAAGCAATAAATGTTATTAATTACAAAGAATCTCATTTTTTCTTCTTTTATATTTATTTATCTATTTTATTTGACACATAAAAATTATATGATTTGGGGGTATCAGGTGATGTTTTGATACACGTATACAATGTGCAATGTTTATAATGGGCTAAAAGTATCTATCTCCTCCATAATTATTATTCCTTCATAGTGAAACAATAAAGATAATTTCTTCTAGCTCTTTGAAAAATATAGTACATCATGTATAATCACCTTAATATGCAACAGAACATCAGAAATTATTTCTGTTATTTAATCTGTTTCTTCTAAGTATAGTCTGTCTGTACCTTGGTTATTTCACTTAACATAATGTCCTCCATTTCCATTTATGTTTTCACAAATGATAGGATCTCATTTTTTTTGTTAGACTGAATAGTATTCCACTGTGTAAATGAATTACATTTTCTTTACTTATCAGTTGATGGCTGTTTCTGTCTCTTTGCTTTTGTGAATAGCACTGCAGTAAACATGAAAATGCAGATATCTCTAAAGCATTGATTTCATTTCCTTTGGGTATATACCCAGGAATGAGATTGCTGAGTCATATGTAGTTATAATTTTATTTTTTGAGGACCCTACCTACTGTTTTCCATAATGGATGTACTAATTTGCATTTCCACCAACAGTGTTCAAGAGTTTCTTTTTCTCTGTGCCCTTGCCAGAACTCATCTTTTGTCTTTGTGATAGCAACCCTTCTAACTGGAGTGAGATGACTTCTTGTTGTTGTTTAGATTTACTTTTCCCTGATGATTCATGTTAAGCATTTTTTAAATGACCTGTTGGATACTTTCATGTCTTCTTTTGAGTAATGTCTATCTACATCTAATGCCCATTTAAGATTGGATTTTTGCTATTGAGTTTTTGAGGTTTCCTATATATCCTAGATATCAATCCTCCATCAGATGTAGTTTGCAAATATTTTCTTCCATTTTATAGGTTGTCTTCATTCTGTTAATTGGATCCTTTGTTTTTCCTCTTTATTATTTTTTACATTTTTATCTTAGCTTTGAGCCACTTGAAAGCTATAAAATGTTCTCTGTTATTTATAATAATAATAAAAAAGAAACTGGTATTATTTTCTTCTATAACAGTCAACTTGCAATATCATACAGGATGTGGATAGGAAAACATATCTTTACATTTTGTTAGGTTAGCTTACTTTCTCTTCTCTCCTAGCTTTTTATTCCTCATTTTTAAATCTTATGTCTTCCTTAAGCATTACATAATAGAATATAATAATGTGTCATAAAGTCCTCAAGCACCAAAAGCATTAAATAATATTTCTGAATTTTTATTTAAAATTCTTTCTGCTTTTAGAGAGGAAAAAATTTAAAGCAGGTCCTGTATGTTCACTAATTTGGAAGTGCATCTAATTGTTTTATCAAAAATTTCAGAGCCTGTTGATAAGATTAACCTAATTGGCTAACAGAAGAGCTATAAGCTTCCTCAATTTATATATTCAAATGTGATAAACTCAATATTTGTGTTCTCTGCAAATTCACATGTTGAAACCCTAACCTTCAAATATAATGCTATTTGGAGTAATTTCCTTTGGGGGAAGTAATTAGGTAGGTGAAATCATTTGGGTGGGCTCCTTATGGTGGAATTAGTGACCCTTAAAGAATACATCAGAGAGCTTGCACTATCTCTTTCTGTCTATTCCATGTAAGGACATAGCAAAAAGACAGCCATCTCCAAGAGTCATCAGCAACCAAATTGGCTGGCACCTTAATCTTGTTCTCCCCCTACCTCCAGAACTGTGAGATATAAATTTCCGTTGGTTAAACCATCCTCTGTGAAATTCTGTTAGAGCGCCCAAGTAGACTAATATTTTAAGCAAACTCTATAGTTCAAGAATTAGTGATATTACATTATCAGTAACATACAGGTACAAACACACATGTACACCACACACAAACATACATAATTAAAGACATTATTTAAGAATATCTCAATTGTTTGGATGTAAATGGGATACAGAATGGGGAGAATTGAAGGACACTACTCAATTCTCAACTTTTATGGAAGTGTCTCAATGTTCTAATCATGGGCAAGATGTGCATCAAATCCATTATCATTTTAGTATAAATGTGAGCTTCTGCCCTCCTTCAACATTAAAGGAGCCAAAACAAAAAGATTTAGATATGTGCACCAAGGCACCTAAGTATTCAGGCTATGAATCTCAAGAAATGCTAAGTCACTTGGGACTTTCCTCCTTAACCTTTCCCTTGGCATCCAATTGAATCAAAATGGCATGCTGCCATCTGCATCTCTGCATTTGATTAAGAATCAAACTATGTAAATTGGGTTAGGTAGCTAAACAGATATATATCTCCTTGTCTAAGACAGTACCTTTTGACTGATCCTTGCTTCTTACAACGCCAAATTAAAAATTCTATTTGCTTAATAAGATGAACTCTAGTTTCTTGTGTTGAAATAAAATATTGAGATATGATTTTTCTTATGTTCTTATGAAGACCTGAATGAGTGAGTTCCTTGTGAACTTCCAAGCATTAAAGAAAGTCAGAATACTGAAACTGGAAGTTCAGTAATTATTTCACTCAAATATCATACCAACATCTACCATTAGTTCCCACTAAAAATTTTATTTTATACTCAACTCCATCCAGATCCTACATTTAATGTTTAACAATAAAAGTCTCTGAAAATTTCCAGCTACTGATAATCTCTTTATCTTTTTAAATCCTTCTTTTTTTCTTTGTTTTTGTTTTTGTTTTTTGGGGGGGTGGTACTAGGGATTGAACTCAGGCACTCAAGCACTGAGTCACATCCCCAGCCCTACTTTGTATTTTATTTAGAGACAGAGTCTCACTGAATTGCTTAGCACCTTGACGTTGCTGAGGCTGGCTTTGAACTTGCGATCCTCCTGTCTCAGCCTCCTGAGCTGCTAGGATTACAGGCATGTGCCATCACTCCCAGCTGATAATTTCTTATCTACATAAATTATTTCAATGACATATCATTGTATTAAGGAGACAAAATGCTACAACTATTTAAAATTGTCTTTAATTCTGATATGTCTTGATACAAACATATTCATATGCTAACTTTGGATTTTTTGAGCACAGTGTATTAGAAAGAAGAGCCCAACCCCAACACATGCTACCTGTAATGTACAAAGTTCCTATGGAATTAATATGATATTAAAAAATAAAATTTTCATGGTTACCATTTTATTAGTTTCTACAGATGATTGCCTATTTTTCCTAAAACTATTTTCTTCAAGCCATTCTACAACTGATCAAAAATTAATAAAAATTTCCTATCTTCAATATGTAAATATCATTTTCAACTAAAATGCACCAACTAAAAAGCCAGCATTAATCTAAATGTATTAACTCAAAATATTTGTAGATGGAGTTGAACACTTTGATATCTCCACCTTTGAGGCTCTTGAAGGCAAGGACTGTTGTCTTGATGAGCTTTGTCCCCAGGACCCATCACTTTGCCAATACCTAGAATACACACAACAAATGCCAGTAAGTGGCATTTGGTACTAAACATTCCTATGTATTTCTATGCACTTCTACAATCCTCTCTATATCAAGGATATCCTCACTATCCTTTGGAAAAATGCACTGTGTACTCTCTCTGTGCCTTTTCTTTTGCTGCTCTGCCTTTCTAGGACATTTATTTTGTTGTCTTGCCTACTTTATCCAAAATTGACCTATCTCATGTAATCTACTCCAGAACTGACATTTAGTTTCATTCTAATCGTTTCAACACTATAATACACAACACTCTGATCTCTTAAAGAGGAATGGAAAAATCTTATTTATGTTATATATCCCCACAAATCATAGTTCAATGTTGGGCACTTGGCTGTTGCTTATGATATACCATATAGACAGGTTAAGAGCTAAGAAAGACACATGCTCTTGTTGATGAATTAGATCAGACATTGATAAACTTTGGCCCCTGTGCCAAATTCTGTCTGCTGCATGTTTTGTAAATAAGTTTTTATTGGGCACAGCCACACCCATTCATTTATATATTGTCTATGGCTGCTTTCCTACTATAATAACTCAACTATAATTGAGAAGTTGCAACAGACATCATCTAGCCCACTAGCTTAAAATATTTACTATGGGTCCATTACTGATTAACTTTCCCAACCAGCAGTTTGGATCAGTGGTTTTCAACTGTGGGCACCAGACAAGATCTTATCAGTGGAGTTACAGCCTTAACCCATTATGTCCTCATGTCCCATTTGTGGACTACCTATAAAAACTTAACACATACAGGAATTTCGTTGCCTGATTTAAGTTTTGATAGGTGTCCCATACAGGGATGCCAGGACATAATATGTTAAGCTGTGTGACTACACAATATTTTAATCCAGTGATTCTGCAAGAGAAGTCTCTTGGCTAGCATCAGCCTCACTTGGGAACTTGATATAAATGAAAAATCTCAGATGCTATCCTAGATTTTAGATCAGAATCTCTGCTGTTGGAGCCCAATAATCTGTGTTTATATCAGCACTTTGGGTGATTCTAATGCACATTACAATATGAGAACCACATTAGATTAGAAAAAGAGAGAAACATTTGTATATTCCTGACCAAAATTATTTGGCTTGGCTATAGAAGATTGATTTCTTTAAATATTGTGATTGATTAGAAGAGTCTAATTATCTTTTACCAGTGTTGAAATATGACACCTTGTATTTAGTATGAAATAAAACTGAGGAGCAGGATTATTTTGATGCGGGAATTACTACAGTACTTTTAGTGAATACTAATACAGCCGCCAGCTGTATATCCAAGAAAAAACAATATACCAAATGCCAAAGTGTAAAACTTATTCAAAAATAGATTGAAATATCAAAGCAATATAGCAGATAAGTTGCAATTTTATAGGACTGCCTGTCAAGACAAACCTTTGCACAATGGTTCTCAGCAGGCACATGGGAGAAGTGGCACTGACGCTCAGTATGGGATTCTGCTAATCAAGGATCTGTTCCAACATGCATACCCCAGCTCAGTCACAAATGTGGCCAGATCACACTTTCTATGGTAGCATATGGGTAGAAATATAGAATAATCACCTACAAGCCTTGTGAGAGTTAGGAATTAACTGTAAAATTAATGTTACATTGAAATGGTATAATATATAAAATTCTCACAAAACAACATATGTTTTAACTTTACAATAAATCTTCCTCCTTCATTGTTTCTCTCTAGAACATGAACTAGCTCTAAGAGCTATGGGTATGATCTAAAAGGGTTGTTATATACCAAAAATAATGCCAAGAAATCAATGAGACAAGCACAACAAAGTTATTTCTTCTTGAAACACTCTTGTTTCCATGAATCATTTGTATAATTATTATGTGTGTGTGTGTGTGTGTGTGTGTGGTGCTGGGAACTGAATCCAGGGAATCCTACACACGGCAGGCAAGTACTCTACTACAGAGCTATAGCCCCAGCCCTCAATGTATTATATTTTAATGGTGTGACCTTGGCAGCTATATAAGGAAATAAATAATAAAATTATTTAACCTATTGAAGAGTCTCCATGTAAAGGTTAAAGGAAACATGCATCAATCAATAAGAATAAACTATTGACTGACAGCCTTTAGAAAGTTCACATCATTTCCTAGCCATAAAAAATCATTATGTTTTCCCCCAATAATATAACCATCATTTTTCTTTTGAAAAATGACACATAGATTTCATATGTCTAAAATCCATATAAACATTTTTTTCAATAGTCATTTAAGTGTTCTTTTATTTTGACATATATCTGTGGAAAATAGGAAAAGTGTTCAGACCTGCCATGTAATAGAATAATTGGGAAATAGGAGCCAGGATTTTGTACCTATGAATTCAGTAAGTGATTGATGATGATTAGAACTCTAGTTCAAAGACTTAAAATTCACATATTTAAATCACATATTAATGAATATATAGTTTAGCACACTTAGGCAGAGCATAGACCAAATTCAAAAAGGAAGAATACACAATTATCCCTTTGCCTAGCAACTAACAGCCCATGTAAAGATAGAAACTATGCTTTGCTCAGTAGTTCATAGTGGGGAGACACAATACCTATCTAGGAATGACAGTGGGTCACAAATGCCAAGAAACAAGGAGGCAGCAGAGGCTGAGTAAGGTACGGAAAGCAGTTAAGAGTAATGCTCTGGAATTTTAAGGAGTGGAAAATTAAGCTTAATGTTAGAAACCTTTCATAGCAAGTTCATCAGCCTCTACAATCAACCTCTAGCAGAAGCCTCTTCAATTGAGTCATTTAAAAGTAGACAAGAGCCTGTCTTTGCCAAAATACTACAGAGAATTAGTCAATACTAGTGGGATAAAATAAATGATCTATTTTTCCTTTTGCTTGTCTTTAGCATATGTAGGGCTATGATTTCATACACATTAAAAGCTAGTGAGAAGATGAAATGTCCCTGGAGGGTATTCTCCTACTATTATTACAGCCCATCAATTTATATATTTTTTCAAAACAATTGGCAAATGATGAGATAAAAAATAATTGAGATGGGAAAACTAATTTTGACTAGTATATTCAAAATACTAAGTTCAAAGAAAAGTATATTAAGAGATCCTATGGACATTTGTGTTATGGTTTAGATATGAGATGTCCCCCAATTGTTCATGTGTGAGACTATGCAAGAGTGTTCAGAGGTGAAATGATTGGGTTATGAGATCTTTAACCTAATCAATGCATTAATCCATTGATATGGATTAACTGGGTGGTAACTATAGGCAGGTAGTTTGTGGCTAAAGGAAGTAGGTCATTGGGGGCATGACTTTGGAAGGTATTATTGTGTCCCTGGTGAGCTGAGCTCTCTCTGGTTTCTGATTGTCATGTCCTGAACTACTTTCCTCTGTCACATCTTTCCCCCATGATGTTCTGCCTCATCTGGGACTCAGAACTATGTACAGAGACGGTTGACCACGGACTAAACCTCTGAAACTGTGAAACAAAATAAACTTTTCCTCTTCTATGCTTTTCTTGTCAGGTTTTTTGGTTATAAAAGTGGAAAGTTGACTAAAACAATTTGTAAAATTCACATAACTATGCCTATATTTCATAATCTAAAAATGACCTTGAACAGCATCTAATGGAGTTGGTAGTCAAGAAATACTAAATGAAGGAAAAAGTGAACACCTCTCCTCTGGAGATTGCCTCTGCTAGGGTTTATATTCCTCAGATGTAGGCTTGTTGTATTTAGTTACTTAGGCCCGACCCACTCTCCCTGGGCTCAAAGCCTAGCTTTGCTGTTTACTTTGTGACCTTAAACAAGTGACTTAGCCTCACCAAGCCTCAGCTGTTGCATCTGAAAAGTGGGGAAAGATGGCAATGGTATCTGCCCCTTAGAGGTTGTTTGGGTACGGTGAGTTAATACTAGTAAAGCTAGTTAGAACATGTTTGGTTAACTACAACCTGTTAGGTAGTAATCACTCAATGATGGTAAGTTATTAAGTTATCACTTTTATTAACTGCAGTTGATGTATACAGTTACCAACAGGGTAAGAGATTTTAGGAAGTTAGTCTAGAAAATATCAGAGATGCCAAATGGATTGACACAGGTTCCTAGCATATGACCTTATTTAATAATATTCTGATAAAAAAGAGTTATTTCATTCATAAGGTTGACTATAGAAAAATGATTATTCACATGGAAGTTAAAAGAAGCCTTGTTCCTTCTGCATGGAATATTTTCATAAGTAACTAATGGTTACCTAAGACTTAGTCCTCTAGGCTTTGTGTTGTATGCCAAATTCTTAGTCCACCAGGGCAGCCTGATAAGTTACCAGTAAAACACTAGACTATTTTGCACTTCTATATTTCATATTTATAATGACAGTAGCCCTGCCAGCTGTCCATAAATGTAAGCTCAAATCTGTGGCTTTAGGGATAATTGCTTCTTGGACAAATAACTCAAAAAGATGATAGATGAAAGTTGTATATATATAAACTCTCTGTGTATTAATCCCACCTACACCATGAGTTCTGAGACCTTGGGCAAGTAAATTACTCTTAGGCATATTTTCTTCTATGTAAAATTATGTTATATACCATCTCATTATATTATATGGAGGATTGAAACTCATGAAAAAAATGCTCTCAAGTACAACAGATAGAGACTATCTATCTAGGTTTGAATCTTGGCCCTGGTACTTATTAGAAGTATGGACAAGGGCATCTTGACTAATCTCTCCGTATTTTAATATATGCATAAAAAAGTTAGTGATTGCTAACTTTACTAGCATTACTGAATATAATATTGTTCTAAACAATATGGCTTACAATTTTCTTTTATTTCCTGATTTATACAGAGTTGGAAACAGTGTTTGAAACAAAAAGAAATATTTATTTAATAAATGAATCACATATCCACTTTGAAAAAAAATAATTTGTCCTGAATTGCAGATCACAGATAGGCCAATATGAAGATAAAAGGGCTTTATTAGCAGCCTTTCACAATTGTCTAGCCATGAAGTAATGAGGAAATGAAATAAAGGAGTAACAGTGGAAATGTGTGAACACCGATGGTAAGAGTATAAATGGAAGTCTGTTTAGATCATTGGGATGAGCCACTGAGACCACTAAAGCTGGAAGAGCAGTAAGAAAAGAAGACCCTAATTAGCCGGGCACAGTGGTGCACACCTATAATCCCAGTGGCTTGGGAGGCTGAGGCAGGAGGATCCTGAGTTCAAAGCCAGCTTCAGCAAAAGCAAGGTACTAAGCAACTCAGTGAGATCCTGTCTCTTTTTAAAGTACAAAATAGGGCTAGGGATGTGACTCAGTGGTCGAGTGCCCTGAGTTCAATCCCAGGTTAAAAAAAAAAAAAAAAAAAAAAAACCCTAAGTAAAATACTGAAGAGGATTATTTGTTGGTGAAGGATAAAGAATCATGAGACAAAAGTATCACAGAAGCTCAGAGAAGACAGATTGAGTAGACACAAAGAATAGTATCAAGGGCTAGAGTGAGGCCAAGTATTGTGAGCAGGGCTGGAATTAGGGGTGAGATGAATGACCCACTCACCTTGGGTAAACAAAATAAAGAAGGTTCAGGAGGAAAAAAAAAACTAACCAACAGAAGTAATATTTAGATATATCATTTTCAAGTGAGAATTAAGGGGTTGGGGCTGCAGCTTAGTGGTACAGCAGCACTTGCCTAGCATGCCCAAAGCCCTGGGTTCAATTCCTAGCACAGGGGGCAGAGGGGCATGGCAAAATTAGAATTAATAAAAAAGAATCCGCAATGAACAAAAATATAAAAATGAAAGGCAGGCTGATGTTTATGATCCTGCAGCATGACAGCCTGCACTTCCTGGGTCTGAGCAGCCTTTGCTTTCCCACTGGGTAGGTTTATGGGGTTGACAATGTGTGCCAATAGATTGGGACTTTAGATATGGTTTTGTGGAGAGAATGTTTATTCACCTTTTCCCCTCAGTTCAAAATATGGGAGGGTATTTTAATAAGTATAAGTAGAGACACACCTTTTCCTCTTATCTCAGTTTCTGATATGGGTTGGCACAACCCCAAGACTTGGAAAGCTTCCTTTGGGTTTAGCAATTAGAAAGGCATTGGTGACAGTGAGAGTAGTTTCGATGTGGTAGTGAAAAGAGAGACTACAGTTGCTTAAAGAGAATGTAGGTTGAAGGCAAAGGGATAAAAAAGGTGATGTTTGAGAAAAGAAGGCTGATAATCCATGAAGCAATAAAGTGTTCTTTTATTCAAATTTGTCCCAAATCTGACTGGAGGTAAGTAAAAATATAATATAAAAACAAAGGGGAAAACATTGGTTATTCCCACTGTACACCTTTAGACAGACTGCTATCTTCATTGTGGCAATGTGGCATATTTACAGTCTATCCAATTAACCAGTATCACCATGGTTTGTTTGTTTATTTATTTATTTTATTTGTTTATTTATTCATTCATTCTAATCAGTTATACATGACAGCAGAATGCTCTTTGATTCATTGTACACAAATGGGGCACAATTTTTCACTTTCTGATTGTACACAAAGTAGGGTCACACCCTTCGTGCGATCATACATGTACCCAGGGTAATGACATCCATCTTATTCCACCATCTTTCCTATTCCCATGCCTTTTCCCCTTACCTACCTCCTTTTGGCCAATCCAAAGTCCTACACTCATCCCATACCCCCTCATTATGGATTACCATCTACATATCAGAGAAAACATTTGGCCTTAGGTTTTGGGGGATTGGTTTACTTCGCTTAGCATGATATTCTCTAACTTCATCCATTTACCTATAAATGCCATAGTTTTATTCTCTTTTATTGCTGAGTAATATTCTATTGTGTATATATACCACAGTTTCTTTATCCATTCATCTACTGAAGGGCATCTAGGTTGGTTTCACAGTTTGGCTATTATGAATATAGCTGCTTAAACATTGTTGTGGCTGCATCACTATAATATGCTGTTCACATTTCTGAAATGTTTTTGACAATGTGTTTGTTGACACAGCTTTCTTATAAATGTATCTCAGGAATCATCTGTATAGAAAACTACACATATACATGCATGCATATAAATGACAAAGGGGAAACTTTCCTATTTAGGGAAACATTTTAGATAGGCATGAACTTTACATAAAATACACACATGAATTAATGAGTAAAAAGATGGTTATCTAGTAGCCATCTAATCAAGTCAAATTTGTCTTTAGAATGTCACAGATGACCTCAGGCTGAGGACCTTTTCACTTGATTTACGAAATTAATGTTCTCTGCTCTTTGAATTTAAAAGTTAGTAAATCATATTTAAAAAAATTAAGACATAAACTAATGATTTATCTATATTTGCCTTACATGCACATGTGCCAAGGATTCTATTAGTAACATTTGTAAGAATATAACTGTTAGTAAAGGCCTCTGTCAACAAATGAAATTTTATACTTCTATTCTACCATGTTCATCACTCTTTAATCAAAATCTATAAGGGCTAAGATCAGAAAATTTTTGAAAAGGTCCATTCTTGGAAAAAAAGAGAATGAAACACTACAGGAGATACTGGAAATATACCAGATACCACATGAAATGTTAGGATTCTTCAGACCAAGCCAAACCACCATGCCCCCAAGGGCAAGGAACACAAACATGAATGAAGGACAATGGTATTCCTGAAATGTCAGAGGATTTGGAGTTTTTAAGAGAACATAATTGGAGTAGATATTGTTACAGGGTTAAAATTGGGAGGGAGCACTAGATCCATGAAGATGGAGAAGAGTGTGAGGAAACACTTCACTGTGGGTTTCTTGTGCACCTCCAGTCTTACCAGTCTTACTGAGACCTCAGTCTCAGCTGGGCCTTCCTTGAGGCCATTTTTTGACCATTATTTGTAAAACTAGAGCTCTCAGAAGGAGGTAACTCATAATGGAAATAAGTCAGGGTGCCCTGAAATGCACCTGGTCTCCCTATGGTTAAAGAGCAATCTTGTGTACAATGGGCTGTAAACCCCTAATCTTGGGTTCCTTCTCCTATGGTAAGCCTCCAGATCCTCCAGCTCCAGCTCCTGTACCACATGAACTTGTAACATTTTGGGACTGGAAGAATCTTGCCACCACTCTGATTTCTACTTTTCACACGAGTAACTCCAAGAGTCTTGTGCCTTCACTTAGCATTCAAGGAACAGGGATAGCTTAGACACTTGTGTCAGTGAGAGTTCTGCGATGTCAGGCTCTCCTCCGTACCACCAAACTTTTTTAAACCAGTCACAAGCTCATTTTCTGAGGGAAGGGAAACACCAAGTAATGAGACACATCTCACTTTTAGGTCAGTTTCTTTTCAAAGTTATGGAATTCAGGACTCTTGTCCAATTATGGTCCTGTCTCAGTGCTTCACAATCTTCATCTCACTGGTTATAAACACTAAATTTTCATGATTTGAGAAAAGAAGGCTGATAATCCATGAAGCAATACAACTTCTAAAGTGTTCTTCTATTCAAATTTGTCCCAAATCTGTCTGGAGGTAAGTAAAAATATAATATAAAAACAAAGGGGAAAACATTGGTTATTCCCACTGTACACCTTTAGATAGACTGCTATCTTCGCTGTGGCAATGTGGCATACTTATAATCCAATTAACCATACAGTATCACCATGGCTTGTTTGTTTATTTATTTATTCATTCTAATCAGTTATTTATCAGGCTATTTATTAAGATAGATTTAAACATTCTCTTTCATTTGTTTATATAATGATTAAATTGTGTTTAGTAAATTATGCTAATTGTAGAAATATTTAATATCATATTCCAAATATAAAAATGTGTATTTTTATCATATCTTAAAAATCATTTGACAGCCATGTGTGGTGGCACACATGTGTAATCCCAGCAGTTTGGGAGGCTGAGCCAAGAGGATTATGAGTTCAAAGCCAATCTCAGTAAAAGCAAGGTACTAAGCAACTCAGTGAGACCCTGTCTCTAAATAAAATACAAAATAGGGCTGAGGATGTAACTCAGTGGTCAAATGCCCCTGAGTTGAATCCCTGGTAACAAAACAAACAACAACAAAAAATTTTTAATTTTTAACAATTTGACAGACTGTTTCTCATAGCTCTTTTCTTATTAACTATAATAGCTATATTTTATTAAATTTATGTTTTATTTGTTCTAATTAATTATATATGATAGCAGAATGCATTTGATTCATTGTACACAAATGAAGCAAAACTTTTCATTTTTCTGATTGTACATGATGTAGAGTCACACCACATGTACCTAGGTAATGATATTCATCTCATTCATTTTATTCCACCATCATTCCTCTCCCCAGACTCCTCCCCTTCTCTCTCTACCCTTTGTTCAATCAAAGTTCCTCCATTCTCCTCACACCCCCCCCCACCCAGTATGGATCAGCATCCACTTATCAATAGCTATATTTTTAAACTTAGGTCTAAAGTTATAAACTCTTTCACATACATATTACTATATCCGTAATTATTAGTATAACATGCTATTTTACAAGACACATCTTCTTTAAGTATTAAAAACAATATTAAGAAATTGAAAAAAAATTGCTTGAAAATAATATATTCTGTCTGGTTAAATATTTAATAATCATTTAAATTCAACAACAGTCTGCTTAAGTTGAAAATATTGAAATTCGTCATGTAAAAAATCGTTTTAAAGTCAAGCACTGGAAACACACATTTTGTGCACTTCATTTCACTTTATAGTCTCTAAGAACTATTACAATTTTTAATAAACTTGTACCTGGGATTTGAAGCCAAATACTTACACTCAAAAGGCGAGAATTTATTAACCAAAAGGCACCCAAAGTGGTACTAAAATATATTCCCTATAGGTAAGTTTTAAATGGATTGTAAAAATGTCATTTTATTAATCTAGTCACAATTAAAGAACAACAGCTGTCCCATCTGCACCCCTGATGCCCATTTTTGTAATGATGATGATGATTTTTTTTTCATTGAAACACTGCTGATAAGCAAACATCTCATTGTTGAGTTCCAAAACTATAGTTCCACTTCTTTCATTGCAAAATATTTTGTCAAAGGCTTTAAAATATGTCATTATAAATTTAGATTAATAATAATAAAGACTAAAACAAAGCACTTTCTATATTTTTCTTTATTTATATCCACCTGATATTTATTATACATCCATTACATCTAACAGATGAATCTATATCTGTATGTATATAACTATCATGTATAATATACATGATTAATTTATGTTAGATAATGTGTAAAATAAATTAGTTATAATTTGGCAGATAAGAAGTGTTTTTTAACATTTTTAGTTGTAATGGACACAATACCTTTATTTTTTTTAATTTATTTTTGTGTGGTGCTGAGGATCGAACCCAGTGCCTCACATGTGCAAAGCAAGTGCTCTACCACTGAGCTACAAGCCCAGATCAAGAAGTGTTTTTAATGGCCAAGTCATTGTCTTCCTTTTAAAATTCACAAATGTTGTGAAATGTACCTTTGAAAGCATAATAAAACAATACCATGCCTCAAAAACACTAACAATAATTTATATTTCAAATGTTACTTTAATAAACGTATACATCAAATAGAACCTCTGAAATCCTTTGTTTAAAGTACAGTGAAAATTGTATTGTCTTTCATAAAGCAAATTGCTTTTTGATATTTTTAATAAGGCTACTGTCAAATTCAGTCAGCTTTCCTGGAAGAATGTACTAGGTACAACTCCATTATCTCAACGTAATATTGCTTCAAACATTTCAAATTCAGGAGGATTTTGCTGCTTCTCTATCAACCATGTTTATGGTTAAAGTCAAAAGAGAAAATAATCAAAGAGTTAACAAACAATCACAATATATATTAACAACTCCTGAAAGCAATATTAGGGAGTACACTTATTACATCTTGCTGTGAAGTCTTCCTTAGGTCTTTAATCACCTTGGTTGCTAAGTTCTTCATTTACAAAATGAGAAACAAAAGATCTCAGAATGTGTAGTACATAAACACTGAAGTTATATGCCCATTTTAAAGTTAAGGAAATCGACTACACTTAACATCACAATTGTAATAAAATTACAAATGAAAGAAAAAAATGCATAGGACCATTTATAAAAAGAATGTGTTTTTAATCTCCACTCACCATATAGGTATAAAGAGATGGCAGATTTTCAAGAGTAGGCTGATCATGTAATGGCCTATTAATGTTATCTAGTGTCACTGGTATGACAAGTGGCAGAAATGGTAGTTTCTAAAATATCTGAATATTTTTAACTATATGTTTGAACATTTTTATAGAACTGTTTTTACAGAATTGCATTATGTCATATTAAATGAAGCATAATGAATATAATCTTCCTTTCTTAATATCTCAAGTCATTATCATGTGTGGCAACATTTTGTACAGTGATAACATCAGAGATTCCTCAGGTACACAGGGTTATTTTTCCTGCACATAGTTATTTTTCTCTATAATAGTTTCAAGAACAACCAGAAACACACAGAGAAAAGAGAGAAAACAAAAAGAGATTGTTTTTTTTCCAATTATTTCTTTCCTATTACTTCTTACTATTCTTGCTGAATAATAATCAGTTAATTTATTTAAACATCATTACCTAAAAGGATATGACTCATTTTCTTGTACTTATATCTGTTTTGATGGCAGAGCCCTGCAAAAATTGTTACTGGGAGAGAACTGCTATTCCACAAGCCTTGGGCTGATAAAGACTTGGATTTAGACAGAGTATCTAGGCCAAATTTTGAAATTCACCATCTCGGAAACTTTAATTAAGACTCTCTGGCCAGTGTTTCGAGAACTATGTTGAACAGAAGTGGAGAGAGAGGGCATCCCTGTCTTGTTCCAGATTTTAGAGGGAATGCCTTCAGTTTTTCTCCATTCAGAATGATGCTAGCCTGAGGCTTAGCATAGATTGCTTTTACAATATTGAGGTATGTTCCTGTTATCCCTAGTTTTTCTA
>NW_026000075.1:8062788-8071881 GCF_001458135.2 Marmota marmota marmota
ATGGCAATTTGTAAATCAATGGATGTGTAACTGATGTGATTCTGCAATCTATGTATGGGGTGAAGGTGGGAGTTCATAACCCACTTGAATCAAAGTGTGGAATATGATATGTCAAGAAATTTGTAATGTTTTGAACAACCCACAATAAAAAATTAAAAAATAAAAAAAAAGACTCTCTGAACTTCAGTTTCCTTTGCTTGTAGGGATAATAATGTCAGTCTTCCACAGCAAAACTGAACACTCAACAAAGTCACTTTCCTCTACTTTCTAGTCCTATGAATAAATACTCTGTTATCATCACTTCATCTCTCTGATTCTTAGTTTCTTGGTCAATAAAATTATGAAGGTTTGGACACTTGGTTCTAACTTTTTGTGATTTCATTTTTAATTATGCAAATTAGGATTGTAACTTCTTATTTCAGCTAGTTGTCCTTCGTAAATAATTGCAAACAAATTAGTAACATATTGTTCTTGAGTCACATATAGTGATATGAATTATTAAAATAATAATAAACATTTAAACAATATGTGATCCTAAATTCAGATAGGAAACAGGAAAGAAATAACCCCCCAAATAGAATGCCTTATTGCAAAACTTTTTAATGGCATGTCTTATAATTTATAATTAATGAGTGAGAGTTTTTGTGAAAAAAAAAGTTTCAAAAGTGAATTATAAGCTTATCAATATACTCAAGAGAAAAAAATTTCCCTAAAATTCCTAAATTTCTATTTAGCAATGTTCTAAAGTGTCATGTCTTACTACATGCTTAATATTCCATGAGAAAGTCTTGAGTATGTGGAAACAGAGGGGACAGTTGCTAATGAGATGTGAAATATAAATCCTTAAGATGTAATTACTACACTAAGAATATTTTTTAGAATTGTAGGGAAAAATATCTCTGAACCTTTTTTTATGGATCTCTGAAAGCACACATTTGGCCTACCAAACTGAAAGATTAAATGGTTGATCTTTTTCCAGACTTCTAATTAAGATATGTTTTCTTACAAATCTAAGGTATTTTGAAATCTGTATATTTTTAGATGTGTATGAAAAAAAGAAAAAAAAAACAGGCATGTCATTTCTCTCTCCTCCTATCTTGCAGTCCACAGCATTATTTTCACACTTCAGCAGATGAACTGAAAGTCTCTGGTGCATCAAACCAATATCAACCTTCTTGAATTAATTACTTCTTTCACTCTCAGATATATAATGAGTCTCTCTGGGAATTGGCACAATTAAAAAAATAGAGAGTCACCAGCAAGACACGGGTAGCTGTCGCTTTAAGGCTGGTTCACTTTCTCCCCTATTCTACCAACAAGCTCTTCAGATTAGTATTCAGGAACTAAAATATCACTTCTGAAGGTGATCTCTGTTTTAAACAGTCTAGGTTTTCAGACCATTGAGGAAGAAAAGTCTTTTTTTAAGTTCCATATAATAAAACTAAATGTATTGTATAGTCTTCCAGATTTTTGTACAAAAGAAGTTCTTCAAAAAATACAATTCTAGGATCTGGGGTTGTGGCTCAGTGGTAGAGAGCTTGCCTAGCATGTGTGAGGCACTGAGTTCGATCCTCAGCAACACATATAAATAAGTAAAGGTCCATCGCCTACTAATAAAAATATTTAAAAAATACAATTCTAAAATCTCATACTCATTTGCTTTATTTGTGTCTTTCAGAATATTAATATATATCAAATAGGTACAGAGCATGTATTCTTCCACATTTCAGCTATGAAGCTATTTTCTGAAGGTTTTCAATAACAATTTTTATTCTATGCTTGAAAATACCTCATTAATACAGTAATTTTCAAAGAGCTGCACATCAGTTTCACTGAAGGAGATACACACACAGAGACACACACACATACACACATAAAAGGGCAGGTATGTATATTTCTAGGATTGGCATTATATATATATATACACACACACACACACACACACACACAAACATAATACATAACACACACATGTATATACCCTCACACTCCCTAGTTACACTTGTAGTGATTCTGATTAGATGGACCTGGGCCAGATAAGGCATCTATTTGTCTTCTTAGATAAATTTTTGCCTGGCAATATTTTGCAGGAAAAAAGTTCCAAAGTGGAGAATTATTCTTAACATATTATTCATTATTGTTAAGCACTTAAAAATATATGCATCTATGTTGCAATTTATTATGATATTTGTATTTATGTATCTATAAATATAACACAAATGTGGATTTCTCTTTTTACTGGTATAGAATGAATAAATTTAGAACATCAGACTGGTTGTACCCTCATATTTGGAACTCTATGTAAAAACCTCATTACTTAAAGGTGTGAGACTGGCCACCTTGGTGGAATAAAGAAAGCAAAGCAAACAATACAATGAACAACAGATATGATAGATGTTTGATAGAGATAACTGCTTATCTGGTTACATGGCTGATCAGACTGGCTAGTCAGGTATTCCTTTCTAGCTCACCTTAGTTGTCTTCCCAGAGCAATGTCCTCCATCAGAGAAAATGATCTTCTCAAATAAAGAAAGACTATTTATTAATTTAAAAATATTCTACATAATGAGATAAAAATGAATGAGGACATGAGATGCAAGGGAAAAATGTACAATAAGTCAAAGGCTAACACTAAGACTCGTAAAATATTTGGAGTTAGGTGCATGCAAATTATAGGTAAACTAAAAATTAGACTATGAATGCTTTAGCTATCATAGGAAAGAAAATAACATGAACTACTCACTTAGGAATATTACAAATCTTCCTGGAACTGAAACCTAGAGAAATACTTTTCCAATCAGTCATCCCAGAGAGACCCCTGTGATGTGAAAATCCTTATCCATAACACCCCCACCTCCTCACCCCCAATCACAGATCTCCAAATGGTACAATGATATGTTTTACTGTCTTTTTATTATAACACCTTTTAACATTCAATACCCATCATTAACTCAATGAGGAAGTACTGAAACAACACAATGCAAGAATGCTTACAGTATCTATCTTGCTGTATCTATCAATATCAAGTATTTCTTGAAACTGGGTTGTTGATTTTTATTAGGTGAAAATGATAGGCAGATTTAATATGTTCTATTGTCAGACATACTGAGAGGAAGAAATCAAGTCCCTAACAAAATCTAAAAATGGCTGCACATACTTAAAATTAGGTTTCTCAACCTTAGCACAGGGCTTAGTTAAGAAAATATGAAACCTAATTGGAATAAGTGCTACTCCATCTTTGTATAAATATGTCAAAATAGTCTCTATTGTTGTGTATAGCTGAAAAGAATAAATATTTTTTTTTAAAAAAAACACTGGAACATAAAAGAAAGTGGAAAAAAGACATGAAAAGAGAGGACATCACTGGTCTTCTCTTAAAGAAATAAAATTATTTCATCTATGGATAGGTAGTACTGATAATTTCAACCTGTCCCTCCAAATACTGAAGGCCCATATAAATAACAATTATATGGAAAAGTTTCAATATTTTATCCATATAATTTCTGACTTTATCTAACATAATTTCTGATGAATCATGTATAATAAACTGGTGGTAAAAATGCGTACTTAGGTATCTAAGAGAACTGGCTTGCTGCAAAGACTTTATGAATATAACTCACTCAAACATTGAAGAAGAACTGCAAACTTGATTAGGATTTGTGATAGATTTATTTTAAATCATTTTTTGGGATAGTAATCAGAGAGCAATGGCAATTGGCTAATATGGGCTATTTCTAGATTTTGACCTTAAAAAAACTTATCATTAGAAAGGGAAATGCACATCTCTCTTCTTTTTTTTATGTAGATTACTGCAGGGTTGGAAATAGAAAGAGAGTCTGGTAGTTAATAGAGGACTTTTGGGTAGGCCTCACTTGAAAGTACAGATCTATAGGGGATTGCATATAGGATCCCCCAGGAATATAATATTCTGCAGATGCTCAAGTGGCAAAGTATTTACATATCATCCATGCATATCCTTCTATATAATAAGTCATCTCTAGGTTTCTTATAATACCTAACACAGTATAAATGCCACATAAATAACTGTTATACTGTGTTGCTTGGGGAATAATGACAATAAAAATCTATATATACAAATGCAATTCTTTTTTCCTGAACACTTTTGATCTATGTTTGTTTGAACCCACAGATATAGACCCTATGGATATGGAGGGCCAACTATATTATCATAATGTTATCATAGGTTAAGAAAATAGGTTAGATATACTCTTGTTTATCCTTTTAGAAATTATTAAACTATCCATCAAGGGACTATTATGACCAATCCAGGTTCTCAAGGTACTTTTAAGGTTATATTGAGAATCAATAACTCATATAACCTAGCTAATAATGAGTTTATGTCTGGGGATAAAGGTAAGAAAAAGTCAATCTGATCTGTAAAGAGTCTTATGTTTATCCTGAAATGTACTATGTGCCATAACAGAATAGAATGATACTGTAGCCTCATGCAGAATATTGGTCTGAGAATTAACTCATTATTTACTAAGAAAAAAAAAGAAAGAGTCTTCACAGAATATCTAGCAAGCTCAATTGCCTACAATTTGGGGAAAATAAAGGTTGCTATTGAAAAAATAGTATGCACTGAAGCTTGATTGAAATCTGAAATAAGCATATTTGAAAGTTTACCCTTACTGAGTAAACACACTGGGGAAGAAGAAAGAAAAGTATTGGAAATATCCCTGTACTTTCATGAAAACAGAAAAACTGAGTATTGCATATAATTAATCATAATATATTTGGAAATGTCAAATGGAAGTATAACTGTTGTTAGGGAGTTAGTATGAAAATTGGGTTCCTTTTATAAGAATGGCTTTTACCAACATGGGGGCTAAGAGGAGAATGAGAAAATTTGGATAATTTTTTTTACAATCTCAACTAAGTCACCTTTTCAAAATTTGGCTTCCAATGTTGCATCCTTAATCTGGTGCCAGATTTCTCATTGATTGAACCAATCTGAATCATCAAAGTGGCTGGGGAAAGATATGTGCTGAATAGGTGAAGAGTCCATATATTTACTTCTAGAAGGTGCAGTGTACAGATTTTAAACTGGCAATCCTGAATCCAGTTTTCCCTCAGGAGGAAAACATGAGAACACAGTCATAAGAATACCAGAGGAATAGAGCCCAAACTCTTCAAATCACATTGAAAAATCATTCTACCCTTGGAATTTTCAGTGAGGTACCTGGGTTAGATTTCTATTGCTTCAAAGCAAGTTACTCTAAAAAGCAGTTTAAAACACCACCAGTTTATTAGTTCAGTTCTGGAGGTCAGAAGCTCAGCACAGATATCATTCATAGTCAGGATATAACATGGCTAAAATCAAAGTCCTGGCTAGCCTGAGTTATTCCTTGGAAAACTACAGAAAAAAATGCACTTCATCAATAGCAGCTTATTCTTGTTGGCAGGTTTTAGTTCTGGGTTCCCCATCCTGTCTCTTGGAGGCTGCCTGCATTGTTTGCCTCAGGGCCCCTTTACCTTAAAGAAAGTGTCACTGCTTCAAATCTTTCTTGTGTCTCCAAGTACTGAGTTCGTCATAGGCAATCAGCCAAAGAAAATTTCCTACTTTTAAGGCTCATTATGACTAGTTCACTTCCACACAGATAATCTCCCTATCTTAAGGTCAGCTCATTAAGACCTTAGATATATCTGCAAAATGTCATTACAGCAGTACCTGGATTCATGTTTGACCACTTAACTGAGGGAGAGTATATGCCAAGGACTAAATATCATAGGGTGTCTTAGAATTCTGCGTACCATTAAGATAATAAATTCACTTTTAATATTTATTACCAGTTGGAATCACATTCTCTGTTAATATAAACAAATGTATTGCAAATGGTGTGCATTTTGAAGGACTACAAATATCAGGGTTAATCATACTCAATTTATCAGAATAACAATTCATTATGTAAAGAAATGAATTTTAAGAGTCAATACTCAGACATTTGAGAAACAATAGATGCCTGGGAATCTTAACATCTCATTATCTTTATGTTCTTCTGCATCTGGCTACTGAAAAGTTCCAGGAAGTAAATATGGCTAATTTACAGGACTGTGCAAAAAAAAATTACCAGACTAGTTAATATATCAAGGTTTTAACCTATAGTCTATTAATTGGCTGAAGTCTAAAAAATATTTTTTTCCTCTTTCTACACTTTTTATTGGTGCATTATACCATTGGTGGTGGCATTTGTTGTTACATGTTCATACATGCACAAAATATAATATGGCCAAAGTCATTCCCAGCACTTCCCCTCTCCCTCTCAGCCTTCCATTCCCAGGTCCCTTTCCCCTACTGATCTCCCTTTGATTTTCATGAGATTCTACTCTTCCCACACCTTTCCTCTCTAGCTTCCACATATGAGAGAAAACATATAAATCTTGACCTGAGCAGCTTATTTTGCTGAACATAATGGTCTCTAGTTTCATCCATGTTCCTGCAAATGACATAATTTCATTTTCTTTTATGGCTGAATAAAATTTAATTATGTATAAATCCCACATTTTCTTTATCCATTAATCTGTTGATGGGCACTTAGGTTGCTTCCCGTAGTTTGACTATTGTGAACTGTGCTGCTATAAACATAGGTATGCATGTATCACTGTAGAATGATGACATTAACTTTTTAGGATTAAATACCAAAGAGTAGGGTAGCTGGGTCATATATTGGCTCCATGTCTAGTCTTTTGAGAAACTTCAGTTTCCATAGTGATTGTACAATATTATGATCCCACAAACAATGTAAAAATGCTGCTTTCCTCCATACCCTCTCTGGCATTTATTTTTATTTGTTTTATTTTTTAAAAAAATTTTTTTAGTTGTAGATGAATACAATACCTTTATTTTATTTCTTTGTTTTTATGTGGTGCTGAGGATTGAACCCAGTGCCTCACATGTGCAAAGCCTACCACAAGAGCCACAACCACAGGCCCTATTTGTATTTTTTTTCTTTTGCATTTCTGTTAATCACAATATTTTATTCCTTTACAAACCACTACGGGTACAGACAATAATATACACTAATCACTAAGATAAATAATTCAGTTCCAAAGTAGAGATCTATTTAATATTAAGTTATTACTACCATGGTACACTAAGAAAACTAACAATATTTTTTTCATTTTTTCTCATTTTAATTTGTTACATATGACAGCAAATGCACTACAATTCATATGTCACATAGATAGCATAATTTTTCATATCTCTGGTTGTACACAAAGTAGTGTCACACCATTCCTGTCTTCATACATGTACTTAGGGTAATGATATCCATCTCATTCCATCATCTTTCCTACCCGCATCCCCCCACCTTTCCCCTCCCCCCCTTTCCCCTTTGCCCTATCTAGAGTTTGTTTAATCCTCCCATGTCCACCCCCACACAACACCACATTATGAATCAGCAGCCTTAATCAGAGAAAACATTCAGAATTTGTTTTTTTGGGGATAGATAGGCAATACCTATTTATATTCTTGATGACTACCATTCTGACTGGTGTGAGGTGAAATCTCAGTGTAGTTTCCGTTTGCATTTCTGTCATTGCTAGGGATGTTGACTTTTTTTTTTTTCATATATTGGCTATTTGTATTTTTTCTTTTTTGAGAAGTGTCTGCTTAATTCATTTGCCTGTTTATCAATTGGGCTAATTGACTTTTTGGTGTAAAGTTTTTTGGTTCTTTGTATATTCTAGATATTAATCTCCTTTAAGAAGAGTAGCTAGCAAAGATTTTCTTCCATTCTTAGGTTCTCTCTTCACATTCTTAATTGTTTCCCTTGCTGTGCAAAAGCTTTTTAATTTGATGCTATCCCATTTGTTAACTCCTGGCATTATTTTCTGAGTTTTAGAGATTTTCTTGAGAAAGTTGTTGCCTATGCCTATATGCTGGAGTATTAACCCTACATTGTTTTCTAGGAGTTGCATAGTTTCTATTCTAATTCCTACTTCTTTGATCCATTTTGAGTTGATTTTTTTGCAGGGTGAAAGATAAGGGTATAGTTTCATTCCTTTGCATAAGGATTATCAGCTTTCACAGTACCATTTGTTAAAGAGGCAATCTTTTCTCCGATGTATATTTTTAGCACGTTTGTCAAGGATAAGGTGATTGCAGATGAGTGGATCAGTCTCTGTGCCTTCTTTCCTGTACCATTGGTCTATGGTTCTGTTTATGCCAGTACCATGTAGTTCCTGTTACTATAGCTCTGTGGTACAACTTTATGTCTGGTATTATGGTACTTTTAGCATTGCTTTAAAAAATAAATCTTGATATCTATGATAAACTAGGTTCATGAAAGATGATTTGTAGAACCTAAAGTCTAGCCAATCTCTTCTATATTCTATGTTCTTTTCTTGGATCTGGTCAGATCACCAGAAAACCACAAATTTTGACTGCACTGCTTTCAGAAACCCAGAATAATTTTCTTGGAGTCATGTTTCAGTGCTAGGCCTTCTTTAAGAACTCAATATCACAATCAATAACCTAGACTTAACTGACATATATAGAATATATCAACCATCATCAAGTGGATATACTTTTTTCTCAGCAGCACATGGATCCTTCTCAAAAATAGACCATATATTATGCCATAGGGCAACCCTCAGTAAATATAAAGGAGTGGAGATAATACCATGCATTTTATATGATCATAATGGAATGAAACTGGAAATCAATGATAAAAGAAGGAAGGAAAAATCCTACATCACATGGAAAATGAACAATATGTTACTGAATGATCAATGGGTTACAGAAGACATAAAGGAGGAAATCAAAAAATTCTTAGAGATAAATGAAAATACAGACACAACATATCGGAATCTATGGGACAAAATGAAAGCAGTTTTAAGAGGGAAATTCATCGCCTGGAGGTCATTCCTCAAAAAAAGATAAAACCAACAAATAAATGAGCTCACACTTCATCTCAAAGCCCTAGAAAAGGAAGAGCAAAACAACAGCAAATATAGCAGAAGGCAAGAAACAATTAAAATCAGAGCGGAAATCAATGAAATGGAAACAAAAGAAACTACTGAAAAAATTGACAAAACTAAAAGTTGGTTCTTCGAAAAAATAAATAAGAT
>NW_026000075.1:8072270-8160063 GCF_001458135.2 Marmota marmota marmota
TAAACTGAAATTTTTTTTCTCAGCAAGAGAAACAATAAGAGAGGTAAATAGGGAGCCTACATAATGGGAACAAATTTTTACTCTTCACACTTCAGATAGAGCCCTAATATCTTGAGTATACAAAGAACTCAAAAAATTAAACAATAAGATAACAAACAACCCAATCAACAAATGGGCCAAGGACCTGAACAGACACTTCTCAGAGGAGGACATACAATCAATCAACAAGTACATGAAAAAGTGCTCACCATCTCTAGCAGTCAGAGAAATGCAAATCAAAACCACCCTAAGATACCATCTCACTCCAGTAAGATCGGCAGCCATTATGAAGTCAAACAACAACAAGTGCTGGAGGATGTGGGGAAAAGGGTACTCTTGTACATTGCTGGTGGGACTGCAAATTGATTCGACCAATTTGGAAAGCTGTATGGAGATTCTTGGGAAAGCTGGGAATGGAACCACCATTTGACCCAGCTATTGCCCTTCTCGGACTATTCCCTGAAGACCTTAAAAGAGCGTACTACAGGGATACTGCCACATCGATGTTCATAGCAGCACAATTCACAATTGCTAGACTGTGGAACCAACCCAGATGCCCTTCAATAGATGAATGGATAAAAAAAATGTGGCATTTATACACAATGGCGTATTACGCAGCACTCAAAAATGACAAAATCATGGAATTTGCAGGGAAATGGATGGCACTAGAGCAGATTATGCTAAGTGAAGCTAGCCAATCCCTAAAAAACAAATGCCAAATGTCTTCTTTGATATAATGAGAGCAACTAAGAACAGAGCAGGGAGGACAGCAGGAGGAAGAGATTAACATTAAATAGAGACATGAGGTGGGAGGGAAAGGTAGAGAAAAGGGAAATTGCATGGAAATGTAAGGAGACCCTCATTGTTATACAAAATTACATATAAGAGGTTATGAGGGGAATGGGAAAAAAAAAACAAGGAGAGAAATGAATTACAGTAGATGGGGTAGAGAGAGAAGATGGGAGGAGAGGGGAGGGGGGATAGTAGAGGATAGGAAAGGTAGTAGAATACAACAGTTACTAATATGGCATTATGTGAAAATGTGGATGTGTAACCGATGTGATTCTGCAATCTGTATTTGGAGTAAAAATGGGAGTTCATAACCCACTTGAATCTAATGTATGAAATATGATATGTCAAGAGTTTTGTAATGTTTTGAACAACCAATAAAAAAATAAAAATAATAAAAAAAGAATAACTGCAAAATATGTGATAAGGAAACATGTATGTAATGTCATTTTTCCAAAATAAAGTTAAGTGTGCATTTTTATTTAAAAAAAAGAAAGAAATCTGTCATCATAAAATATTTATCACCATATCATTTGCCAGTTCTATATAAAGTTCTCTATAAAATAGTTATTTGAGAAGAGTCAGGAATTTTTTGCATATGACAACAAATATGATGGAAGAGACAAGGTCCCCTTTCTTACATGACTTAAGGGAGGTTAGACTCAATATAATGAAAATGTATGTCCTCAGGGCAGCAGATTGCACTTTCCTTTTATCTTTATTTTTTACTCTATTAACATTCCTTATTCTTGAATATCTGTCCAAAGTAGCTCAAATCTTATGGCTAGTGAAGCTGTATTTAAATAAATGAATAAATTACATTTATCAAATACACTTAAATTTATATAATGAATACCTGAATTTTATTTGGAGAATATAAAGTAATTCAGATTATGTGAAAAGTTAGGATTACTATAATTAGAAAAAATATTCAAAAATATTGTATTTAAGTAACATGCATTAGGCAAAACAAATCACTCTTACACAAACAAACAAAAAAAATTGGATTGAAAATTCAATTATAGAAAATTAATTTCCACTTCAATATTTCTAAACTGCCTCCTTTAAAGTTCAAATTAAATATCCTTTATATTCATAGGTTTAAATGCAAGAAAACCACATAAAATGCTATTAATCTAATAAAACCTAAAATGGTCATTTGTGGTAAGTCAAACACTGTTTTTCTTAAGCAACTCAGACATATTTTAAGAACAAATAAACAAACAAAAATGTCTTTTCCTCATTTGACTTGGACTTGGTTTTCACCACTTATTGAAGGGTGTTCATTGGTAATTACATTTTGGCTCCCTCAGAAGTATTGCTATGGTCAAGGAGGGAGATGGCTAGGAGGACTGAAATTTCTTAAAAGATGAGATTTATGCACTTAAGTTTAGCTTATTTTTCATGAAATTTTATTGGAAAAGTGGAACAGGTCATATGTCACTCATTATTTGTTTAGTTTTCCAAGGGATCAAGCATGTAAGCTTCAAATAAATAAACATGTGAGCAAGTAACTAAATGTGTAAGCAAGTAACTAACTTTAAATCATTTCTGTTTCGCTTAAGAGGAGTTTCCCAATGGGAAGTGTTTTCTTTGCTAAAATGAGCCAAATTTCTTTTTTTTTTTGGGGGGGGGATCTCTTCTGTTTCTTCTAACTATAACTTTTCCTAGAACTAAAACAGTGAGGTGAAGAGGAGGGTAGAAAAGACAGACATGAGAAATAACATGACTCAAACCATAAAAAACGACTTGAGGTCTTTTATCTGTACCCTTTCAATTGGAAATTGAATAAATAACCTATGGCTCCTTATACCATGGATGATTTTAAGTTCTGAGAAAGTTAAACTAGAGAGCTTTGGTACTGATAATAAAACAAAGTGATAAAATGGAATGGAGCTAACATCACAATATTCATATATAAATATTTACACTACATATATATAAACATATTTTTACATTCCCTTCCCAAATAAATGATTGCATATATTTTCTCCCATTCATTGGGTTGCCTTTACACTTTCATGATAGTGTCTTACATAAAACAAGTCTTAATTTTGACATAGTTTAATCTATTCATCAATTTATCGCTTGTGCTTTCAGTGTCATATTTAAGACCGTTGCAAGGACCAAAAGAAGAAGAGTTACTCTTAATACTTTCATCTAAGTGTTTCACCGACTTGGCTCTGAAATTTAGAACTGTGTATAATATGTAGTACCATATCATATTCCAATTTTTCTGCATTTGTATATCCAATAGTCCCAGCCTTTTTGAAAAAAGACCACATTTTCCATATTTAATATTGCTGGCATTCTTGTCAAAATCCAATTATCTATAAATTTGAGGGCTTTATCACAAAGTTTGTTTCCTTATATTTGTTTGCATTAACTGGTCTTTTAATAATACCAATTATTCTAACAATACAAGCAGTTCTTTTGGCTAAGTTTTTATACTGTATTGAATTTCTCTGTTGATCAAAAAAGAAATATTTATAAAAGCCTAAGTGAGGGTTAAATATGAGTTGGTAAGAGGTGTATAGTAAGGGACTGAAGAATAAGTCAGAAAAGACCAAATTGTAGATGTTTTATGTGTGTGTGTCTGTGTGTATGCATCTATATTCCCTAGGAACTTACTTCACCTATCCTATGTAAGAAAGAATGGCCTTTCAAGCAGTGTCATACGTACAATTCATACTTTATTCTGCCTTGTGACAATTTAACGGATACAGAATTGAAATTTTTAAAAGAATCCTTCTTTTATAGCAAATCTTTCCTAAAATCTATTGAACCCTGCAACAAGCAGTTATATACAATGAGTTAGATATGTCACAGAAGAAATTATGCTATTACCAAGAGATAGTAGTATTCAGTAAGTATCAGGAGAAAACTATGAAAATGAATGGTGTGACATAATCCAGTTAATCCACAGAGCGTGAATTGATGATTTACCCTCTATATTCTGAAGTTTTAATCTATTTTCCATCACATTGTAAGTATGTGTATATGTGTATGTGTTTAAATGATTTATCCTGCTGCATGGCTGTTTTGGTATTATAAATAGATCTGTTTGTTAGAATTTATAATTAATAAAGCTAACCTGAAATACTAATTAGAAACATTAAAACAAATAAAGGACTTTCAATAATGATTTTTCCTTTGCTTCACCTGAATATTCTTTATTCATTTCTTTAGGAATCCCCTTTTCATATTAATATACTATAGAATATTCTGATTATGATTTTATTTGATTCTGTATTTGAAATTGTAGAAAAGATGAATCAATAAGCAATTATTTCTTCATATAGTTTGTTTACCTTTGTAGTGAGGTGACAGCACTAGAACATTTTGTCATATCACTAAAAAAAAAAAAAAAAAGCAACTGTATATTTACTACTGAATGAATAACCTTGAGCCTGAAGCTTCTATATCTCCTGGTCCATTCCATTAGAATAAGTATTATCAATATCTCAGAGCCCATGTCCTCTAACTTTCTGAATATACAGATAAATAAAGCAAACTCTTCTTTTCTAGTGTCTTTCTGATTTAATGTACTTAGTGTTTAATTCAGCATAGAGCCTGCATATGCTCAAAAACTTCTACAGTAAAGAGGCCAAAGAAAGATCAAACTTCCTCAGGATTTCAAAATGTTATTTTAACTGTTACAGGAGAAAGCAAAAGAAAAAGTAAACCTGTAAGATCAGAGTACATTGTACTTTAAAATATCTGTAAGGTTGAAAAGTTTTTAAAGGGAAACTCAGTCTTTTGTCTTCTTTACTTTCTATGCTGAGCACGTTAGATAAGTTTATAAAATCTGCAGGTTAATCTTGTATGACTAAAAATATCTCATTATGTTACTAAAAAATTTCTAAGTCATGCAGAGTGATTTCTAAATCCAAAATTTCTAAATTCTGAATTCTAAAATTTCCAGATGATGATGATTTTTTAAAAGATTAAGACCCTGTAATGATAAATTTCACTAGTAAGTCTTTGACAGGCATCTATAATCTGATAAAAGATAACTGCTCACTTATTATCAAATGCCTGTGGAACTCTCATGATTCCCAGGAAACTATTCAACCCAATTAGCCCAGCATGTACTTAATATTCAATAACTTAAATATTGCTGCTTCTCACCTCAATAATCACATCTCTTCATATTAAACACTTAAGGAAATCATCAATTCTTGAGATCCAAGTCCCACTGCTTCTTGGAAAAGCTGACAATTTACATGAATATTTATTTTCAGTACTTTTTATTGGTAATTTACTTTCTGCTACTGTACATTTCAGCTGTCCGTTTTTCCAAGGATGGTGTGAACTCTCAAAACTGATGCAGGAGGTAACTTAATAACATAAATGTCACTTGGCCTTGTCCTTTATAGGAAACATTCACATAAATTAATCATAAATTTTAAGGAACTAACTTAGGACAATGTATTATAATTACATTTAAATTTTAATTGCTAATTTGGGGATCTTCTAATTGAGATCAGGTACAGAATATCCTTCTTCATTGTGTTAGGAAATTAAGTAGATACTTATTTAACTCATTTTCAACAGATGGAAAAGGAGGAATGGGAAGAGAAAAAGCACAAATAAAGCTAAATATTATTTTTTCAGATATCAGCTTCTAAGACAGCATTGCATACTGATTAAAGCAACAACAAGAAATTATTAGAGTAGATTTTTAGCCAGAGAAGACTTATGGAAGGAAACAAGTTCATGGAAAGAGATTGACATCAGTAGTATTTTGTCTGATGCAGATGATCAGTAAAGGCATACAATTTCAGGTTTCTTACTAGCTCAAAACTTCCATTCCCTTTTCTGAAATCTGCTCAATAAATAATAAAGTGGTAGTTTCATATCAAGAGATGGCATGGTTTAATACAATAGCCATAAAACATTTAATTATGACTATTATATACAATTTAACATAGTTTGAAATAATGATTATAATTATAAAACTTATCAAAATTAATATATACTATATTAGTATTAATTAGTATTAAATTATTATTAAATAGTAATTATTAGTATTAAAATGAACATATATTATGTGCAGGTAAATACATAAATAATCATTCACATTGTTGAAATTCTCTAATCCAAATCATTTGTTTTTGTATCTCCCCTTCTATCTTTTTAATGTCATATAATCTAACAAGAAATCACTATACTACACTCACACAGACATTTTTTTTCTTCCTCTAACATGCAGAAGTTCATTGTCACTCAAAGTCATTGCATTGACTAAAACTTTTAAAAAATCTTCTCTGTGAGGTCTTTAGTTATCTCAACTCCTATCTAGTCAGCAAAGCCATCATGGATAATGTAACCCAGGAATATTATGCCCTTTTTTACTTACTCTATATCACATACTCCTTTTCACTTTTTCATTTCCCTTATTCCTGAAATTGTTCTGTTTATTGGCTTATTATTTATTTACTGGTGATTGTCCGTCTTCCATCAATATAACACAAGTACCATGTGACATTTTTTGTTAATCTTTGTAACCACAGGGGTAAAGCATGCTTAGTGCACAATAAAGAATTCAATTTTTTTTTTTTTAAGGCTGGGGATATACCTCAGTGGTATAGCACTTGGCCAGCATGCACAAGGCCCTGAGCTCAATCTCTAGCATCATTAAATTTTTAAAAAATAAGATAAAATAAAAGTAAATAAAAGACCTGCAGGATGTATGTTTTCAGTGTAGAAATCAAGTCTAAGTACCAGTAGAAAGGTTTCCCTTTCTTGGCTGTCCCACAGAAAGTAATACACTGATTTTAAATGGTGAGCTTTGGAAGCATATTTCCATAATAGTTTTGGCCATTTATATAGATTATGTTTCCAATGGCTACATGTCAACATAGTTTAAGTGGGATATGGAGTTGAGCATATTGAGTTTTTGTAAATTTATTTTCAAAGTTGAGCTATTTTTAAAACTTGGAATCTTTATATTTCTATAGTTTAATGGCTAGTGTTTTGCTATAAATAGATAATTTATGGCAAAACTGTGTATCCTAGGGAAATTTGACTTTCAGCTGGTTAAGTGGTTGAGGGCACTTTCACAGCAGAACTACATTTTGCAAAAAACATACAGTTTTTTTGTTTGTTTGTTTTGTTTTGTTTTTACTATGATGGTGTTTCAGAAGAAGGGAAATCCTCATATGCACAAATAAGCCAACAACAGGTAAATAAGCACAGTCAGAAACCTGGAAAGTTGAGAGACAGAATTGGAACTAAAACTAACAACAGTTTCTATGCAAGGGGAAGAAATAAATTTGACACTCCAAGATCCTCCCTGGGATAGTAATTCTCCCAATGTCTCAGATGAAACAAAAGCAATCTTTTCCAAAGGAAAGCATTTTCAAATTAGGGCCCCCCAATTTTAAAAACATTAACCTAAGCTTCATAAAAGTTCATAAATAAAGCTCATAAACACACCAAAAACAAAATCCCATAAGTAATATTTGACAAAATAACAATGATAACCAAAGAAAAATTTTAAATACAAGGAAATTATAAATTAGAATAACTGTTAGACACAAAAGAACTACATATGATATATTTACAGAAAATTCTTATGGAATTTTAAATGAAATAGCAACATTTATCATCAACTATTACCAGAGAAAAATGAAATTAGAAATCAACTTTCTAAATAAAATGTTATTATTAAAATTTAAAATATTGGGCTGGGGATGTGGCTCAAGTGGTAACGGGCTTGCCTGGCATGCGTGAGGTACTGGGTTCGATCCTCAGCACCACATAAAAATAAAATAAAGATGGTGTGTCCACTGAAAACTAAAAAAATAAATATTAAAAACTTCTATCTATCTATCTAAAAAATTAAAATATTTTGTTAAACACTAACTTAGACTCAACTGAATTAAAAAAAAAGAAGTAGATGATAGGGCTAAAGAAATTACCCACAATGCATCAAATAAATAAATATAATAAAAATTTTAAAGAATTTCAAATATTTATATGTTCAAATGTAAAGTCTATCATTCAATAAAAGAAGTTATGGGGGGACATATGAAGAAAAGACAGTATTTAAATAGATATTTAGCTTTGAATTTTCCATAAATGAGCAAAATGATCACATATATACATATATGTGCACATATACACACACACACACACACACACACACACACACACACACACACATATATAATGAATGAGAAAAGATTGGTTCTACAGTACCTCAATATTTAGACAGCAGACTTCTCAATATCACTATGAAAGCCAGAAGACAATAGAATACTATTTTAAAAATCCTCTGAGATAATGACAATCTACTCTAAGTCAAAATAAGTAAATTATAAAATCAGGAAATTTATCTTCCATGAATGAGTGTAAGGTTAAATATTATCAGATAAGTAAATCTATGAGAGTATACAACCAGCATGCAATTATATACAAAGGTTTTAGAGGTTGAAAAGAACAGTTTAAATAAAGAATCTTTCTCAAGATTAGTATTGATCTCAATATTAATGAATTATTTACAGGAATACATTATACAATACATGATGTTTCATTTTAAATTTATAGATTTTATATTTATTCAGATTTTTATTGTTCTATGACTTTAATAAGCCACAAGTTAAGGTTATATATGTAGTTTTCAGTTTATAAATATTTCAGTAATTTTTTTTCTTGGGTACTGGGGATTGAACTAAAAGGGGCACTCGACCACTGAGCCACATCTCCATTCCTATTTTTATATTTTATTTAGAGACAGGGTCTCACTGAGTTGCTTAGCACCTCGCTTTTGCTAAGGCTGGTTTTGTACTTGCGAACCCCTATCTCAGCCTCCTGAGCTGCCTTTTTTTTTTTTTTTCAAACCAGTCATTGAAGCCAGGGGCAATTAAACCCTGATTCAAATCCTCAACCCTTTTTAAATTTTGATACAGTGCCTTGATAAGTTACTTAGGGCCTCACTAAGTTGCTGAGGTAGACATGAAACTACAGCTGACTTCTCCTGACTCAGCCTCCAAAGTCACTGGAATTACAAGCATGCCCTACCATGCTCAACTCAGTAATTTTCAATAAAAATATATGTTAAAGTGAGAGTCCATGATATATCATTTATATTTAAAATGATATATAAGTTATTGATGTTATTACATATGATAAGTACTGAACTAGATAATTCCTGATATTTCTTTCAGTTCTAATATTGTAAGAATCCTTTCTATATCAAACATATTATGTGTCACTACATTGACAGCTTCAAATTTGTCTTATATCTTGCTGTCATTAAGTCTATTTATGAGGTGTGAAAAAGGAAGTGTCATTCAACTTTCAAGAATCTCGGCTAGGGCTGGGGATGTGGCTCAAGTGGTAGCGCGCTTGCCTGGCATGCGTGAGGCCCGGGTTCGATCCTCAGCACCACATAAAACAAAGATGTTGTGTCTGCCGAAAACTAAAAATAAATAAATAAATAAATATTTAAAAAAAAAAAAAGAATCTCGGCTAATGTGACCTAACACAAGACTTCGAATTCATCTCCCTTAAATCTTCCAATACACAGCATACTCCTAAAAGCATAAATTTTATGTTTAGTAGAATTCTAGACATAAGAAATATTTAAGTGATTATGCCTTTTTGTCATATGCTACTTCAAAAATCTATGTAAGTTCTTGCTTATTTGAACATTTTTGTAAGAAAATTCCATATTCTCAATTTTTTTCTCTGACTTTTTTTCTTCTTGAAACATGTAAAGACTATTTGATTAGGATGAACTCTGAAAATACATAGTAAAATAATGGCTTGGAAATGTTAGTTTTCCATGATAGAATTCCTATTAAAATTCCTTATTTTCATGCATTTAGGGAAGAGAATGTCTGGGAATATAAGCTTTGAATGATGCAGATCAGACTGATCAGAGCACAGGGGATAGGGTCTATAACTACTATTCCTACTAAGAACTCGTGAATTTGGGTAGTAGCAATAGTAGTTATTTTAAAAATAATTGTCAGTCCTTTAAATTGCCTTTATGTATAACGCTAAATCCTGAATGTCTGTTCTTAAGAGAAAAGAAAAGGACAGGAAAAGGAAAGAAAAGTCATACAAACAAGGTCAGTGTCAATTATCCATAGGAATGGAAAGCGTAGTGATGAGAATCCTGAGCCAGTACTCCAAGTCCTTCTGCATAGGGCTGTCATCACACACCCAGTCACCATTTACAGGATCAATTAGAGCCTAGATTTATTATTTTAAAACATTATGTCAGGTAAAATTAAACATTTACATTAAAATTCTACTTTTAAAATCTATTCCATGTCCAAAATGATAGGAATGGAGTGCTCCTACACTCTCCCTTTATTAGTAAATTAGGCTAAAAATTAAATAAAAGGCTCACAGGCATCATTCAAGTCTTTGTCACTTGCATTTCACAAAAATGTCATTCCCATTAAAATGACATTACATAAAATAAGGATTTTGCTGGGGGTATTTTTCAGCATATTAGGCTTCCTAATTGCATTTTTCTTTTGCTAATGTTAAAATCAGTTTCTGTTCCCTGAGCACTTATCAACTGATAAAGAGAGAGAAGCAGGCTGGCAACTTTCTAGGAAAGGAAAAAAAAAAAAAACCCACAAATGTGCAATTAAAGACATGCTTAATTTAACCCATACCAATAATATACACACACAGGTAAATGTGAATTAATGGTATATATAACCCTTTAAAAATTGTATAGAATTTTTGATAGAAAATCTAGTAAATTAAGTATGTAATGGAAAAATACCCTAACTTATTTAAAAGAAAACACAATATATGATCACTTTACATTAATTATAAGTAAGAAATTGTTGCTTATGGTTTTTTGCTTGTCATTTCTAGAAAGTCAAGACACAGATGAATTGATCTGTTTAAATAATTAAGAGAAATCACATCTTGATATTTACTAGTCATTTTTGGATACACAATGCCTTAAGGTTCTGTCATGACTTCTAACAGCATAAATTAAATATTTACAAGGATGACAAAGCAACCACATTTTGATTCAGTTATCTAAATGAATTCTTCGACGGTGAAGGTTAGACTCACGATCTTTTTTACAAGATCAAGGATCTATACTAATATTTTATGCATGAAAACGTACAGTAGTAGTTGATGACCAAGAAATATTGATTAGCTGATGTGAGTAACATCAATAATGAATAGCTTTCTTCTTGCCCTGACTTTAGAACATATTTTCCCAACACTTGAGTTTTCCTTAACTGGATTTTCCTGACTTCAAATACTAAAAGTAAAATCGAATTCAGAATTAACTGAACAAATGTATTGAGCAGAGCAGGGCCCTATAGAAGTTCCTAATGGCGTGTACCAACATCCCCTCACCATGTCTCCACCCTTAATTACTTTATGACTAATTAGAGCAGAGCTTCTTAAATTGTAATAAGAATCAGCTAGGCATCTTGGTGTGGGGGATGGCCTGGGATTCTGCATTTAATAAGCTCCCTGGTGAAGCCTACACTGTTGAATCACAGACTATTCTGGAGGGGCAAGGGATTCAGAGGTTGATGAGGAAAAGGGGAGCGGTGCAGCTTAGTGGCAGGCAGAAGAGAGCAAGATTGCTCCAAGTGGTAAGGAAGATCGGAGTGGGGAATGTAAACAGTAGTTTATGCAACAATTGATAGGCCTGCAGATCCTGAAATAGGAGGACTTTTCAGAGACCATAGGAAAAGGGCAATCCAGGTATAGGAAAAAAGATTAACAACAGTATCAAGGCAAGGCAAAGTGGTCACAAATCACAGCATAATTGGAGAGAATATTAAATAGTATGGATAAGCAGTTCATGAGAGGAAACAAAACTACTTTAAAATTAATAGAAAGTAATTAATCTTAACTCATTATATATTATATTATACTTAGTCACTATTCTTAATAACTCTCACACTGCATCTATTATTGCTTTCCCACTATTAAAGTGTTTGATGTCTGTGATGAAGGTGTTTTTGTTGTTGTTATTGTTTGTTTGTTTTGGGAGGTGATACCAGAGATTGAACTCATCCCCAGCCCTATTTTGGATTTTATATATTTCAATAATGTACGTATATGTAAACATTCAATAATTATAATGTAATATACTACATTATATAAACTTACATATAATTTTTAGTTGTAGTTGGACACAGTACCTTTATTTTATTTATTTATTTTTATGTGGTATTGAGGATTGAACCCAGGGCCTCGCATGTGCTAGGCGAGTGCTCTACCACTGACCACAACCTCAGCCCCATGTAGCTGCTTATTAATGCAAAGTGTTAAAGAAAGAGTAGATAACTGAAAAGCCAGAGACTTAGCCTGTAAGGACAGAAGGTAGTCCATGAGGATAAAGGGTAGAGTTCATTGTTTGCAGAAGGATAAGCAATTACAAAAGAATGTGAGAAAGGAGGGTTTTGGCAAGTTCTAGGATCAGCAAAACTGACCAAGTAAGCTGATAAAAAATGAGAGAAGTCAGTGGAGAGAAATAGGAAATCAGTTCAGCAGAATAACAGTGCTCTGTTGTGGATGCATGGTAGGCCACAGTGAGGAATTTAGCTTTTATTCTCAGTGAGATGGGAAGCCATTGGACAGGTTGAAACAAGAATGGCATGTTCTAACTTACCTTCTATAAACATTCCCCAGATGTTACATATTATGGCACTAAAAGGGAAGACTGAATATGAGAGGCAAATTCAGAATCAGTTGTGGCTTAAACATGGTAATTTGGGAAGAGATCTGGCCTTGAGACACACATTTAGTACTTAGAATACTCAGTTACTAAAACCCAAAACCCTGGGCAAGCTCACCAAAAGAGAATTTACATAAGAAAAAGTCCACAAAATAATCCCTGGGACCCAATATCTGAAAGGTAAAAAGATTAGAGGAACCAGACAAGAAGGAGACTAATAATGTAGGAGGAAAACTGAATAACAATTCAGAAGTTACTTTTTTACTACGCATCATAGTGCCTAGGTGACAGGAGCACCTTTGTCTTATTTACTGATTTTAGTGGAAGTTCAGTGTCTCATTATTAAATATTATTTAGGTTATGAGTTTGAGTCAGGCCCCTTGCTATGATAAGGAAGGCTTTTATAGTTTTCAAAGAATTATGATTAGGAATGTGTATTAAATTTTAAAAGGGCCACACACTTAGTCAACAAATGCTTGTCATATGTCCAGGACCATCTACAGATCATAGAAAACAATTACGAAGAACAATTTATCTTCCATAAGAGTAATATTAGTTCTAGAAAATAATTTTTAAAAGAAGCACTGTTGAACTTGATTATAGAGTACTTAAATAAGTACAAAATAGAACCACCCTCACTTAGTTTTGGAATAACTGTGAAGTGTCAATATTTTGGAGAAGTATAATTGTATTCATTATGACTGCAAGCAATTACATCTACTAGCTTAAAACATTTAAGTACAGTTTTATAAAAAGGTTAACAGACCCAGGAAATAAAATTTCAATGAATACATGAGCTTACTTACTAACGGCATTTATATATTTATAACATAATTTGCAATGTTTATGAACACTTTTAATAATTTTGAATGAGAGCCATTAATGTATGATTTCTATTGATTACATATAGGTAATATTTATTAATCACCCTACCTGAATCTTTATAAAAGCTAAAAGTATTGAATACAAATGTGAATAAATACCATTTTAAATTTCAATATATTTTTATTAAAGAGAAAAAATGTGAATCTAGCATACTCAGAGAAATAAGGAGGGTAAGGATTTTAACATGTAAAAGTATTGGCTAAAATGACAAACCTCTTTTAATAGATACTTCCAAAAGAGAGAATGAGAAAAAAAATTGAAGCCTATATATTCCTATAATGTAATGAACTGAATCCTAATAAAAATTATATTAAAAATTAAATGAGCCTGAATGTTTCTTTAAAAAAATCTCCCTAATACAATCTTAAAAACCTAAGTTATCTTAAACAGCCTGATATTGTACACTCTATAGCTCAGAGGAAAAAAAGGATTCTCATTTTCACTTTAAGTTGCATGCACAGTGTGATGAAATTAGTCTCCAGTATTAAAGCAAGATTAAAAATTGTCAGGATGCCATTTTCTTTTGAAAAGTTACTTATTTTCTTCTTGTCTCTCTCCTTCATATTATTAGGGTATAGTTCAGGAAATCCCATAAGGTTAAAAGGAAATAAATTTCATGGGACACACCTTACTGCCACCACCATAAGCTCTATTCATATATGTTAACTAAATGATAAATTATATTGAGAAACTAAAGGCAATATTATACTCATAGGTTTTTGTAGTTTTTCAATTATTTTCTTTCTTTCTTATCCTGATGTTTTAATTAGGTACAGTTTTGAAATAGAGAAAAGTAAGATGACTACAAGAATTGTAATTTGGGCATTCTTCACTCTGGTACAATTTCCATTTATTTTAAAGTTTTTATTTAGTTCGAGTTTTTGGCTGCTTTCTATATTTAATGCTGAGTGGTCTTGCCAGAATAAATCTGACATATGAAATAATTCACATTTAATATTTGCTTTTGATTTGTTTTCACGATGATAAAATACACAATTCGAAATAAAAAATAATTTTGCATGACTATTAAGAGAAACAAATAATATGATTAAGATTTGTAAATACCATGTGTATACTAATTATGTCTGCTTCAGTATCACCACAGGTACTTATTATCCCATTAGCTCTGCGTTCACCTTGACACTGTAAGATTCAACTCAGTGAATAAATATTTAAACTTTGTACTATGTACAACATTATGCTGTGTTGAGATTATTGATGGTGTTCTAATTTTGACCCAGAACAAAATCAATAAACGGATGCTGTGAATTAAATGGTGTACACCTTTGCACAGGAGTGCACTCCAATCATCAGGGTAATAATTGTCTTCACTTTCAGAAGTGAAACATCCTTCATGTGAGTTACATCCAATAATAAAGGTTAGAATAAAAAGGAGGAGCTATTTTTGGAAAAAAACAGAAGAACTGTTTCACAACAGATGGAGAGCAGGCTGAAGTCTCCAGCCTGGTCAGTCCAAATCATAAGCACCATGGAGTTCTTGGGTTCAGTGACAGGCGAGCTTATTACATGCAGTTGGTGAGATGTCCAGCATTTCTTTATGAAATATAAAAATGAATTATGGGCAAAATTAAAATTTTAAACTGTCATTCATTTTAAAATAACAAATTATTTTAATATTCTAACCATGATATCCAAAGCATAATCATGTTTTTAAAATCAATTCAATATATTTAAGGTTTTTCATGATTTAGAAACTCAAATTAAACAGGAAACATATTTCTTTTCAAATACTCAAGTGCTTCCAAATGTGGAAACTACCACAATATGTTGTGCATGATGTAATCAAAGGTATATTTAAATATACTAAAAAGAAACAAAAACAAATTTTGATAAAACTGACAAATAATAAAAGGAATTACCAAAAAGTTGTGTTTTTATAATTGTATATAATAGTGGGATTCATTATGCCATAATGAATTTTGTTTAATTTTGATATAAATCGTGTGGTCTGGGTTTATCTTAAACCAGCTTACGTTTCTAAGGGGAAAAAAGGGAACAAACTGTAAGGCATTTAGATTTATAGAATAATTATGGTCTTCTTAATCATTAACATAGTTTAAAATAATTAGCATTTTAAAATGTTCATATATAGCTGTGTGTGTGTGTGTGTGTACCATGATACCAGACAATGAAGAATTGATCATGGTAGATGTTATTGATAAAGAAAAGGAATGTGACAGTCATTGAATTTTTTGTCACAGGTACAGGTTCTCCTTGAGACAGGTTTTAATTTTCTGCAACATGGTCTGGCCCCATCTTACCTTTCTCTGCTTCTTTTGTTTGTCTGTCTCTCGCATTCCTCCAGTCTTCAGTATCTTCTGCTTGGCTTTCTTCCAGCAGGGCATGTGAACATTTTGTTTCCAAAGACATATTCCTTTTCTCCTTGCCTACTTAAGTCAAGCCCATCCTTTGGATTCTAGGAAACCTCTCCTACCCCCATTTTTAGATGATTATTAATTGATATTTTTTGTCCCCATTAGAAACCTGCATGTCCACAAAAGAGAACATGCAGATTCTATTCTTGTTTCTACTTACTCATAGAATTGCATTTGAAAACATTTTTTTTGGCATTTAAAAAACATTTCTACAATAAAAGAATGATCTATTTGTACTGTGTATAATATCTTAAATCTCAAGATCAGAATTCATGTAATATGATCATGTTGCTTTATAGGTTGTATGTCATTTTGCAAAATTGTCTTTAGAGCAGTGATTTTTTTCTTTCTTTGATTAGTGCATTTGAATTATACAGAACAATGGTTTCATTGTGGCATATTTGTATAAGCACATAAAAGACTGATCACATCCACCCCTACATTACTCTCACTTAACCTTCCCTCCCCTTTTCTGTAATTCTTCAGGGCAGTAATTTTTAACACCACACAAAATATTCAATACCATTTGATTTTTAACTGCCAAATTTAAATGAGATAAGAAAATGAGATTAAACTATTAAAATTATGCATTTTTTTCCTAGGATGCTGGTCAAGTAAATCAAAAATCTATAATTCTTTGGCCAAAATCAAGTGTTCTTTCTGGAATCTCTCTCTCTCTCTTTTTTTTCTGAAAAATGACAAAAAAGTGCAAAAAAAAAATCCAAATATGCTTAAAGGACTGCCCTACTGATGCACGAGCTTCACCTTGAGAAGAAACACTACAAAATATCTTTGAAAAAAGAGAATGCAAAAGACAAAACCTCAAAGTTTGTGGCCATTCAATATCTATGAAGCTTTTATGATTTAGAAACTCAAACAGGAGACATATTTCCTTTCAAATATTCAAGTGCTTCCAAATGTGGAGACTGCCATAATACATTGCACATGATATAATCAAAGGTATATTTAAATATACTGAAAAGAAATAAAAACAAGTTTTGATAAAAGTGACAAATAATAAAAGTAATTACTAAAAAGTTGGGTTTTTATAATTATACATAATAGTGGGATTCATTATGCCATAATCATACAAACACATAACATAATTTGATCAATCTTATTACCCAGTACCTTCCCTTTCCTTCTCTCCTCCCTTCCCCTGATATACTTGCTCTACTCTGCTGGTTTTCCATCTATTATTATTATTGTTGTTGTAATTATTACTATTATTATTTCAGTTAGTGCATTATCTATCTCTCTATAAAGTATATATATATATATATATATATATATATATATATATATATATGTACACACACACACACACACACATATATAAACAAGTGTATGCAATTCTTTGTATTATATTTGTACATGAACATAGCATAGTTGGCACATTTCATTCCCAGGTTCTTCCCCCAGTCCTCCCCTCCTCCATCCCTCTGGATCCGCTTCTTCTACTGTATTGGCCTCCCTTCTATTTTCGGGAGATCTCCTTTTTTTAAATTTATTTTTCCCTCTCTCTCTAGCTTCCCCATGTAAGAGAAAACATTTGAGCCTCGACTTTCTGAGTCTTCTTTATTTCAATTAATATGATGTTCACCAGTTCCATCCAATGACCAGCGAAAGAACTAAATTTTAAAGTGAAATTCCTGGTTATCTTAGTGTGTTACAAGAATGAGGCATTTTTTTTTAAATGCCTCATTCTTGAAATGAGAAAGAAAGAAAGAAAGAAAGAAAGAAAGAAAGAAAGAAAGAAAGAAAGAAAGAAAGAAAGAAAGAAAGAAAGAAAAGCCCACTATCAACTGATGTAGTGAAAATGGTATGACTACAACAAATGATCATGATCTGAAGATTGGGTACTTTCGATTTTAATGCTTTTCGAATATAAGAATAATGACTCTACTACAGCATTTTGGATTACAAGGAAGTACAAAGAGATTTTGATCTCTAAAGAAATTTCTAGTCATAAGCCAAAAAATATGTTCTTAATAAATTAACAAAACATAGGAATCCATGAAAGTTGAAATAATATTTTAACTCTTGACATCTTGACTTTTAACAAATTTTATAAGTGGTCAGAAATGTAAATTTGTCAGATTGACTACAACAAAAATAATGGGAATGAACTAAATAGTACCTTGTTCATCAACCATTGTTTGAAACAATATATTTTATGCAATATTATGGCCAACCTACATTCAAACTCCCCAAGTTTATTTCTCCATGCAACCAATGATGGAATGTCATTTCCCCAACCACAACAGCCTGGGGGTGGGGGAATGTTAAATAATAATAAACAGGTTGAAGGAGACACACAAAGGGAGGCCCTTTTCTTGTAAGACAGAGAAAGTATGTTCAGTTCCACTATTTCTGCTGTAAGTTTATTTAGTCCTCTCATAAAGCACAGGGAGATAATAACCATTGTTATTTCTACTTCAAAGGAACTAACACAGAGGTAAAGAAACTCCTCCAAGAAAATTTGTTATTGTGTAATAGAATAAATATGGGTGGGCGAGTAGAGAATTTGTACATACATACATAAAACTAATTTCTGCTGTATTTTGACAAAATAAAAAGTTTTTTAAAACAAATAAAATAGATAAAACATAAGTAGAATTCCCCACCCACTTTGATACATTTAAGTAACTAGCGGGAACTGTCCACTGTATCTTCCCATGCCTTATTTAAACTCCAAGAATGAGATCATTCATTGGTCAGCATAATAATTTAGAAATAATTTTACTTTTAATGTTAAATCATTGCATTTTTTCTTTTCTTTTTTAACCAGGGATTGATTCCTGGGATACTTACCTACTGAGCTACAGCCCCACCCCTTTTATTTTGAAACAGGGTCTCACTACATTGCTTGGGGCCTCACTAAGTTGCTGAGGCTGGTCTCAACCTTCCTGTCCTACTGCTTCCATCTACTGAGTTGTTGGGATTACAAACATATTCCACCACGCCCAGATCTGTCTTTTAAATACAACATGTCTTTATATAAAACAAACATCTACAATTATTCAAAAATAATTTTCTATACTTTAATAATATTCTTAAGTGAACTTTGTGATCCTGGGCCATTTTTATAAAATTTTTTTTTTAAGTGTTTTGTACCTTTTGAAAATTAATAAACTTTGTTTGCAAGGTTTTTTTGGGAAGGGTACAGGGGATTGAACTCAGGGACACTGAACCACTGAGCTACATCCTCTCTCTAAATAAAATACAAAATATTGTATTTTATTTAGAGAGAGGGTCTCACTGAGTTGCTTAGCACCTCACCATTGCTGAGGCTGGCTTTGAACTTGCAATCCTCCTGCTTCAGCCTGCTGAGCTGCTGGGATTATAGGCGTTCACTACCTAGCCTGGCTTGTTTGCAATTTTAACATTTAAATATTCGTGATAATAAAAAGTAAAGATACAGATTTTTTATAACTTTCCCCTAAATCTATTTACCTTACTTGTTTATTAGTTGTAATAGATGTTAGTTTCCCAGTCATACAATTGAATAACTGTGAAAATTCTCTCTTCTTTCCCAATATTGGTGCATTTTATTTGTATATATGGTGATTACATTAGTAATAATCTAAAACCCAATAATGAATACAAGACATGATGGTTGACATTTGTATTATTTTGCTTCTGTTATAATGGCAAATGCATTAGTATTAGATGGTGTAATGAAGTCAATATTAATTTTTATAAAAAATATTTTATCATATTTAGGTAGTTTCTCTTAATTTATATTGCCCTTAGATTTAAAAACTCCAAAGTGTTCATGTATTTTATAAATTACTCCCAATTTTCATGTATATATTCAGGTGTTTATATGTTAATTTGATGTTGTAATAGATTATTCTGATGGATTTCTAATTTTCTGTGTTTCCAATATGAACCTATTTTTCCATCACTAGAACATACTCTACTAAACCTGTTATTAGTTCAATATATTTCACTTACATTTTCTTTATTTAAAATTAAGAAATTTTACAATGTCTCTGAATTTCAAACATTAACTGTAGTAAGAATGTCTAGTATAACTTCATATTTGTTTAAAAATCTTCTGTTCTATGTGCTTTACTCCTTTCATGTCCTGACTTTATATTTTTATTTTGTGTTTTAAAGTTAAGGCATTTTTTCTTCAAACTTACCATATATATGTTTTAATATTTTCAAGTTTGATTGTATTTATCCTTTCTATACATTTAGTTTTACATAAATTTTAGTTGTGTCTTTTTAATTATTTCTACTTTCTTTTACTTTATTGCAATGTACTATCCTGGTTGAGTATAAGTTAGAATACCTATATTAATCATTTCTTGGCAATTAAAAAATAAATATATGAGATTACATACTTTCTCTCAGTACAGCCTTAAGCTATTTATAATTGGTAATATATTACTTTACAATAAAATATTTTATTTGTCATTATTCCAAATTCCTCAAGGTGGGAGTTTAGGAGAAAAATGTTGACTTACTTTGATTCCATTAAATTGAACCTAGAGGTTATTTTTTTATGTTTCCATGTATGTGAAATTAATAATTTCATAAAGATGAATAATGTGCATTCATGTTAAAATTTGAATAATGATAGTTATAACATATAACATATATTTTATTTTCTATTGTTAGTTTTCTCCTTTCACCACCAGCAATTAATGTCAATAAGCAAATATATAAATTTCATGTTTCATATTGATGATAAAATCAGGCATATATTTATTTTAAATTTTTACACTTTATTCCTTGTAAGTATTTATTCTGCATGTTTTTAAAAATAGAATTTTTAAAAATAAATAAATAAAAACAGGATTTTAATACACATAGTTTTCTACATCTTAATTTTCTCACTCAAAAGTGCTACTTGAAGACTCCTATATGAGTAATTAAGGCATATGTCATATTTTTGTGGCTGTAGGATATTGTATGATAAAGTATATTAATTTATTCTAACCAGAAACTTCCAACAACAGACATTTATTTCCAAACTTTTGCCACTAAAAGGTTTACCACAGTAATCATCACTTTACATGTATAATACATACAAATGTGCTTCTAATACATTTTTGCTATGCAATAGAGTGCCTGGGGTGAAACTTTGTATTTTTTTCAAGATTTTGAATTCAAAATGAGACTTCTTACCCAAAACTAAACAAAAAAAAATTCATTTGTTTTATATACATCATATATATATATATATATATATATATATATATATATATATATAATCTACACACACACACACATACACATATATATGGAATATATTTTAATATAATTTGTTTAAAGAACACTTATTAGGGTACTAGATAAGTTATTTATGGTCTTATTGGTGCACTACAATTATTAGTGTGATTAACTGTGATATATTCATACATGTACATAATATAATTCGATCCATCTTATTCCCAGTACTTCCTCTTTCACTTCCCTTCTCCCTCCCCTTACCCCTTTATTCTCCTCTATTGGCCTCCTTTCTAATATTACTTTTAAATTAGTGCATTATAATTATAATTTATAAAAATGGGATATAAAAACATTATTGGGATATATTGGAGTTTTACTTAGCTAGAAAAAGAATGAAATTATATCATTCATTGTTAGATGATGCAACTAGAGAATACCATGCTAAGTGAAATGAGCCAGACTAAGACAGGGGTCAAATGTTTTCCTTCATGTGTGGAAGCTAAAGAGACAAATAAAAGGAATAAAAGAGTATCACATAAAAATTGAAGGAAGATCAAAAATAGTAAAGGAAGGGGATCAGGAGTAAGGGAAGAGAGGAAGACATGGGAATATAGTGGGGAATCAAATCAACCAAATTATACCATGTTTATGTACAGCATGGAGAGGATATGCTTTGATGAAGACCCATTAGAGTTCAGGTGTGGAATTTTCCACTTGCATCATGTCAGCACCCAAATAGTTTCAGATTTTGTAATACTTTACATTTCAGATTTTTAAATTAGGAATTCTCAAACTGTGTCTTAAAAGCAACCAAGGAGAAAAGTAAACACACTTCAAATAAATAGCAGTTGAAGGACAGAGCTAACTTTGCAAGAGTAAGAAAGATCTAATAATGTCTGTGATATACTAACAGAAAACAATTGAATACTTAGAATATATGACAAGCAGTTTACTAAAGAGGGTCAGTATTTAATAAAAAAGTTGCAATTCACTGACAAAGTGTAACAATTCTAAACTTGTATGCTTTTACCAACATAACTTAGCCTATTTAATAATGGCCCAGCAACAAATGGACAAAAGACCTGCACAGGCACATTGCACCAAATGAATCTGGTCAGGCAAATATACATAATAGGAAAATGTTCAAACATTTTGCTGATTAGGGAAATACAAATAGAATAAAATGACTGGCATAAATGAAGAAATCTGATTATATCAAATAGTGGTAATGACATGGAAAATTTTAGCATTGCTGACTTGGAATATAAATTTGTACAACCGCTTTGGAAAAAAAATGTTTGGCATCCTACCTGTACAGCAGAGTGTAAGCATAAATGATTACCTTGTAATTCAGCACAATCTTTAAGCTGGAAATTCTGGAATGATACAATTCCCGATTTTACTGTCTAAAGTGGCTCCTGAGCATAGCATAAAAGTGGTGCCTAGTGTTCCTAAATGCAAAAATGCTATGATGTATCTTACAGAGAAAATGTGTATGTTAGAAAGCTTCATATATGTAAATGAACCAATAATGTATATTAAATAGGGTGTCTTTAAACAGAAACACTGTAAAACAGGGTCATGCATTGATTAGTTGATGAAAATGTTGTGACTAGATGTTACATGAACCTAACCTCAATATTCACTAATTAAGTGTTCTAGCTGAATTAAAAAAAAAAATATCTACCATGAGAAATAAGAATCAATTGTATTTAAGAATATTCATAGAAGCACTGCCTACATTAGAAACACAAAATGGAAAAAAATTGAATACCCTAGATACAAGAAAAGTAAGTCTTTAGTGGTATACTCACACTGTAAAATATAACACAGCTGTGAAAACTAACTTCTGTTACATGCAATAATATGAATGACGTAAAGATACAATGCTCAATGAAGGAAAAACGAGGACCAGGGGGAAATTAAATGTGATTATAAAGTCCAAAAGCATACAAATTAATGTTTTCCTTAACAGCAAAAACATGTTTCCAACCATGAGTAAGGAAATGATAAAAGCCAAATGCAGAATAGAATCACTGCAAGACCAGGCGAAGTCAGAGACATATTTGAGGAAAAGTATTAGCATAGGTATGAATTAAGTAGTGAGTGGAGAAGCATTCATGGTATTATTAAAATGTAGAGGCAAAAGGATGATATTTAACCAGATAAATGACAAATAACGACAATTTAAAATAAAGAATTTTCACAAATCTGATTATATATTCCACAGGTTTTTTTTTTTTTAATGTTTTAGTTGTAGTTGGACACAATATCTTTATTTATTTATTATTATTCTTCAATGTGGTGAGAAGTATCAAACCCAGGGCTTTGCACATGCTAGGCAAGTGCTCTACCACTGAGCCACAAACCTAGCCCTACATATTCCACAGTTTTAAAAAATGGAAACTTACCTATTAAACATTAAAATAGAAATCTACTGCTTATTAACTTTAGTTCATTTTTTAATAAACATTTTTCTTTATTGACTTATATGATAGAAAAATTTAAAATTAAAAGACAATTATTTGGAAATATATTTTTTTTTGGAATGCAACTTTGAGAAGTATTAACTTGAGGTAAATGTTAACCAAGATTTAGTGAAAGACAAAGATCACACATATGGAATATTATCAGAAAAGAATATTGATATATTATTTTGTGATTTAAAGCTTCTGCAATTCTTCTCTATATATCATCTCATAAATCTATTCTCATGTATTATGATTGATAAAGAAAAGATCTTTGAGATGTAAAAAAAAAATCAAACTACAAAAATTAAGAATCAGATTCCAAACTGTGTTTGGAAGATTTTATTTCATATGATCTAACAATATGAAACTCACATAAAATGAATACTGGCTATGAATAAATCAAAAATAATATATGGAAATTGTTTATATCAAATGTTGAACTAATTCCAAAGATCATTGTTTTCCCATTGATTGACTAAAGGCTTGTCACAATGAAACCAACAAAGTTCCCACTATTTTTCTGTTTAAAATATATTTAAATCATTGAAGATTTTATTAGCCATGAAACTTCAATCAGTGAAGAGCACTTTGAGTGATATTCACAATTGGTCAATTACCATGAGTTAACCCTCAACTAAAAGTATTTTATATGTCATATAAATCCAAGACCAGCTTCAAATGCCAAAGTGGCTATCAACTTTATCAAATCATTAGATCATAGTGCCTAGTCTGTCAGGAAACGAAAAATACAAATGCTTTGCTCTGACTATAGACAAATGATGAAACTGCTGTACTCAAGTAACAATAAAAGAGATATTTTTTTCTTTTTTTCTTACTGAATTAAAAAAAAATGAGTCATCTAATATTTCCAATTCCTTCTTTTCTAGGAGGTTGTCTGTGGACACTGGCATTTACTGAGCTAAATAGTATTGTTCTAAGTAAAAGCCTCAATAAATTACTGAAAACATTGTTAACATAAATGAAACTCAGTAGATTTACTGAAAATATTTTTTTCCTTCACTTAACATGGTGATACAATGTGTCAATTATTTAGTCACTTAGAATTCTCAGGGAAAAAAAGGAAACAACTTTCTCTATAGAGAATCAGTTGGCTTTCATAATACTAAGAGAATATTTGCATAATAACACTGCTACAGCTGCAAGGCTAAATCCATTAATTTATTGGGAACAGAACAGGCTGTTCTGGTTGGCTGTTGCAAAAATTGCTTTTTGCACTTGTCTTCTCCACCATCAAGTATTTGCTGGGAGCACACAATTACTGCAGCAAAGCCTATGTTGCCAAGCAAGGAACCTTATTTAACATGGAAAGTGGCGAACACTTCACTTCTGAAAATGAAAAAAATTAATCTTGAAAAGCTTCCTAATTAACATTTTCTCCTTCACCAGTTGTTTCATAGGATAAAGTAGAGGATGGCAATTTGGAAGGAGGTTAACTGGGTGAACCCATTGCTGAAAAAGCATTCAAGTACAAGTGTCATGCCTGAGCACTCTCTTCTCATAACAAGGAATAATCTCAAAGTTTCCTTGGGTATCTTCCCCCCATAAACTGGTAAATTTAAAATAGAATAGTTATTTCCAAAATTCACAAATGTGCAAACTATCTCTTGAAGTTCATTTTATACTGAAGAACTGCTGTTTAATAAAGATAAGACAAACTTATAGCATTTTATTAATTCATAACAAAAATCATTAAAAAAAGAAAACATTAAACCAAAAGTTAAATCACAACTTAAAAACGAACTGCATTCAGCCTAACATCATTAATGTATATAATCTAACTTAGATGAGAAAACTTTTAGTGTTCAGAATTAAAGACCAGAGGAAATAAAATTAATGAGAACATTAATAATATTTTTTTAAAAAACTGCAGAATGTATAATGTTTATCTTGTTAAAGAAAGAATTAATATAAATATTAATTTATAGAAAAATATTATATTCAAGTCATGGAGTGAATTCTGTGGTGAGAGGAGAGAGAATCAAATAAAATAGCAGAGACCAAGAAAGAGTAAGAAAGAAAAAATTTACATTTCAAAAGATGTTTAACAGACATACAAAAATCAGTCAAGAAAAACAAACAATTGCTAACCTAACAGAATGGCTGAAATAAAAATCCTGACAATGTCAAGTGTTGACAAGGAAGTGACATAGTTGGAACTATCATATATTGTTGCTTGGCAGGTCAATTTGGACACCCATTTTAGAAAACTCCCTGGTATCTTTGAAAGCTGAAAATACACATGTAACCAAGATTTCTCCCAACATGTCTACCAAAATACATATAATGCTCACTGTAAGACACGCACACAAATATTCAGAACAGCAATATTCACAAAAACAATTGAACAGCTGAAAACATGATAAATAAACTTGTCTATTCTTTCAACATAGCATGTGGCCATGTAATAAATGGACTATCAATCTAGCAGAAATGTTGCATGTATATCAGAAACATAACTTTAAACAGATGAGTTCAGATAGAAAATACATATATTGAAGACTGACGATGTAGCTCAGTGACAGAGTGCTTGCCTAGCATGGGCAAAGTCCTGAGTTGTATCCTTTGCTCCACTAAAACATAAAAAAGAATATGTATGTATGTATGTGTGTGTATATATATATATATATATATATATATATATATATATATTTATATTTATATATATAGTTATATATATAGATATATATAGTTATATATATAGATATATAGTTTATATAATGACATATATAGTTATATAAGCTATATATAGTTATATAACTCTCTCTATATATGTATACATATATATAATGAGTCCATCTTTATAAAATTCTATAAACAGCAAATCCAGGCTACCATGTTACACATCAGGATAATGGTTACAATTTGAAAAGAAGAAGGATTTTTGGAGCAATTTATATTCTGTTTCTGATGGGTGGAAGTTATTTGAGTATAATTTTTACTCTGAAAAGATCAAACTCACACTTTTAACACCATGGACTATATGAAAGTATAGTCACTAAAGTATTTAATTTTTTTTAAGTTTACTTGCTGTCTGTGAAAATGGAACAATCTGTGGAAACCCAGAAAATAATTTCTATACTTTCTCATGTAATCCATAAAACAGTTCAGCAAAGGTAGTTCTAGTCCTTGCAAAGTGTTGGAAATATAAAACATTAACACCTGAAGGACCATAGAAATCATCTGCCACAAATTCAGGAGTGGAGGATAAGAGAAGAGATAAAGGAAAGAAACGGAGGCCCAAAGCAGCTATTTCTCCTAAAGCACATCAGTAACTAAACATAAAGCCAGGCCCAAATCCCAGGTACCTGACTCCTTATCTAATGTGTTCCTTCTACCTTTTATATCTAGGATTTTCCTTTCATAATTATAGACTTTTGTTCTATTTGTTTTTCCCACTGTTGGGGGCAAATTTCTACTTAATGTTCATGATAATTCCAGGGAAAATGCTTTTCCTTTAATTTGTAGATCTGACAAGTATAACTCTTTCTTCTCAAGTCTACTGAGAAGTACTGCATAAATGTTCAAGACATGGACACAATTTCCACAAGACTGAGTTTACAGTCTACCTTGAAGTGAAAAATGGTGCTGATATTTAGAAAATGAAAAATAGTGCACTAGCCTTGTGGCTGAGTAACTGAACGTTCCACTATGGCACAAGTTGCTTAGTATGCTATAAATTCTTCCACCCTAAGCTCTGAAAGACAGAATGAAGACCTGGGGGACTTTGTTGGTTCTAGTGATCTATCAAGTAACTTCAGGAAAGAGGAAAAATTTGCATCATTTGGCATGTATAATGCCAGACACATTCAAACTAGGGAGATAGTAAATCAATATTCCTCTTAAATTATGAGACAAAGCAGCAAGCACAGAAGCATAGCACCTGCCACAGCTAAAAGCACCAGCAGAATTATCAAACGATATCAGAAGCTAAATGTTCATACCATTAATACTACCCATTGTCACATACTAAACAGATAACTGGTAAAACATATGTAGGTTTACACATCTAAAAATATATATGGCATTTAACTGATGCCACTAATACAAGCACTGTATTTTAATAAATTCAAAGTTTTAGAATGAAAGATTTATGACTGCATCAATTGGTTCTAGTATTTGAAATTAATTATTAAAAATAATTAAGTACTTACTAGTATGAGACCCAGTGCTCTTAAAAACCCATAGAAAGATTGAATTAGTTCAAGATTTATGTTTTGATAAAGTGTCAGTAAATATGAGATTGTTTGCTTAATCACAATCTTGCCATCTTAAGGGCAATATACGAGGAGAGAATAAGAATATGTAATTGAAGTTTCGAAACATTTTTGATACTGAAATATTTTAGAATTACGAAGAAACACCATCATTTGCTAATTGTCTTGAAATTTAATTTATGTGTATTTTTCCATTTAATTACAATTACTATTTCTCATGTTAAGATAGTTTCCCAGCAACAGTGTATTTCTCACTTGTAACAATTGCAGAGCAGTAAGCTGAATTGCAGTTGGCCAAGAAACACAGAGAATATTCAAACAAAAGTCTCTATTATTATTCAGTATTATATTCACAACGGTTATATACTATTTTAAATTACCCGAACTTATAAGGACTTCAATTCACTTCAAATTTTTAAAAGGAATTGAGATAATGTGTTTTTTTCCAATGATTCACTAATGTATTGGATTGATATTTATTTTTCACTTTTTCAAAGTAAATGAATCCATTATTTTTAATGGTAATGGAAGTATCTTTAAACAAGTAATTTACATAAAGATAAAAAATTTGTAAAGGATTATAATTTTACTATCTAATACTAAAATTTTCTATAGTCATAATTTTATTATCTATTTTATTATTATCTATTTTATTATCTAAAATTTTCTATAGAAAATTTTAGATAATAAAATTATAATATATAAAATATTAGATAATAAAATTATAGCAATATTTCTTTACCTCAAAATCTCTCTGGTTTTGTTAGATGAGTGCCATCTATGTAAAATGTATAGAATAGAGCATCACTTACAAGGTTGTGAAACTTGAATTCTTACTTCCTGAGTTCTGTGACTGTCCCAACTGTGATAGCATGAATCATATCCAACATGGCCATATGTAGCGGTCCAAACACCATGGCAAATAATTCAAATGTCAGAAGACTTAACACAGCCAAGCTAAATTTTCTATAAGAAGAATTTCTTCATACATCATAAATTTAGGAGTTTTTTTTACTGTTTTTCTAAAGACCACCTCATCACATTAGGTTTTCATTTATCTATTCTTAACTTTTCCCTCAGCAGGAATGTTTTTATTAACTCCAGGCAGGCTATCTTGCCACATCTATTTCTCTGTTGGGGTAAATATTCTTTCGCATCTCAACAAGCCTCAGGACACAGTCACATGTGAGCAAAATAATTGATGTGTTTTAAGTTTTTTGAATGACTAAGAGAGAATTTTTAATTACATAATTCAAAGTTTTCCCTATGAGTCCTCATAAAGAAGAAACTATACTTTTGATAATATGCTTAATAACATTTTGGTAATAAATATAGAGGGAAATTTTATTCTGCTCATACTCTTCATTTCAAGCTGAAATAATAACACTAAGCAGGTCAGCAAAAGAAAATCTGAGCTAATTTCTAAAATATGTATTAACTGCAAAACAATAATAATTGATTTATATATTGAGTATTTACAACACACAAGCTACTATGCTAAGAGATTTTGATAAATTATTTAATCTTCATATACAAAATATACAAAAGCAAATTGTGGCCTTCTCTGAGTTTTAGCTTATGACATCATAATTATTATGTCTTCATTACTTGTCAATTTAGAGGGAAGTACAAAGACCATGGAAAAGCCCCAGGGCCTCTTATAAGAAGTACAATGTTCCCAACATGCAGATGTGCATCATCTGGGGGTGGCTTTTCTCCTTCTTCTAAGTCACTATTGTAAATGTTAATGAATTGGAGATTGTTCTGTCCCTCAGCTTTGTTAGGTAAGAATAATGTTAGAATCAGCATGAAGAACCCAGAAGAATGAATAAACTGCCTATCAGTCGGCAATTATCTTTTGAGATTAAAATCATAAAAACAACTCCCCCATTTGCAAAAGTCAAACAATTATGAGTTGAGTAATAATATATTCCAAAAATTAAATGCAATGTTCAATGTTATTGGTTAAAAAATAAGTAGATGGACTCTAAGGTTAACGTTAAAGACCTTTAATCAACTCCCATCCTGAAGTGGTGCCACCTGAGATAGTAACTGTGAAGAAGGCTGAGTTTCCTCATAAAATAACTATAGGTATGTTCTGATCATGAATGAACAACTTAGTTGCCAAAGACCTTAATTAAGCTGAATTTTTAATTCAAGCATACTAAATTGAGGGTAAGACCTCTATACATGTAGCAGCTACACTTTTCCCTATCGAATAACCATCAATAATGATACACCATTTTTATCTTGTTCATAAGTGTTTCAATATTGATTTTCTTGACACTTCTAAATAATGCTTTCGCATTAATAACCTTGAAAGAAATTACAGGCTTTCATATAATGCTTCTTTTTAAGATAAACTAATTATATTTATAAAAGAGCCTCTAGGTCAATGGCTTTTTTATTTAACCCAGAATATTACTGCCGCTGCTCCAAATATGAATGCACTTTGCTTTAACAATAAAGAAAAAATTATGTTCTTCTTGTTTATTAAAAAGTATAACTTATTTTCTTTTTAAATAAGTATAACTTATTTCATTTTTCTTATTAAAAAGTATAACATATTCTTTTTAAATAACCTTCTTTCAAGGTTATTAATGTGAAAACATTATTTAGAAGTGTCAAGAAAATCAATATTGAAACACTTATGAAATTATTATTCATTTCTGATGAATTTCTCATGATGAGGCAGAAAAAAATAAGAAATGTCTATTACCTTTTAAAATTGTAACATTTGTGATAAATCATCCTTTACATACTCAGAGATATAGCTCATTGTTATTATGATAAAACAGGTATCAAGATAGGTGAAAATTGGTATTTAACACTAACTTATAAGCTTTTAATAAATATTATGATTTTGAGCAAATCACTTTATATCTTGGTGACTTTCTACATCTTATGTGTGTATATATGTATATATGTGTGTATATAGAATATATATAATGTATATATGTGTGTATATATGTAGATATATAATGTGTTGTGTGTGTGTGTGTGTGTCTGTGTGTGTATGGAGGATTTTACAATATAAAGATGACCAATGAGGGAAAATGGTGGTCCTCGCCTATAATCCCAGCAACTCCAGAGGCTGAGGCAGTAGATTAGTGAGTTGAAATCCAGCCTCAGCAACTTAACAAGGCACTAAGCAACTCAGTGAGAACCTGTCTCTGAAAAAAATGCAAAAAAAAGGCTTGGTATGTGCCTCAGTGGTTAAGTGCTATTCAATATTCAGTACAAAAAAAGATAGACAATCTGGTAGTATCTCAAAATCCTATAATAAAAAAATAATACTGTTGGAGTGGTAACTGGATTATGGGTCTTGAACTGTCCTGTGACAGAGGCAATGTATTTCTTCAGAACTCTCAGTGCAAAGGCATGGTTCAGACCTCCCAATTGCTATGGTGATGCCCTGTTCAATATAAGGTTCTGTGTATCAGCCACAGAGCTATTCAGTTCTTGACTTTGAGGTTCANATATATATATATATATATATATATTTTGTTATTTTTAATGCTATATTCATCAACTAAGGGACTCCATTAATTTCAGATACACCATTTTTTATGTACCAGTATAAGAATGAGAAATGATTATCAAGCCATTTTACACTGGTTTCTGTCATTCATAATTTTCACTTTATATATATTTAAAAACTATTAATTATTCATAATTGAAATCTGTCTAAATATAAAATATGTAAACATCTCTAATTTTCCACACAATGTTCTATTTTATCAAATGTAATGAATGTGATTGCAAAAAAAATCTAATAAAGGATTTTTATGCAAAATATACAAAGAACTCTTAAAATTCCATGATAAGAAAATAACCCAGAGAGACATACAGATGGCAAATTAGCATATGAAAAGATGCTCCATATCATATGTCCTTAGAAAAGTACAAAATAAAACAACAAAGATATTCCACTATACACCTATTCTAAAGGCAAAAAATCTAGAGACTAGCATCAACAGATGTTGGTGAGAATGTGATACAATAAGAAATCTCACTCATTGCTGATTGGACTGCAAAATGGTACAACTACATTGGAAGACAACTTGGAGGTCTCTTAACAAAACTAAACATGCTCTTACCATACGACCTAGCAACCACAACCCTTAGTTTTTTTCCTGAGGAATTATAAACATGCCCACAGAAAAATACATATTCATGGAAGTTTATGGCAGCTTTATTTATCACAACACAAGAGTGAACCCAAAGGAAAACTGTGAACACTTTGGGTGATAATGAATGAATATGTAACTTTATCAATTGTAACAAGTATACTGCCCTGCTGTGGGGGTTTGGTTTGGAGGAGGCTATTCATTTGTGGGAGCAAGGGATACATGGGCCATCTCTAATTTTCCCACAATTTGGCTATGTACCTAAAACTACTCCAAAAATAATGTTTTAAAAATTCATTTGTGGGGCTGGAGTAGTGGCTCAGCGGTAGAGTGTTCTCCTAGCACATTCAAGGTCCTGGGCTCAATCCTCAGCACCACATAAAACAATAAATAAATAAAATAAAGATATTTTTTAAAAAAAACCATTTGTAAGAAAATTAGGTAAACTTGAACTCTGGGTATTTGATTTAAGGAATTGTTAATAATTTAGCCATGGAAATTTCCAAAATAAAAATTAAAAATGCAAAAAGGGAGCTGGTGGAAAGGAAAGAAGACAGGAGAGAACATGGAAACAGCAGACAAAATACAATGTGCTTTAAAAATAACTTTAGGGAAGGTCATATTGATTTTTTTATCATATCCCTGAAAAACTAAACAGTTTAGTCTGTAATCTTAAAAACAAAAACAGAAACAAAAAGACTAAGTAATGCTGAGAAAGAATTTTTGAAAAACATGCTTCACTTTTGTCTCTGGGATTTTCTTCAATTTGTATTTGACTGTACTCATGTTTGCATTTATTCCCAATTAAATCACATATTGCTGGAAGTAAGCAGCTTCTTCAAAGTAATTAGGAAATTTGTTAACATAAGTTCAATAACAGGCAGAATGCATGAATCAATCATACTATACTGCTCTGAAATTTATTTTATCTATTGTGAGGAATTTCGCAATTTCTCTTTTTTTCAGTTCAGTTTTTCTGAGCATCATGGGTGGGTTTGAGTGAATCTTAGAAACAAAATGTAACATAGATTTGCCTGCTTCAGGGTGTTTTTCTTTCCTGATCTATGTAAAACACTTGATGGTTGCTTTTCTAGGAAATATGAACTTGTGTTTCTTCCTCTAATAGCATATATTTGCTTCACTGATATGTATGCAGAATTACTCTTTGCTATATCTTTCTATGTACACAGTTTTTCCTTTCAATGCCAAATCATAGTGTTATGTTGCTGAAGATTTTTAAAGAACAATTAAATTCAACATGTGTAGAACACCATTATACACATAGATCAATTGAAGTGATGATAACGTGAACAGCTGTGACAAGTTTATGCATGCACAGGCAGGAACGACTACATTGCCACCCAGGCCTAGATGCTAGTGATTGTAAAAGAATGCCCTGGCTTCAGAGTATTGAAGTGTTTAAAAACATTTGTATTTTAAAAATGATAAAATAAGGTAGCATAAATCTTCCTCATTAGTTATTAGTTGATAGTTTTATGATTAAACGTATATTTCTTCAATATACAGCAAGTCATATTAAATTCTCTGAATTTCTCTATTTTTATATTAAGTGCAGGTTATGTTGCAGTTAAGTTTTTGTAAAAACTATAGAATTTTAGTTATTTAATTTGAAAAAAATATTCAAAGGGACATACCAATGAATGATTAAAACACACAGCATTTGCTGCTTAGAAAAGCGCCTACATTTTCCATGATGTAATATTTACAGAATCTTATTTAATATCATAAAAAAGTCCTTTTTGAGAGGACACCTATTAAAATTTTCCTATCTAGAATTCCAATTCTAAAGCAAATATATAGTGATTCTCTAATAACATCAACCATCACTGTTTAACTGACTGGTGTTATTGTTCTAAATGTATCAAGGAATCTAAAAACTTACTCTTTGGTAGTTATTATTACCTTATAATGTCTTCTCAGCTATGCTGAATTTCCTTTAATGTAAATTCTGCCAATTTTAAATTAAAAATAATATATATGCAGTCAATGAATTTAGTACTAGGTGTGGTAAAATAAAATATAAAATGATGTTGAAATCTTATAAATAACATAATTAGAAAGTTCATAAAATTGGTCCTGGAATTAATTCAATTTGAGCCACAGGAAAGATAGTGGGACACATGAAAATAATGGAACATAGGAGCAGTTCTCAATTTGAGATTTTTGAAGGACAGCAATTACTTAGATACACATGTCTGACATGCTTACTAAAATATCAAAAAATCACTTTTATTTATTTTTTTGCCAGATCTCATGTAGCTGAAAAGTTTCTGCTGGTTATTTCAGAAGAATAATTGTAACACTAGAGAGAAACAACTTTAAGTGCCATTTTAGATCTTTCTGATTCAATATGACAACAAGATTCTTAATTAATTTTAGGATGGTCAATTCTTTCATTATAATAATCTCTGATTAATCTTAATTTTTAAAATGAAATAACCAACAGCTTTAAAAGATAAAGCTTTTATACATTTTTTATTTCTACTATTAATTTTAACTTTTATTATGATAATACTTATTGGGTACTCAAGTATACTTTACTAACTCAGAAAAATTATGGCACACACTGAGTTTCTGAGGCTGGCTTTGAACTTGCAACCATTCTACATTAGCCTCTTGAGCTGCTGGGATTACAGAAGTGCATCACCATATCTGGCTGTTTGCAAAATTCATGTCAAGATGTTTGTTGAATAGTTCCCCTCTACTTTAGCTGCTCTGCTGTTGCCCATGCACATAAATGCTATTATTGAGTCAAGGATCAACTCATATCCTACCTCCCCTGTGAAGCTCTACCCAGTTTCACAGTGAGGAAATTGCTTCCTGTGCATGAGTTTCAACCTATCTCTCAGTACTTACACGTTATACCTGATATTAAAGTATTTCTTTTACATGCTTCTCTCTCCTACCAGCTTATAATCTCATGAAGAACAGATAGAGATCCTTACATAAAGATCCTTAAAAATTTATCCCATGGATTGATTGCCCTATTCACTTACAAAAACAAACAAAAAAGAACATGAGAATGAGGAAGAGCCCAAATATAATAAAAACTAAAACTAAAACAAGGACTGTGTATTTTAATTATTCACAGCATTCAATTGTGTGAGTCATCATTATTTATTTATTTAATATTTGACTGTGGATGGACATTTGGGTTGTTTCCAGTTTGGAGCAATTAAAAACAATACTGCCATGAACATTCTTATATATGACTTTGGAGAAAATGTGTATGTGGAACTTAGGATATGCCATGTTTATGTATTGTATTTCCAGTTTTCCCAAATGTGTTATTAATTTATACTTCCTCAGGACAGTATGAGTTTCAGTTGCTCAATATCCGTGCTAACATTTATTGTCTGTTCATTCCATTTAATCATTATTGTGAATATGTAATGATGTCTTAATGTGGTTTTACTTGCTTCCCTTGATAACTACTGCAAATGAGCATTTTTTTTTTCAAATTAATACTGGCTACTTAAATATTCTATTTTATAAACTATCAATTAAGTCTTTTTCACATTTTTCAATTGGGTTGTTATTTTTCTTTCTGATTTTAGAAATTCTTTATGTGGGCTACATATGCATGATTTGTGGATTCTATAATCTAAACATCTTCTCTCATTTAGTGGTTTTCCTTCTCACTCTCTTAGTAATGTCTTTTAATTTATTGTTCTTATGTGATCCATCTTTTTTTCACTTTATACTTATTGTTTTCAGTATCCTATTTAAGAAATTTTGACAAAAAGTCATGAAGTTCTTACTGTGAGGCGCTGTCATGGCCACAGGTCTCCCACTCTGAGGAACACAATTAAATGTCAGCCCCAGCTGTTGTACTCTGATGTATATCACTATTTAGAGAGGCCACTATTGTCATAGTGTAGTCCCAGCCAATGACTGACTGGCAGGGATACTAAAGCAGACCTGCTCCTGGAGCCATGAGATTCCTCTGGTGGGTGGGTTAATGTGGAGGACTATATCAACCTTGCTGATTTCACAGAACTACACTGACTGCTAATATTGCCCCACCCAACATGCCTTCTTTCCTCAGGTATAGTGACAGGGACTTCTGGAATACTACAAACATACTCTTTCTTCATTTGGGTGATATATTATCTTCACTGTTTTATGAAGTGAGCTGTAAGCATTTTTGTTTTTACCTTCTTATACTTTTACATTTGTTATATTCTAATATATAAATTCAATTTAAATATTCATTTAAAATAAAGATGGGGCAGAAGGAGCAACTAATTCAAACTTGGAGTGACTAGAAAATAAAATATGTGCTTTTCATATAATTTGAAAGACACAAAACTTCAGGAAAAAAAACACAAATAGGAAGTAAAATATTTCAGTCTGAGCTTTATCCCTTTATGAATCACATGTTTGGTAAATCAGTGCTCCAGTTTTTTCCTTTCAAACAGAGTAATATGGCCTAATATATTGCTTTAATTAAAAAAGAAAAAAAGCAGGTTTTAAAGACTGCCATATAAATGCAACAATCTACTAGCATAAGACATTCAAAAACTATTTTTCAACTTTCTTTCAGTGCCTTTTCCTATCATTGCTTGTCCATATGCAGTATCCGCTGTACTACAGCCTGCATTTATCTACCCAAGGTCTAGTTTGCCCCTTGGATAGACAATGCTATTCCCCTTAATTGTTAACATTCTGAAGGGCTGAGATGAAACATCTAATAGCTTAGATGAAAATAAAGGTAGGCATTAGACAACAATTGTTGTGTCAGTTACTAAGAAACTTAATTACAGGCACTGATATCAATGGAGCAGAAAATTTTGGTTCAATGATACCACTAGAACATATCATCAAATTTCATGAACAATAGTCCTTAAATTATGTTCTAAATAATAGCATTCAAAGTGATAAAATGCTAAAAGAAAAAAAAAGACATATGAGCAAAAGTTACAAAAAGTAGCTTTTTTTGTTCTTTTTCTGTTTTTGTTTCTGAAGAAGGTAAAGGTATATAAAAGATTTTATTAAAGAAACTGATCAGTTATTGTGGTAGAGATGAAAAAGGAAAGAAGGCCAAGTGCAGTGGGAAGAAAATAATTAAACTAAACATAATGAAGTATTTTATTTTACTTTTGCAGGGAATCACAAATGATCAATCAATTTTGCTAAGACATTTCAGTTTAGGTATTCCATATTTTGCATCCTTATTTTTGCATTGTTAATTTCTTCTACAAATAACTGATATTCTCCCTACTCATCATCCTATAATATAAACTAATTTTTCAAAAATAGCCAGCAGTTACAACCATTTGTTACACATTTGCTGCTACAATAACACTAAAAAGAAGCAAAAAAAAAACCCAAAAAAAACAGTTCACCATCAGAAAACGCATACCCTCAAGACTGATTTTTATCAGTGATTTCTCCTGAACACTAGTTCCAAGACATGTTAACACATTTATTAAGAGTTAATAATCAAATACCGTAGGTGAAAAACTGGGTTAAATTCAACAACTTCTTAAAATATTGGTAGATTTTCTGAAAGGTCTTAATATATTTATATAAGCTGTGAATCTAATAAAGGAAATGCATATATAGTATGTTGCATACTTATTTGATTACCTTTTTCATGTAGCATCTGGGAGAATTTTATTTAGAAACCATATATTATAAATATTCAGAGTCCCTCATAGCAATATCAGAGACAAGGATACACACAAATAGGTGCTTTGGACTGAAAGCAACTTTTGGATTAATGTTTAAACCAACCAATTCTCCCTGGACCACATACCACCACCGTAAGAAAGTTCAGTTCATATATAGGATGTATAAAAATAGTTTTAAAAAGATTTGTATCATAGTTATTATTATTATCTTATTATTACTGACTTGAAGCTTCTATTGAAATAGCTTTATTACAGTGATTTTATATATTTTTCCTTCATCTATGTGCTTTTACAAAGTATCTTTCAAATTCTCAGAAAATGTGCAAGAATAGCTTTGTTGTACATAAGACAGATATAAGCAAAGACTTGCCAGAGAGAAATGCAAAGGTTTTACTATTCAGTGTAAAACAATGTACTATTGATGACCAAAAGAGGCCCAAGAAATGAGAACTCTAGGACTCACTTTCAGCTCATGCATGACACTTGAGAAAAAAAGGAACTAGAATATACTCCACTCAACTGTGTGTGTATGTGTGTACATGTGTATGTGTGAAGATAGTGTGTTCCTTTCTGTCATTTTTCCCCCTGTCTTTCTAGCATATTTTCAATAATAAATGTTATGGTGCCCACAATAAAGATACTTTTAAAATTATTGCAAGTACTTTAACATGAATAATTTAAGTAATCAAAAGATATGAAGAGCAAAGATTTTATATATGTACGGTTTGTATAAACATGTAATAGAAGGGTGTATAACATAAAAGGTGCATTTATATAAAATATAATTTTTAAAATGGAGCCAAAGAAAACTATAAGTACATCAATCTACTTACTAAGAATATATCAAATCAGGTTCCGATTTCTTCAACATAAAGACAAAAAGAAAATTATATATGTTATAGCTGGTTTTCATCATTGGATCTAGTGGAAGTCATTAAATGATGTAAAACCAGTCTCTTCCTATGCATACACATGCGCGGGCACACACACACACACACACACACACACACAATCTCTACAGATACAACTATGCAAGAATTAAATACACAGAATTTCAACTTTTAATGTATCGTACATTTCACATCTTCATATTTCAGAGAAAATGTAGTTTGGATAAGAGCATATGTACGAAAGCCCACTATGACATAAAACAATTTTAAAAAGTATGGTCAGAAAATATACAAATTTAGAAGATACAGGTTGTGATTAAGTATTAATTACAGATGGTCAATCAAGTGTTATCCTAATTTCATGGGAAAAAGATAGTACTTTACTAAGGCATTTGTGTTAATAAGTTTTGTTTTTTTTTTCCTCTTTAGGGTTATCTGTATGAAGAAGAAGAAAAAAAAAACCTTTTCTAATATTTGGAAAGTAGATTCACACAAGAAGATAGGACCCTAAGGAGCCATATTACAAAAGAGCTATACAGATTCAAAGCAATCCTAATCAAAATTCCAATGACATTCTTTACAGAACTAGAAAAAAGAAGTTCTAAAATTCATTTGGAAAACTAAGAGACCCAGAATAGTTAAATGTATTCTTAACAAGAAGAGGGAAGCAGGAGGCATCACAATACCAGACCTCAAATTATATTACAGATCTCTAGTAACAAAAAGTAGCATGGTACTAAACATCAAAATAGGTATGGAGACCAATGGAAGACACAAAGACAAACTCATATAAATATAGTTATACGATACTAGATAAAAGTGCTAAAAACATAGTTGGAGAAAAGATAGACTTTTTAAACAAATGGTGCTCGGAAAACTTGTAATCCAAATGTAGAAGAACAAAATTTAACCCCTATCTCTCACCCTGTACAAAACTCATCTCAAAGCAGATGAAAACCCTAGGAATTAGATAAGAAATGCCACACTTTGCTAGAAGAAAATGTAGGCCTCACTTTCCATCATATTGGCACACAAATTGACTTCCTTAACAAGATTCCTAAAGTGCAAGAAATAAAATAAAAAAAATCAATAGGTGGGATGGCATCAAAGATTCTGTACAGCAAAGGAAACAATCAAGAATATGAAGAGAGAGCCTACAGAATGGGAGAAAATCTTTGTCACCTGCTCCTCAGATAGAGCATTAATATCCAGGATATATATACAGAACTCAGTAAACTTAACACTGCACAAATAAATAAATTAGTAAATAACCCAATAAATAAATGTGAAAATAAGTAAACAGATATTTTTCAAAAGACATACAAATGATCAGCAAATATATGAAAAATGTTCAATATCTCTAGTAATTAGGAAAATGAAAATCAAAACTACAATGAGATTTCATCTCACTCCAGTCAGAATGACATATTATAAGGAATAAAAAAAAAATGTTGGTGAGGATGTGGGGAAAAAGGTACACTCATACATTGTTGATGGGACTGACTGAAAATTAGTGCAAACACCGTGGAAAGCAGTATGGAGATTACTCAAAACACTAGGAATGTAACCATCATATAACACTGCCATACCACTCCTTGAGATCAAAAATTAGCACACTACAGTGACATAGTCACAACAATGTTTATAGCAGCAAAATTCCCAATAACCAAGCTATGGAGCCAGACTATGTGCCCTTCAACAGATGAATGGATAAAGAAAATGTGATACACACACACACACACACACACACACATAGAATGGAGTATTACTCAGCCATAAAGAATGAAGTTATGGCATTTGTTGGTAAATGGATGGAACTGGGGGCTATTGTGCTAAATGAATTCAGCCAGGCCCCCCCAAAACGTCAAAGATAGATAGAATATTTTCCCTAATATGAGGACACTAATTCGAAATAAGGGTGAGGATTAAAATAAGTAAAGAAAAAGAAAGGTTAAAAAAAGGAAAGGGAAATTTCATCAAAATAGAGGAAATATCAAAGTAGAGTAGACAAAGGGGATTAAAAAGGAGGAAGAATGGATGAGAAAAGGGATGAGAAAATGGATGGAATGAATCTGACCAAATTTTCATATGTGTATGCACGGATGTGGCACAGTTTGTCCTGGATTTGAGTGTATCCACAGAATACTAAGTGAAAAAAATAAATAAAATACAATGTAAATGGATTGAAGAGGGATCAGTAGAGTGGAGGAGGAAGGACGAGAAGTGCTGGAGACCAAATAGAAGCTGGTGGTATTCCATGCTTATGTGATTATGTCAGGGTGTATCATGGTCTTGTATATAACTAAAAATAATTTTTAATAAGTTGAAGGATTAAAAAACAACCTAAAGGTGAATCTCAAGAACCTAGAAAAGCAAAAACAAATGAAAAATCCCAAATCAGTAGAAGAAAATAAATAAATTCCCCAAAACTGACAATGGACAAATATTCTTACACAGAGTAGGTGATTTTATACATCATTCATATATATATATATATATATACCCTCTTGAAAGCAATATAAAATTCTGTGAATTATGTTAAAACCTATGAAGATGACTAAATTCAATGATTTATATTTGTTTCATTATCATTATGGTATATTGTATAAATTCTTTAATTCTTTTGCTTAATCACAAACAGTAAGAAGCAATTTGATTGCAAAGAGAGCCATTTATGAAGTATTTAATTTCAATTTCCTTTTGTAAACTAAATCCAAACATTTTATTTATTTACTATATTTGATGTTAAATAAATTTTGCATAACATTTAGAAAGAATAATGTTTAAGTCAAGGACTTAACATTTAAATTAGTCATAAATATCTGTTTTTATGAGTATGCAGTGGTTTATACAAAAATATTAACTAGTAATATTTTCAAGACTATATATTCTGTATGAGTACAAACTCTCAAATCCAAACCCAGAAGCCTGACACATGAGGTTGGTCCTAAGGTATTGTTTCTCCTTTTATACTTATACAACCTGCAACTACCCAGACTTGGTAAACAAGGAAAAAAAACAGATTTATAAATATCTACACATTACAGTTTATATTTATGTAGTAGTCCCTTCATAGACTTGATTCATTTTTTACATGTTGTTTCCCCCCCACACACACACATACAAACACAAATATGTGATTCATGATTCTGCATAATAATAGTGATATACACAGTAACATTGTTGACATTAGGAAGTAGTTACTGAAGTTGAATACTAATTGTATCTGAGCTTTTGACAGCCAAGAGAAGAAGGAAAATGATGCTGGGTTCTATGCAGCCATCATTAACTCTTTGGTTTGTCATTGTCATTATAATCTAAAATATTTTACAGATTTCTGTAAGCATTCAGACATTACAACACTGTTCAAAGTTATTGGGTATTGCCTATAAAATACAGAAACAATTCAATAATAGTCAGGTAATTGTTTAAAAATTATTAGGAGAAGCAGTCAACATTATGATTCCATAAATGAGTTGGTGATAGAAATATTCCGATTTAACAAAAATGGATACATTTCACTTCTATTTGTTCTAGAATCATACTTGATTTTGTGGGTTTACAACCACCTGCATCTGGGTAAAAGTAAGTAAATAATAATTGCTTGTTACCTTGCAGCCTGTGTGAGATATTTACATACTTGTAGTCAACACCATACCAAGGATTTATGAGGAAAAATGCAAAATAAACAAAAGATAATTTCTGCCAAACTTAGTGTGCTATTTGAAAGGTTTACCTTGTACATTATGTAGCTACTGTGAAAAACAATATAACAGTTGCTCAAATCAACTAAAAGTAGAATTAATGATCTCATGATCAAGCAATTCCATTAAGAGTTTATTCCCAAAGAATTGAAGTCAGGGACTCAGATATTTGTATCCTGATGTTCATAGCAGCATCATTCACAGTAAGTAAAAGTTAACTGAACAAACCGAGTGTTTATCAACAAATAGACAAACAAATATGACAAAATATTATTTGGATAAATATGACAGTATTATTCAGACTTACTGAGTAATGGAATTCTTACCTGTGTTACAATATAGATAAAGAAGACATTACATAAAGGGAAGACATTATATAAAGGGAAATATGTCCAACATAAGAACATAGAATAATCAAACTCATAATACATAAGATAAAACTGAGACTGCCACAAGATTGGAAGGAATGTGGGGGTATTGTTCAATGGGGTACATAGTTTTAGCTTGGAAAACAGAAAAAGTTCTCAGATGGATGGTGGTGATGGATGCACAGTAATATAAAAGCATCACTAGACTGTAGAAATGGTTATGTTATAATGTTATGTATATTTTATCTAATTTTTGAAAGATAGAAACAAAAAAAGAAGACTGTATATTCTTTTGTACTTATATTATTATTCAATATTTGCTAGCTTTGAAAGTATCAATGTTTTCATGTGCTCCTTCAACCAAAATGGGCTTTAAAATGAAAGAAAATGCTCTTGTTTCTGTTGTGTTTCTATTTCTAGCTCATACTCCTCCATGACCTCATTTAGTAGTGATTTCTAAACTGGATTTATTTCAAAAATTGTAGTATTCAAGTCCACCTGAGAACTATAGAATCAGTATTTTGAATGGTTCTACCCAATATTTTTCTTTTTAAACTGCCCAGTGACTGATTATAAATCTCCTTGGAACTACTTTAGTATTTTATTTGGTGTGTGGTTTCAGCTGAATGATGATAGATGAACTTATTCATAAGGGCTGTTGAAATACCACATTCTAACTTTTGCTTTAAAAACAAACACATTTAGGAATGAGGAAATATTCTAGTATTTCTTTCCACATTGAATAATATAATGTGAAAGCTTGCATTGCCTGTCATCCACTGTCTGGGCCCTTGTCATTAGCAAAAGGAAATAACATATTCATTTTATACCTAAGGTCTTTATAAGAACAGCATGGTTCCAGAAAGTCTAATAATCTCCATTGATCCATAAAATTTGATGGCAGTATCATTATGAATCCATCCTAAACTGTAATTCCCTTTAGAATATGCATAAATTATATATTCCAGACATATAAGGTTGAAATTATCTTAGGCTGATATTGAAAATTATACCTATTTAGCTTATAAAGTCATTGCAAATATGTTTAAATTGACCCAAGTTTTTATAAAAATTATCTTTAAAAGTTCTAGAGTACATTAGAAAACTATCTTTCTATAGGGAAAAAAAACTGGCTTTTTGTAAGGAGACAATATTACCAATTACATAGGCATAGGTCCCAAAGTTTCTTCTATTCCAAACATATTTTTCACAAAAATATCAAATAAATTTTCTTGATATACCACTGTGTAAGTCATTCTTGTGATTCAAACTACAACATGAACAAAAACTACTAATTCCTCAGACCTTTTATCTGTTAAAACCTAGCCCACACTTCTCAGTCTGACAGGAAATTTGATAAAAATCTGACCCCAGCTATATTGAAGACCACATTGTATTTCAATTGTTTATTATATCAATGTCAAAATTATAAGACACCTGGAGACTGTGTTCTACTTTTCATTTAAACCTTCCTTCATATGGTATCCAGTAATGCCCATACATCCCAGCCCTCTTCCCACCTTCTATGAACCTGACACCACAGCTGGAGCTGCTTTCTGCACAACCCAAGAATGGCCCAGGGTCCCCTTGCTTTATATCCCAGGCTCTGTGAGACTGACACGGTGAGAGAGATGTGTCCTTTCCTTTCATTTCTTTCCAGATGGCCCAAAAAGTGGTTCTATCTTGGCATCCAGTCACAACTCTTTGCCCAGAGCTTTTATAATGCTGTTTGAGAAATGTAATTTTTAAGTATAATTGTTAAAACAAGCATAACTTTAAAACTAAGAAGTATATTCAACATGGAACGTGCAGACAACACTTATGCAGATATAAGAATTATTTTTGATAAGAGGCATAGGTATCTTCAAAAACCTTACATTAAAAAAAAAAAACCACATAATAGGTAACAGCTTTAAAAATCCTGTCTTCATCTCATAAGGAAGAAAAAACATTATATGGAGGGTCTCATCAACCATAGCATCACCTAAACTTCCCCCAATTTTTTATATTCTTCCATGTATAACTTCCACTTATAACTGCAGGCATGGTGGCTAGTAGATACTTCCTTCTTAACAGATTTGCACCTTCATAACTACATATTAATCTCACTCTATCTGAAGCTCTCCACTGGTACCTCTGATAAAACAATCCTCCTTAAGGTCTTTCTCAGTCTCTTCCCCTCCATGATCCTTTCTTTGGTCTTTCCAACTGGAAATAAGCTTCCCTATCTGAAAATTCTTACCACATTTTTTTTGTGCCCCCATTTTGAGCCACGTAAACATTATCTTACTTGCAACAAAGAAGTTTGAATACAGATTGCATACCATTGTCAGTTTATAATCTCACTGAATGCAGACATCTTGTATTACTTATTTTGGCCAATTCATACCAATATATCATCAATAATTTTGGTAAATAAATGCACTAATGTTTAAAAAGAAGTTAATCCTAAAAATTAATCTTATTAATATCAACATGAGTGGATCTCTTAAAAATAGAACAAAATTATGTCATGAACTACTGCTACTGTAGTGGTAATCCTAAATTTGATACACATTCATAAACTAAGCTAAAGGGAAGTGTCTGTGATCTGTAATGAAATTAAAGAAATACAGAATCTCTTCAACTCTTGCTCTTTTTCACTATAGTCTTTATTAAGTATTCTGCTTGATTTAACCACTGTTAGTTTCAGCGACTATCATCATTAGACATTCTGTGACTTCACTGTTGTAGCTAAATACCAATATGACATTCCAATCCTTCAATACCAAAAACTTGGAATTGACTTCTAATTCTGATTATGCATACACAATAATGGTTATTTCCAAAAATGATGTGCAGCAACAAAACCAAATCATTTTATAGACAATTTCTAATATTCTAAAGTCAAGACACTATAGTCTTTTTCTATGTTCCCTTCTTCAAACAATACTTAAGTACATATTATCATCTCTTTCAAATAATTGTTTGATTTTATATTGTCTCTTTTCAACTATATTCACCCAATCACCACATTGCTACTAGATTGTAAGCTCTATGAGAGTAGTGATCCTAATGCTTGGGCTGAAAAACAGTGTTTGACATTACAAGAACCAATGCATAAACTTGAAAGATTGCATACTATCATGAACAACTTTCTTTGTTAAACTAATAGTTTCATGACTCTGAATGATACGCTTATTCAAGAGTTATAATAATATAAATGTCTTTTATTGAATCAAGCAATCCATATAGCAAGAGTTCTCTGTCGGTGATTCTTACCCCAGGGAAGAGAGAGGGAAACACAAGAAGCTTTCGAAATATGCTTTTGCAGGTGTTCATCACTCAGGGAGTTCAGACTGTGGGATGGATGTGGTGTGTGTCTGTTTGCATATTTTAATAGCTCAGGGTCAGAATTTGAACCCAGAAAACATCATCTCAATAGTTAATGTCCTCTCCTGTATATGCCATGATTTTAGTCTCCTCTCCCATTAACAGCAAGTAATGTCCAGGCCCAGTAATTGCCTTTCCTATACTGAAGGCCCATATGCAAAATTCAGAACCTGTAGATTCCAAGATCTGGCCCTGGCATTAGAAAAGCTAAAGGCAAAAATATTTAAGTACCACACATGTGGGCCAGGTTGGCTCTCTCCAGGCCCTTGTGAGAGTCCTATCTCGAGAGGAGCCTTGGGGCCTTGGCCCATATTGGCTTAGCCTAGCCAGCTGGCCCTCATTATCAAGGCCAAGGTGGTTCGGGAATAGCAGAAGCCCATTCTGTAAGGCTCCCTGTAGGTGCAGGTGTAAGATCATTCATTACCCCTCCTACACACTGGTCAGTCTTTTATAGAAACTCTGGATGGAGCATGCCTATTTACAGATATAGGTAACTGATGACTAGTTCTTTATACATGCTTATAGAATCCCTGGGACCACACAACCTTTGAGAGTTAGACATCTTTTTTTTTTTTTTTTTTGCTGGGTGAGGGGGCGGAATTGGGGGTTGAACCCAAAGGTAGTTAATCACTGAGCAACATTCTCAGCCCTTTGTATTTTGAAACAGTGTCTCATTAAGTTACTTAGGGTCTTACTAAGTTGCTGAGGCTGACCTCAAACTTGCAATTCTCCTGCCTCAGCCTCAGGAATCACTGAGATTATAGGTGTGCACTACCACATCTGGTAGGGTTGGACCTCTCTTAAATTTCTCCTCTGCAACAGTGCTAAAGAATCCATTCTCCCTTTCCTAGCTGGGTACCCTGTAACACACATTGGTATACATAAGAGGCAGCTAAGGGCATGGACTAAGAACAGGGGTTTGGGAGCCAACCAACTACTCAGGATATTCTGAATCATGATTGAAAAATCCTGCAGGGGCTTTGGAATTACTTAGTGAAATCAGATTGTATACCAACTTTCCTCCTCTAACATGGTTTTAAAAAGTTAATAAATTTTAAAAAAAGAAATCTTGGTAGGTGGTTACCAAGGAGAGTCTAAGAGAGAATAGTGAGATTTTCAATACAGAAGATTCAGGTGCCTAACGTAAGTTTAGAATAAAAGAAGTGCTAAAAATTCCCAGTTGTTAAGGAACTTGATCAGGTATTTTTTATTTTTTATTTTTATATGTGTGATGGTAGAGTCAATTTACTCTAATATTTAGATTCCATTGTATACAACTAGTAACAATATTGACAATACTTAGGAATTATAACCTTTACCAACAATAAAACTTCTGATGAAAAGTTTAGATGCAAAGTATAAAATATGTAAGAAGGTATGTGATTTTTCAAAATACTTTTAGGGAATACAAGAGAAAAACCAGTTGAAGGGGCTGGGGATGTGGCTTAAGTGGTAGCGCGCTTGCCTGGCATGCATGCGGCCCAGGTTCGATCCTCTGCACCACATACAAACAAAAATGTTGTCCGCCAAGAACCAAAAATAAATATTAAAAAAATTCTCTCTCTCTTTAAAAAAAAAAAAAACAGTTGAAGATTACTAGACCTTAATATGCAATTCTCATTTCTTTTTTTTTCCTGCATACTGAAGGAAAAAAAAAAACAGTTAAAATAATTGCTGAAAGACATGTTTAACCACCACCTCTCTGAGGGATGGGGGAAGCCCCAATTTCTTAACACTTCTACCAAGGTTAACTTCACATTGCCAGTATTATTATGAGCATGAGGTCACTGTACAAAGTTGGGAAAGGACTCACATAATGAGGTCTAGTCACCTGGTACCAAATGGTTCCCACACATCCTGGGTTCAAGATTGAGTTTTATTTTTACTTCATGATATGGAAATTTTCATTATAAGAAAAAACTGTGAAATATATAAACAAACATAGGTAAATATATATATTTTTAAAAGTATCATGATTATCTAGAATTAATTCAGCCTGGGATATCACACAAAACTAATCTAATAGAAAATAAATTACAAACATGGCACCATGGTGCATGCCTATAATTTCAGCTACCTGGGAAGCTGAGACAAGAGGATCATAAGTTCAAAACTAGCCTCAGCAACATAACAAGGCCCCAAGCAACTTAGAAAATCCTGTCTCAAAATATTTTAAAAAATGAAGTTTTAAAAAAATGATTGAGGAGGGCTGGGGCTGTAGCTCAGTGGTATACATGTAAGGCATTGGGGTCGATCCTCAGCACCACATAAAAATAAATAAAGATACTGTGCCATCTACAACTAAAAAATATTTTTTAAAAAATAAAGGACTGTTTATTATTTATTATATATTAATAATATCCTTTATTATTAATAAAGGATGTGGCTCAGTGGTTAAGCACACCCTGGGTTCAATCCCTGATATTTATCAATCAATCAGTCAATCAATAACAAATTAAAAAGAAGGTTTTTAACCAATGAAAGGAATTGTCAAAATTTTCAACACTGATAAAATCATAGGTTCTATCTACATGAGAGAATGGCTACTAAAAACAGATACAGGACTACTAACCAAAAGGGAAATAGAAAATGGGGAAAAATGCTATCTATTATAGGAACTACAAAAATTAGAGTAATACAAGACCATTAAAAGAAAAGACAAAGTGTTCTAGCTATCTAAATAATCCAGGAAGATGTACTGTGTTATATATAGCAAAGGGTAAAACAAATATTTTATAATTATACCAACTCCAAAATGTCTAAAACAAGCAAAACAAAAAAAATGGGCGTCATGTTCTTTATACCATGTTTAATACAGAAAAGAAATAGTGAAACATTTTTATCAAGAATGAATAAATGATGGCACATGCCTATAATCCCAGGGTTCGGGAGACTGAGGCAAGAGGATTGAGTTCAAAGCCAGTCTCAGAAAAAGCGAGATGCTAAGCACCTCAGTGAGACCTTGTCTCTAAATAAAATGCAAAATAGGGCTGGGGATGTGGGTTGGTGGTCAAGTGTCCCTGAGCTCAATACCTGGTATCAAAAAAAAAAAAAAAAAAAAAGAATGAATCAATGAAAGTGTCTCTTAGAATATTCATTCATGTAGGAAAATTTCCTTACAAATATTTCTGAGTACAGTTAATATGGAATATGCTAAAGCATGCTTTGGGTATTGCATCACACCTCATGCATAAGTTCTAATGCCCCAGGTGGTGCCTGAAGTCACAGATGGTACAAAACCCTATGCATGCTATATTTTTTCCTGTATATACAGAGATATGATAATGTTTAATTTATAAAGTAGGGGCAGGAAGAGATTAACAACAATAATATGGAAAAATACAACAATTATAACAATATTCTATAATCAAAGTGATGCAAATAATTCCCCCTCTGAAAAGTCGACACATATTTACCCAGCAGCTTGAGAAGCTGAGGCAAGAAGATCACAAGTTCAAAGGCAGCCTCAGCAATTTAGTGAGACCCTGTCTCAAAATAAAAAAAATAAAAAATAAAAAGGGCTGGGGATGTTGCTCAGTGGTTAAGCATCCCTGGGTTCAATCCCTGGTACAAAAAACAAAAAGAAAAGACACACATCGATATTTTTTGTACCACAGTTAACTATAGATTACTACTCTGTGGAGAGCAAATGTATAGATGTGAATTGGTGTGAACATACTTTTTTTAAAAAAACATTTTTTTTGAGAGAGAGAGAGAGAGAGAGAGAGAGAGAATTTTTTAATATTTATTTTTTAGTTTTCAGCGGACACAACATCTTTGTTTGTATGTGGTGCTGAGGATCAAACCCGGGCCGCACGCATCCCAGGCCAGCGCGCTACCACTTGAGCCACATCCCCAGCCCCGAACATACTTTATATATAAACAGAGATATGAAAATTGTGCTCTATGTGTGTAATAAGAATTGTAATGCATTCTGCTGTCATTTATTTTTTTAAAAAAATCAATTAAAAAATAATTGTAATGTATTCCACTGTCATGTATTTAAAAATAAAATCAATTAAAAAAATGAAAAGCTATTCTTACATAGTCTCCTTAACTGATTATACTTACAGTGTTCATAAGATGGTGTGGACAGCAGTGATTTGAATCAAATCATGACCTCTGACTCTCTCATGGTTATTTTTGCCCTGGGAGCTGACTGTGAGAAAGTGCAGATAGAGATATACTAGTTTCTATGGTGATACTGGCCTGAAAAGGCTCTGTACAAAAGTACACACCTGTTATCAGTGGAGGAATTGAGTTCAGGCACCAACTCCCTGGGAGAGTGAATTCTGAACAAAACAAGATGACTCCGATGTCTCACCAGTCCTTCATCCTTCAGATTGCCTGCTTTGCTGAAACTTTCCCACAAATAAATGTTTAGATGAAAGCTATATAATAAATGACTGAACTAGCTCTGGTGTCAGTCTTCCCGCTTCAGAGGCTGATTGAACCACCTGGCCCCACCTTTTTCTCTAAGTGTGTCTATTTGTCTTTTCTTCATCCCTCATCACCCCTCTTCTGGCTTGAATTAAGGCCCAGGCATGAAGCCTCAGCAAGATGGCTTTGGTTTTCTAAAATGTCTGATCTTCCTTCTTAATAGCACCTGGTGCCATGGTTGTATGTCTACTCATGCCACTATCTGTAGAGAACACGCCCCTTACATTTCCTTCATCCTTGATGTACATTAACAGTTTCAGCTTAGAGGGATCACTCTGTTTAGCTCTTCTTGGTGACTCCACCCAGAGTTAGGATCCTTTGTCCCTATGTGTACTTCTAATATCTTAATGATGAAATACTAAATTACAAAATTGGTGGTCATTAAATTGGTGGCCTTAATAAAAGACAGACAATTCTCTCTCTCTCTCTTTTTTTTTTTTTTTTACTATTTCAGCAATCTATCCAAGAACCTGATATAAACTAGACACTCCATAATTACCTACTGAATAAAAACCATGCAGAAAAGTCTTCAATCTTTCCACTGTGAAAAAAATATAATGCAATAAAAGCTCATATTGTGCACTTTAGAAAGCAAAAACACAGAAGATATTTTTTATTTGAATTTCATCTATATGGCAATAAAAGGCAGTCTCTTTGAAGGTGTGAAATTAAATCATCACCCTGTTACTATGATTTTATTTGAAAATGTATTTATTTATTAAATATAAATATGAGCATTTTGAACATTTAGTAATTTAAAAACTGACTACTCATGTAGATTATTCTGGCACCCTACTCACAAAAGAATCACCAAGATATTACAACAAAGCAATATTATATGAAAACATAATTTTAAAAAATAAAATTATTTACAGGAAGAAATCAAGTATAATTTAGGTTTAGGAAACTCTGAAATATGTGTATATAAATGTGTATGCGTATATATATTTTACAGAGATATATAATTTTTAAAATTGAGGCCAAACTCCTTCAAAAGACTCTATTACTGTGCACAGTAGTTTCAATGTAAACTTCTACTCTCTTTAATGTATCAGATGATTTTTTTGAATTAGATATCTGAAACACAAGATTGTGTAGGTAGAGGTTTAATATACTTACTTCCAGAACTATAAACTACTTATGATAAAAAGAAAATTCTAAAGAAGAAACAGGAAAGGGTATTAATATTTCCTGGTTGCCTTCTGGAACTGGTATAGGAATTGCAACAGCTATGCTTGAATCTCAACAACTGAACACCTACATATTTATTTTGTAACTTGAGATCTTTAACTCATCTGTTAAATAGTAAATATTAATTCTTTGACATCAAAAAATAAGGTCCAGCTCTTTACATACCATTTAATTGTCTGAAAAACTCAATGAAGCTACACTTACTACTTTTATTTTACAGGTAAGGAAAATGAATCCCAAGATTCTATTGGAAATTTATCCCGAATCATATAACTAATAAGTAGTAGAATCAAATGCAGATCATTTTATCTCCATGTCTATGCTGTTTATAATGTACCCCACTGTCTCCCATATGGAAAAGCACATACTTGGCAAGACTCTACATTGAATGATGAATGATGGACACAAGCTCATCAAGGAAACTCTTTCAGCATGTAAAGTATCAGGATTCAGTAACCAATCACATCACATCAAATCTCACAACTCTGGTCTTTCTGAGGAAACACTGGCTTCTGGGGGTAAGACAGCAGATCCCAAAGTAATTTGCCTCTAAAAGGAAGTAGTCTATTACCTTGCCTTAAATAATGCAGCATTCAGTTATTACTTCTCACCAGAATGACAGTTTAAGCACAGGGCATTAAAAAACTGTTTTCTCCTGTTCTAGCTGTCTGTTATTTATTGCCTCATACACTACTTGTCTGGAAGTGATGGATAAATATTTGAAGGGAAAGATGCATCATTCTGGATGTTCCATGAAATTCAAGATGGATAAAAGTCAATGTTTCAGGCTCATCTATTTTTAGCTTTTTTCTATAATAAGGTAAAATCAAACTTTAAGTGTTTTAAGACTCCTTTATTAAAAATAAATTATGGTTTATTAGTTCCTATATCATTTTTTAAAGAATAGTTCTATTCCAATATGTTAAGAAAACTTTTTCCTTAGGAAAAAATGTATTTTAAGCAATTAGGTTATCTTTTGGATCATAGATTTTGAAAATATGTTTTATTCTTGAATTATGTTTTCACATGACAAATGACAAGAGAAGCAACCAAATAATGGTAGTATCAACTCAGCGCATGCCATTTCTATTGTTACAGAGAAAAACCACAAAATTTAATATCAAAAAAATATCTTCTTAAAACCCAGACAAAGCTGATTTGTTTTTAATAATACCTATTCATTAAACACTTACCGAAGATTAAGTCAACAACTAAATTTTTAAAAAAGTAAAATACATTTAAAGTGATAGTTCTTCCCTCTGAAGTCTAGTACTTCCCTTTAGGTCTTCATTCAAAATTACTGTCTCAATAAAACTTTTCCTTATCACTTGACTTAAAATTGCAACAGTTCTTTCCCAGCATTTTCTTTTGTTCTTCATTTCTTTATTTTTGTGACATTTACAAACATCAAACATAGTATATATTTTACAGATACACTTGTTTAATGCCTCTCTCTCCAAATTTAAATGTAATTCACCATAAGAATTCAGATATTTTGATTTTATTATTATTTGTAATAAGTAAATGCTATATCCAGAATGTTTGTTAACAGTGCCTGGCCTATAACAAGTACCCCAAAATATTGTTTTAATGAACGTATTCAGTCTCTTTGCAAATAACCCTTTGAGATAGCATTAATTAATTTGGTTAAAGAAACTAAATCTGAAAAGATAAAGTGACTAAACAGAGTTATAAAGCAATTACTCACTAGGTTTGTGGACCCTCAAGGTCAAGCTTTTCTATTCAACTATATTGCTAGAAAAAGGAATCGCCCCATTTGTGTACTTGTTCTACAGATTTATCTATCTTTAAATAAATTCTGAGCTGATCTAAAAACTATAGCAATGAAATATACCTTTTAAATACCCTTCATGACTGGTTCTCTTTCAGAAGGTCATTCACTTTGGATGAGCACATGGCTCTGGAAGGGACATCACTGGGGTGGTAAGGGAGACTGGGGATCAGCTCAGACCATCTGTATCAACCCTGGAAATCAGTGTGTTGACAGATGTCACAGCCAGTTTTCCCTCATATCCAGTAACCTGAATGTCATGAAACATTTGCTAAGACAAAATAAATTATACACAATATTTAAATTTATCTAGGGACATTATCTGAAAGAAAAATAGTGAAAAACAACAGATCTTTGAAGTCTTCACATCTCATATATTTATTGATATTTAATGATTTAATATTTAATGATACATAGACTTACTCTGCAACCTATGTTAAAGTCCTGTTCAGTTCATTTTTTCTACTTTTATTCCACTAGCCTATTTTGAAAATAAAATGAAATAATTCCATTTCCCATTACACACACTACACATACACTTTTATTCTTCCCCCCTCCCTCTGTTGACTGCTTTCAAACAACAATCAGCAAGTAGAGATTAGTCTGCATTTGAGGAACTTGATGAGGAAAATGCATTTTGACAGAACAGAAAGAGAAAAACTCAGCACCTAGTTCAAAGTTAATATCTTAACCATAGGGAATGGGTGAAAGAATAATACTTGTCTTACTGCTACTACTGTTTACTTCCAACCACTCCCATGTACTTGAGTGACAAGGGTATGATAAAATTGGTGGGGATTTTAATAATTTTATAATTAATACAGTTGAATAATTTGCATAAATTATTTCATCTATTCTTTCATATACAAATGCTTCTTTTGTTCTTTACAATCTATGGCTTAAATCAGAAGTAAAAGTTACCTAGACACATAAATAATATATAATCCCAAGAAATAGCATCTGGCCAATAACAGATGCTGATAATAAACCAGGGTTCTATGATAAGTGAGAATGATTATCAAGTAGACTTTACACAAGTAGACCAGTTACACAAATGAATATCATGCCATAAGAAACTCTTCTGGAGTAATGAGTACAAGGTGGAGCCAAAAAGAACCCTAAACTCCTTCTGAGAGTGAAAGGAAGTTGAATGAATTCTTTACCCAGGAAAAGTGGAAATTATGAGGCTATCCCCAAAGCATCTTTACCAGGAAGACTCTTATTTAATTTTGTGAGCTAGCAGATCTCACTGGAAGCCCATGGATCTGATTGTTAAAACGAGTAATTTAAGGACAGACGAAGACAGGCTACAGCTTCCAATATCTGATACTCCATTATTCTGTTTAACAAAGTCTTCAATAAATACAGACAGAACTATTGAAGTGATAAAACAATTATTTGTGTCCCTTGTTCATTCCTCCAACTGACTTATTTATTTAACACTAAATTTGGAATAAGTCAAAACCTTGGCCAAAGTGGTGGGTAAAAATATCAAAGAGGAATACAGTCTTAAAAAGGAACAGTGAACTGTGATTCCAATGTTTGAATATTTTCTTCTACTCTTGCCTTTTGAATAGGGTAAATATCAGAGGAAGTGAGGATATATTTTTAAAGCATAAATGTATCAAAATATACATAGGAATCATGTTAGATTTTAAATAAGTTTTTAAAATATATTTTCACATTATAATATGGCAAAAATGGTATCATAATATCATATGGTAAAAGTGACCCAAGTTTTATCCAAGGTAAAATATGTATGAAATATATAAGTAGTGACTTCCTGGCAAGTCACTAAATGACAAATAATGAAAATCATGATTTAATAGTAATGGTTTTAAATAGTATTATGTTTTAATCAACAAAATGAAAATGTACAAAAACATTTGTTCCAGAGATAAATGTAGTTTGGTTTTTAAATAAGTTTTATAATGTATTATCTTTCATCAACACCACAGGAAAAGGCAATTAAAATGTAGCCACTATTACATAATATACTTAAAATCTGCTCCAAATTGTGTACTATATTCAAAGTTTGAGAGTGACTTCCACCACATTCCTCATGCATAGTATTATGCTAATAAGCAACTACACTTTGAACTTAGAATTTCGGAGCTAATTGTCACTTTTGGTTCAGGGTGAAATTGCTCACTCTCTTGCAGACTTATTTGCATGCAAAGGATTCATATAGACTCTGTAGCATATGCATATGCAAATGGGTAAGAATGGATGAAGAAAGGGAACCTTAAACCAGATTATATAAGCTCACTATAGAGATAAGGGATAGACCCTGCAGAAGTGAGTGGATATTAAATTTTTTAAAAAAAGATAAAATGGGGTCAGATTTAGTATCTGAGAACATATGCCTTATTCCTAAAAGATGATTGTTTTAAGTGATGATTCTTTATTAAAATTACATTATAAATATACTACAGTATAAAGCAATGCTTGTTTCTTCCTGTCTCTTTTCTTCATCTTCAACCATACAGACATTTATGACCAACTAACAGAAATCTTACAGATGCCCATAAGAAAAGAACAGACTCACCTCTCCCTGCACATAAAAAAGTTCCATGGCCGGAGTACATATAAGTCAGAAGAATTAATGGGCAATGAAGAGAAACAGTATGCTTCAAAAGAAGAACAAGGTGAACTCTCAGAAATAATGCAATAGTACTACAAAAGGTTGAAAGAAGAAGAAGTAATAACAACCCTATCACCATGTATCTTTCTTCATAACTATAGGAATACCTTCATAGGTCAAAATGTAGGTATCATTTGGGAATACAGAAATTAAGGTTTTAATCCAACCTCTGCAATTAACTCAAAATATAGTCTTGATTAAGCCATTTACTGTGTTCACATCACAATATTCTTATTTGTAAAATGAGGGGCAATAATAGGCAGTCTTCAAGATAATATTTAACTCTATGATTTTTATCTTCAAATGAAGGTTTCTTTTTTAAAAATTAATGTTTGTAAGGAGAAAACTTCTTTTTGCACATAAATTTAAATGCCCTCAATTTTGAGATCCTTTAAGTAATAAACCCCAAACCATAAACTTGATACTGCACAAAAGAAAGAGAAAAGGAAAATAAGTACAAATAGTTCTGTGAATAAATGAGTCCAACTTTGTAAACTGTACGCATTTTGGGATTCTGCAATTTTTTAAAAATTATCACATATACTGAAAAATTATATGTGATGAATTTGAATTTTGAGTCAACAAGTTTAAGAACATTATTTAAAATTTGGTATTAAGAGTTCTGAAAGTGCTGGGCATAGTAAAGTATGCCTATAATCCCAGCCACTTGGGAGTCTGAGGAGACAGGAAGATCAAAAATTCGAGGTTAGCCTCAGCCACTTAGTGAAACTCTTAGCAACTTAGTGAGACCCTAACTCAAAATAGATAGATAGATAGATAGATAGATAGATAGATAGATAGATAAACAAATAATAATAAAGGACTAAAAAGGGCTGGGGATGTCATGCAGAGGTAAAGAGCTCCTGTTTCAATACCCAGCACACACACAAAAAAGAGTCCTGAAAATAACATAATATCAGCACTTTTAAATTCTTACTTTACTCATTTAAGCCACAGAAATTTCAAAGAACTAAAAGCCTTATTGGTTAAAATAAAATACAAAAATACTAGGATACATAAGTAAAAATTTTTGTATAATCTGGTGATAATGGCTCTTTGAAACCTCTTCAACAACCATGAAAAGCTTCACATATTTAAATATTTAAAATTTTCTAATATCTGTATGAGAAAATGCTGGTATAAATAAGGCTTTAAAAATAAAAAGTGGAGAGCCAGGCATGGTAGGGTACACCTATAATCCCAGTGGCTCAGAAGTCATGTAGGAGGATTGCAAGTTCAAAGCCAGCCTCAGCAAATTAGCAAGGCACTAAGAAACTTAGCAAGATTCTGTCTCAAAATAAGAAATAAAAAAGGCTGGGGCTGTGACTATGTGTTTAAGCGCCGTTGGGTTCAATGTCTGGTACTAAATAAATTAAACAAATAAATAAATATCATAAAATAATAAAAAGTGGAAAAATTAGCTCACTTGATAGAAAGGTTTATTCTCTGTAAGATGATAATAAAATGAAATTTAAAAAGACTCTTGTAAACCAATAGATAAAACTCAATATACTCATTGGAATTAGGTAAAGGCATAAATAATTAAGTCATCAAAAATTCTGGACAATTAATTAAATTTAACTTCATATCAAAGAAATAAAATTATTTCCTTATCACACAAAGATTACAATACTCAAAGTATTACAATACTCAGAATTATTGAACACATGATAAAATTATGCAGAGTTGTTAGAATTTTCTAATACTATGTAATACCATGTATGCAGTATGTTCAAATTCAAAGTTGACTTTAGCATTCTGACCCCAAATTTCATTACTAGATCTAATAATCTCACAAGTGAAATGACCATCAAAGGGAACTTATAGTATATTTAAAAATTTTCAATGCAGTACATAATTGCTATTTTGATGAGCTGACAAATAAACTCTAGATGTACATACATATCATATGGGTATCCAAAAGTACAGAGTAAATAAGTTTGAATCAATCAGATTAATTTTTCATATTAAAAATATTTTATAAAATATATAAATTAATTTTAATTATAGTAAATTTTAATAACATGTAATAATATAAATGATGAAAAGACCTAAACTCTTAAGGATGTTAACTTTATGGATGATAGTCTTCCAGCCTTTTTTCAAATCAAGTGTGTTTGTGCACAGTTTGAGTACACTGCACAATGATGGGGATGTTTGAGAGATGCATTGTTAAGAGATCTTATTGAAGAGACATCACTGAATGTATTTACATGAAGTGTGAGATGTCTGAGGCTGCTACTGATGCAGCATGATGTACTATTTTACAGTAAACTTTTCAATAAATGTAATACAGCCTAAAATATCAATTAAAAAGTAAGTAAACATATAAATCAATACCCATCATTTATTATCAAGTACTACACATATGCATAGGTGCTATGCTTTCATAGTACTGACAGAAGTTTAGTTCACACCAGCATTACCACAAACCCATGAGTAAAGCATTGCACTTCAATATGATGATGGCTGTGACAATACTAGGTAACAGAAACTTTTCAACTCCTTCATAATCTTATGGGACACTCTGTAGTCCACTGTTGACCTAACGTCCATATGTGTCACATGACAGTATTCATATAAACCACAGTTGTAATTAGATGTACATGTAGTTTTGCATCATCTTCTAACATAACATATTGTGAACTTTTCTTGGTTATAAAATAGTCCTTAAAAGTTTTATTTTTTAAAATTGTATAATTTTCATCATATAGATTTTCTGTCAATTATTTATCTGTTATATCTGGAAATTTTTTACAAGTATAAATATAAACAAATAACATAATCATGTTTGCATATATTTCTGATTACTTAGGATAAAAACAATTTATTTTAATGTTTAAAATATTTTTTAAAATATTACTAAAATTAGTTGTAACACTTGGATTTTTTCAGGGTAGCTTTGTTTTAAAAAGAAAATGTCCTCAAAGGAAAAAAAAAAATGAGACCAATTTTTCAGTATTCTATGGACTTTTGTTTCTAGTAATGGTAGAAATATGATAGCTGGTAAAAAGTAAAGATTTAGATTTTCCATTTACAAGCATTAAATTTAAAAAGATTGTAGAAATAAAATTCTGAGGATTTTATCTAGATAATTCAATCTATAAATATTAACTACCTCAGACCTTACATGAAAAAGTTGTTAGAAGAGAAAGACTTTTTAAAAAGATTCCAATAACCCTACTTATTACCTAGTAGCCTGGAAAAGAAAGTAAAGATTACCTCCACAAATCTTTAAATGACTATTTTACCAAGGCACTTTCCAAGCTACATTATATAAATCATGATCATATCTGTCAAAGTCTGAAATCCAGGTAACTATTAGTCATTCTAAAATTAAGAGTTTACGCTTCTGACATAGGATCAAAGTAATACCTTATCCACAGGATGTCTATGTTTTTATATCTGATGTTCAAAGTGGAAAAATTGTCATGGAATGAAATAATACTGTACTTAGGAGATCAGAATCAATATAATTCTTCTAAAATGGCATCTGGCTCCTTATGTATTTCTTTTTTCTTTCTTTCCTATTTTTTTATTTTATAAATGCTTAGAATTATATTATTATTATTACTACTATTACTACTACTAATAATAGTAATGAAGAGATGTATATGTAGAAGTGTCTCTTCAATTGTATAATCATAAAAAAGGTAAAGCATATTTAAAATATCTTGAAATAAGTGTTTTCTGAATATGTCAAACTATGTTCAGTGAAATATTACTAAAAGTGAATTATATTCTAATTTTCATTATTTTGTGTTAAACACAACCCTAACCCAAATTCACAAGTACATAGGCCATTCCATTTTTCAAGTAAATTTAAATGGATTGCACTTATAAAATTTTGTGTAAAGTAATTTAGTTCTATTTCCATTATACAAGGATATTTTTAATCACTTTCTATAAAAATCCATTAATAAGATCCTTTAATCAGTTACAAAATTGATGTTAAAAATGAAAATAATATTGATTTATGATAACAAAATCAAAAAATACTCAAGAAGTTGACTACAGATTTAGAAGTCAGAACAATTTAAGGAGACACTTAGAATCCAAATATTAATGCTCTTCACTGTACTTAGCAAATAGTTACTGTGATAAAATCACATATGATCTCACTTAATCCTCTTATTGATCCAAGAAAATAGGTATTATATTCAATTTAGAGGTGAATAAATAAAGGCTTATGTTAAATGAGTAATACAGAGAGCTATGTGAGAGGACATAAATTGCCTATGTCATTGTTTCAAGACTCTCTACTAAGAGGACCCTATTTTATCTTCTGTAAGTACATGTGCCTGGCTAAGGGACAACATGGCCATGCTTTAAGTTACAGCCACTGACTGTAAGATGATGGTGCATAGAACTTCAGGAAACCTCCTGTAAAGGGTCCTGGACAGCTGTGTCCTGCTTTTTTTTTCCTTTGGTGGACTCCAGTCTGAGTTGGATGGTGAGTGCTTGAATCAAGATCAGATCTTGAGAGAAGGATGAAAAGGACTAAGAAGCAGAATGCTGAAAGCTAACAGAATTATGAAGCCACTTTACCAAAAGAGGTCTGCAACTTTCTGGACTTCTTTCCAAAAACAAACAAACAAACAAACAAAAAGCTCCAAATTTTTATTCTATCTATATTATTGGTGTTTCTTCTACTAGCAGTAAATGTGACCAATAAACTTATTATATAAGTTGACCTAAGTTCTTTGCCTATATTGTCTCATTTTACTTTTCTAGCTAGGGAAGCAGAAGCTCAAATAGGTTAAGGACAAGTTTAAGGTCATACTTTAATAAACTGCAGAAAGTAAGGTTGAGTTTATATCCTTTTAATCAATGTGATATTTCCCATAATTCCATTATACTCCTTCACACATACTTATATAGACCTTCAGTGCAATCATGGATTTCACGAATACTATTTTCTCCTACATATAATCTTCCTAAACAACCTTTCATATTTTCTTATCCTTCATTCCTTCAGAAAAGTATAGTTAAATCTTAGCTCTGAGATAATGGGAGCAAGTCCCAGAGCTAATCTCTTTAATCTTTCAGATAATGATCCAACTGCTATTTTCCATTGATTCTTTTTTTTTTCCTTTGAAAGCAAACTTGCGCAATAAAAATTCTTCCTCTTGTCAACAAATCCTCTTAGTATCACATAATCATCTTTTCATGAAAAAGTAGCTAAGGGAACACTGTTAGCAATTTATACATGTTCTAGGCCTCAAATTATTAGAAAAGCTTGTGGCAATTCTGAGCTAGTGGACACTACAAGTGACTAGACACTGGACTGTCAAATATACCTCTCCCTCACACTTTCAGGTATTTTTCTATTAGATGTCTACTCATCTACTGAAATGCTATAATCACATATTCTTCAGGTGACAACATAATATGCTCTTCCTATTCAGTATATTCAGTTTGCCTAAGGTTAAAGATGGTAGAAAAAAGCATTGAAAAATGCCATCTTCAAACTAATAGTATTGATACCTCTTATTTTTATTAGATTTAAGCCAAGTTATATAATTAGCTCACTAAAAGAAAAGCAAATTGACCTGTTTTCTAAAAATCTTTTACAATGTGAATTCAATTTATTATCCTGAAGCCACTCAATCTCATTTAAATGATATTTTAAAATCTTTGTGAGTCAAATGAATCAGTATTTCTCTGCACCCAATTGGATATCACTTTCATAATCAGTTTCACAGTCCATATTGTTCTTCTGCCCTGAGATCCTACAGTCCCCTAGTTCATTTTTGTTTTGGGGTTCTTTAATTGCCCTGATAAAAATATCAAATTGCCAGAGGTTCTCAAACCTCCTCTGTTCATGGCATCATTAACAATTTTTTCATAGATCCAGGCCAAAAAAGAAGTAAATAAAGGTTCTATTTATTAAGAGGTTAGGTCTAAATAACTTGAGAAATATTAGAGTTCATTTGAAAACAGACACATAAATTGAATGTTTATATATACGTTCGATGTTGATGTGTGTCTCATAATAATTTTAAAATTCTTGTAGCACTTTGTACTTTAATTGCAGTAACTGAAGTTACTTGGTGCACACTTTATTATCCATGGTCTTAGATATTGTTAATATTTTTATTTAATCCATATGTGAGCATCTTGAGGGAAATGACTAGATTCATACACATTTGTATTCCTAGAGCCTTGACAATGTCAGGGACAAAACTGATGTCAATTAATATTTGCCAAGTGAAAGAGAAGTGAAGGAATGAACAAGGGGATTAATGTTGGCTTAAGTAAAATCATTATCTGTGGATGGGGTACCTTGTACTATAGCACAGTGATAAAGAATGTGGGCTCGATCACTTCTGATTGTGCTTCTCTCATTTATAAAATGTGAATATAAGAGTATCTGCATCATAAAATTAACAGGAGAATTAAATTAACAATTCCAAACATAGTGTAAAGTACCTCATATAAGTATTTGGTAAATGCTGCTGTTACTATTGTTCTGCAATTTTATGCTTCCGATAGGACATTCAACTCCAGGAATAGTGGATAGAAACAGAATAAAAACTGAAATATTAAGATGACCAGTGAAATAACTGTGTTTTAAAAGCCAGATGTGCTTACAAAAAAATAAGAAAGGATGGTTACTATGCTTGGAAAACACAGTCAAGCAACAGGCTTCTGGTGGCCAGACTCAGGAAGCTACAGTGCTACTAAAATTTGTAGTCTGCCAAAAGTGAGACAAACTCAAATCCCTTCATTTCATGGCTTGAAATTGAAGACCAAAAGCATCTCTTATTTCTAATCACATTCCTAATTACAGAAACACAGGCTAGCACCCCTGTTGTATAAGGGGCTGCCAGTATTTCCATTATCAGTTCCCATTTTCAGGGTTTATTACTAACACACACACTCCAGGGAGACTGTTGGCATAGAGGATCTCAGCATGGAAGAAAACGTGTTTTACAAAATTTGGCATCAACTTTTCAACTGTAAATACAAAAAGATAGAAAAGCAACAATAAAGTCAAGAAAACCCATGGTGCTGAGATTGGAAAGGTTGTTCAAGCTAATTGCAAATGTAACGTATAAATTAAAAACCAGCTCAGAGCACTTAAAGAGAAAATATATATTTGAATTTAAATAATTTTACCAAACATCTGCAATAAGAGGATGGAAATAATATGATTGACCCATCTGTCTCCCATTAGTAAAAACTAATTTAATTTCAATATCTTTAAGAGATTGCTTCTGCTTTAATCCTGGCCAGAATATTGAAGGAGGTAACTTTTGTTATTGTTTTGAATCATCTTTGCATTAATTTTTTAAAGAATTAGACTCAGAAATCATTATTTAATTGCAAGCTTTCTGTCATATTCATTGAATGGGTAATGTACCTATTTTAGTCTCTTAAAAACCTTTGCTTTGACTTTCATTTTACTAAAAATGGTTGTTAGCTTTTAAAACTGTCATTAGTACAAGAGGTTGTTACAATTACTTAAGCCAATGTGCACTTTTAACAGTTGTTCTTATAACCAAAATAATACTTATGAAAATGAAGTCTTACTGTAGAAGAGATATTTTTAACAAATTATATTGAACCATTCAAGGTACTTTGAACTTTTATTTGATTATGATCACCAAATAAGTAGAAGATATAAAGATGGCTTTAAAAGTTTTGGCTCAAAAAAAAAATAAAGAAAGATATCTACTCTTCTTAGCTATAAAACTAGAAACTTTCAAGTGCTTCTTGATATTTTTCAGTGGATCAACCCAAGATTGAATCCTGGACTTGTTGGTTCATATATTCCTTAAGGCAAGAAATAATTGCTTTAACTAAAAAGGGTTTTTTTTAGGTACTGCTGTGTTACAATAAACAAAGTTGTATTCATGTCTGAAATATTGTACTAAACACAGTAAGTGAAAAAAATTAAAGACCCATAGATGGAGATCATGGAGAGTTGATAAGACTTTAATATTTTGGTACTTTACTCATACCTTCTTGCCACAGTACAGCATCCCTGAATTTATGAGAGTCTTTATTCAACCTTCTCTCTAGGAAATATAGCAATTTACTAAAAGTGGACAAGCAATTTATGGAACAAATTTAAAAATGGGTAATGAAAGCACAGAATTATGGAGCAGTATTGACCTCTGGAAATCTGTGTATACCCTTTGAGAAATGACTATACCTAAACCATCCATGTTGAGTTACTACTATCTATTACATTCTTAGCGACATACAGAAAGAAAAATGTGAAAGCTTTTTAGATAGTTAGTTTAGGAATTAATGCTGTCAAGAATTTCCTCTTTATGTCTAAACCAGTTTTTTCTTTCTACAATATAAGATGTTCTCCTCTTCTTTTAACCTCAGTGAAGATGGAGACAAGTTAATTACAATCCTTTTTAGAGGATACGTTCATATATCATAGTTCCCATTTTATCAGATCAGACTCTGGACTGTATAAACATATTTATATAATAATTGCTTTTAAAAATTTATATCTGAAAAGAAGAAAATATATCAACCCCACCCAGTTTATAAATTACCCTGGTAAATCAGCCCTAATTCTTGCACCTGCTAAATTAGTAGTATTTTATGCAATGCCACGAATGCTATTTCATTTAACTCTTCAGTGGACAACAGGATTCCCTGCTATCTCCTGTAGAAGAAAAACAAGTCCTAAGACATACTTCTAATTAAAGGGTCAGAATTATTTCTTTTGAACATCATTTAATTCCATTATTTACATAGAGCTTATTTTCAGTACTTCCCCAAATTGAATTGACAGATACAATCAATCCTACACTATATAAAACTCCTTTCCAGGTCAGGCATGGTGGTGCACTCCTGTAATCCCAGCTGCTTAGGAGGCTAAGGCTGCAGGATCACAAGTTCAAAGCCAGCTTCAGCAAAAGTGAGATGCTAAGCAACTCAGTGAGACCTTGTCTCTAAATAAAATACAAAATAGAGCTGGGGGCTGGGGATGTGGCTTGGTGGTCGGTCAAGTGCCCATGAGTCCAATCCCTGGTACCCCCCCAAAAAAAAATACTTTCCCATAAAGAAGCTTGTTTCACTACCATAAATGTTCTTACACTAAATAACAGTCTTTCCACAAGTGTACTTGTATTTCCTATTCTAATAAAATCCTAAATTGAAGAGAGTTGTATGATATTCCTATAACTAAACTTATGATTTTCTTTCTGGTTAGTGTTCATTTTAAGGTACAAAGGCAACACATATCTTAGTACCATAATACATAATTTATTCTTAAAATACAGTAAATTAATTCGGTAAGTAAGAAAAAATACTCTGAGTTATGTAGACTACATTTAGTCAATCAAATTTACCTGTTCTACAAGTTAAAATGGTAAAACAAAAGATTTTTCCACTAAATTTACTAATTTAATGCAAGAGCTATATATCCTTCACTTTCATGTTCCTGGGTAGATAGTAGCAGAATATCTGACATCCCTAAGAAGTTGACTAAGGGAAAGGAACCAAAAATCAAAATTTTATTATTTTAGTCACTTCTTTAACCTTGATTTTGAGACCAACTACTATTTCCATATGATTAAAATGTGAATACTAAAACTATAACATGGGTATATATAATTAAGTCTAAAAAGATAAATTTAAGTATCCTTAAGTTTTAACTATCTGTACAAATAACCAAGAATACCAAGACACCAAGAATAGAAACAATTTTTTTTAAATGGGAACACCTACATGTTATACTGCAATCTTTGGAATTCACTTTTCCATCGTAGGGCTTTTCTAGGAGGATACTTCCTAGTATCTTCTTTTTCAGCACTCTCCAAATAGTGACGCAACAGACAAGGAAACTCATGTGCTTTTGGCATCAGATTTAATATGCAATCAATGTGTACTCTAGAGATTCATTCAATGAGGGAATATGTACACATCACTTAGTAACCGAAATTGCTACTGCCAGCTGAATTGAGACCACCAGTGAACACATGGTCCTGGAATAACTTGAAAAGGTCTAATTTGCTGCATGAACAAAATGCCACAAATATACTTTGCTATTCCTAATCAAACAATAAACATGCAATTGCAATAAGGTACAGTACAGAAAAATCTCAATCTACTTCCAACTTCACTTTAAACTACCCTATATAAGTATCCTTTCTTTTATAAATAGAATCTATAGTATTTGAAGAAATTCTTTAGTAAAAAGCAGTGTTAATGTTAATGATCATTTTATATTTCCCATGTGGCCTATTTATGCCTTTAACAAACATATTCCTCCTTACATTTGCAAAATCAAGTACTGTGTTATATAACATGTGGGCACTCCATAAAAACTCTAAGACTGACATCTGGGTACAGGAAGGCAAAATAGGTACTCTTTGAGTAGAGAATAGTTCCCTTATATTCACATGTAATTTCTATTGTTAATAAACAACTGTTTCAAGTGCAACATAAATTCGTTATACTTCCTTCTGTGCTTTAAGATTAATCTTTTACAGAACACTTCCAATGAACTGTATAAGACTTTAGTTCCATATTTCCTAGATCATTCTTCTAAGGTATAGAGTCTTGATTTGATTTCATAAAATAAAATCTATGGTTCTGTTTACTCAATTATTTAAAATAACTACTACATATGAGGTATTTAATATAAAAATGTATATTTCAAAACCTATAGACATTTCTCAAAAGAAGACATACAAATGGCCAATAGGTATATGAAAAAATGTTCAGCACCAAATCATTAGAAAAATGCAAATCAAAACAACAACGAAATCTCAACTTACCCTAGTGACAATGGCTACTATAAAAAGAAAGACTAAAGATAACAAGTTCTGGCAAGGATGTAGATAAAAGAGAATCACTGCACACTGATCATGGGAATGTGAGTTAGTACGCCATATGGAAAACATTGTGACAGTTCCTCAATAAATAAAACAAACATGATCCAGCAATTTCATGCCTCCTTCATATACATATATGAAATTAGCTGTTGAAGAGACATCTGTATTGACATGTTCATTGTCATTTTTCATAATAACCAAGAAATGAAAACAATCTATGTCTATGAACTGGGGAATGAATAAAGCAAATGTGGTTCATATGCACAATAGAATACTACTCAGCCATAAAAAATGAAGCTCTATCATTTGTGACAACATGGATGGAACTAGAGATGACTACATTAACTAAAATAAGCCAGGCACAAAAAGATGAGTTGCCACATGATCCATTCATTTTTGGATTCCACAACAGTTGATTCCATAAAGTTGAGAATAGAATGGTGGTTCCCAGAGACTGGGAAAAGTAAGGGAGAGGGAAGGATAGGGAAAGGATGATCAATGATATAGTTAGAAATAAGAAGTTCCAGTAAACTATTGCACAATAGGGTGAGCGTGAATATTTTAAAGAGTTAACATGTACATGTCAAAACGCTAGAAGAAAGAATAAAGTTTTTATCATAAAGAAATATTAAATGTTTCAGGAATCTTTAATTTGATATAAATATTACATAATGTATGCATGTGTCTAAATATCACATTACCTCATTAATAGACATAATTGTGACATTTTTATTTATCAGCTAAAAATGAAATTAATTAGATAAAAAAGTGATGATAAACTTTCTAACACTGATCCCATGTGGCTAAGAGTGAGAACAAAAAAGAGAAAGGACATAAAGACAGAGAAAGAGGAAAAAGAAAAAGTCAAAGAAAAATGGCTGGAGATAAAAAGGGGAAGAGAAATGGAGGGAGGGAAAGAGGCAGAAGACAAAGAAGGAGGAGAAAGGGAGAGGGAAAAAATACCATACACAAAGGGTTTCAGGTGACATAAGATTGACTAAAATACTCAATGATATACATTAGGTCTCTAAGAAAAGCAAACCAGACTCCTTTGTAATATTTTTCTCAAGTAAATAATTTTCCTTAATACTTAATGACTTACTTCGTCATCAATAATGCCCAGTGATAACAGAATATAAAAGCTGACTACAAATAAAGATTCCCTTTAAATCTTTTCAATGATATTGCTTTTTATTTTTATTCTTCTCTACATTCCCACAGTCTTCCAACTCATTTTTGTCAACAGAGTGGAGGGAGGGAAAGCCAGCTCTAAAATTGCTGCCACAAGCTACATTTCAAAGTCAACCATTGGCAGAAGAACTTGGAGCAGAAAAATTTGTGTATATCTGTCTACGCTATCACTAGAAGATGGCTCTCCAGCCCTCAAAGGAGAATGTATCAGGCTTGGGTGTTCCCCTTAAATATGCAGCTACACATTTCATTCTTTTTTCAGATAGCTATATGACAGCAGAATGAATTTTGACTCATTGTACATAATTTCAGCACAACTTTTCATTTCTCTGGTTGTACATGATGTAGTGTCACATTATATGTGCAGTCATACATGTACCAAGGGTAAAGATGTCTATCTCCTTGCCTACACATTTCTTTAAAGTCATCTAATAGCTTCTCCTACCTCAGCTACAGCTGGATCTGTTGCAGCCCTTTTATGGGTTCACTTTCTGATGAACACAAACCTTCTTTTCTCCTACAATAATAAAGAAAATTTTCCCTGACCTAGGTAACTTTGCCTGAAACATGACCTACAGCAGGAAAATAGTCCCCAGTATGGAGGTAAATGCACTGTTACAGAGCACTAAGTTATTTGTAAAATTACTTCTTTCAGGTTTCTAATAATTGCCTATGTGGTTTAAAGAGTTAACAAACTTTACAATAGCATAAAATTCCCCCAACCCAGTTGAATAAAAATCCTTTCATCTTTGAAACATTACTTCAAAGGGTAATGATGCTTTAGGACAAAGATAACAATACTCCAAGGATTCCTCATATATAATAAAAAATGTACTTCATCACCATACTAAAGATTAAAAAGCTTTGGGGACAAGAGCACAACTTAATTTCCAAATCAGTAACATCAGTTAAAAAAATGTCTTAAAAAACATTCTGAAATGTATTTCACTGAAACATGGTTAGGCATAGGATATCAAAAGGTGCTATATCTTATCAGGGCTAGATGGTTTTTTTTGAAAAAAATATACATGCTTATCAAAAACAATACAAAATATTATAAATAATACTATTCCTACTTTCTATTTCTTCCAGTTAGCACTGCATTCTTAAAATTTCTGTCAGGATTAATGTTCAACCTTGCAAACACTTTTGTCCTTATTTGTGCTTTTCAAAGACTTACTTCGTCATCAATAATGCCCAGTGATAACAGAATATAAAAGCTGACTACAAATAAAGCATGAAGGTTTTCATTGGCTTTTCAAGTAAAATTTAAGGTATATGTTGACAGATGTGGTCTTCATCACACCTAGATAATGATTATCACACACGTTTTTTTTTTTTGAGGTAGAAGAAGAATAAAGAAGCATACTATGTGTAAACATACGGTGCATGAACATAAGAAATAGCCTAAAGGAATTGCCATTCATATAAAGGAGAAAACAACTCAAAGTTATATTTTCCTCTTTTGTTGAAAACAATCAGGTATCAGTATCTCCAATGATGTAGTTTTGCTTACAAAAAAAAAAAAAAAAGGAAGAAAGTATTCATTTACTTTCTCTTAAATGCACTTTCATATACTTAGGAATGCATACTTTTTGTTAGTGGACAGACTCACCCTCCCACACACACATACACATACACACACACACACACACACACACACCCATACACACTTGCATATAGACATTCCCACACAGACACTCCTCTCTCATGTTTATGTCCTTTGTACCAAGGGCCTATGAATAATTGTGCACTGGGGGAAAAAAATCAATTTTTTTTCATCATCTAAAAAGTCGGTTTTCTCCTATTTAGGAATATTTTGGCAGCCTAATTTAGAGTAAGTAGCTGTTAAAAGATATCTACTTTGAAATAAATTCCATCTGCCTATCATAGCTATCAGCCGTGTAGCCACCCCACTAAAACTATGAGATCTACTACCTGTCGATGAGTGAAAGCACTGAGTCGAGCAATCCACAACTGGAGAGGATTAGCTTACAACTGCTGCCACTATCAGCAAAACAGCAAGAAGCAGACAGTTCATTTTACAGAAACTTAATGGAGTGTATGGCTCTGGCTGTTTAATACAAGAACTGTCAAGGCATCTAAGCAAAAAGTCTCAGCTGTCATCACTGACAAGCTGAGTGGAATTATTTGTCACAGTAGACCAGATAAGGCACCATTAGAATGGCATGGTGCCACTACCATCATCTCCATAATTTAGCCAGAGACAACATGCTCATGGTTATCACATACATACGACATTGGCATGTTCCCCAAAGACTTTTCATCACGTAATAGATATGACAGTTAATATTCCACCCTTAGCATGACAAAAATGACAGCACCATTAAAAGCTTGTTAATATCTTCCTAAGAATATCCATTTGCTAAACAATCTATATATTTATTTTACATTTATAGTGAGAAATTACACACACATATACATACACTCGTATACATAATCTAACAATGTCTTTGAGTAAGCTTCTCTTTGGGGAACTTTTGGTATCTGAATATAAAAGCCTTTGATTTAACTATTATTAAGATAAAAACTAGTTACTTCTGAAGACCTGACAAACACTAAAAATTGTTTATCATGAATAAATTATATATACTTATGGTTCTTCATCAGAACCCTGAGAGTATATATCTTTGCTTAATAATGATAAAAATATCAAAATACTGCTTCAGATAATTAATTTGTTTCTGATATGAAGAAATAACAGTTTCTTTGGCGAGGCAGAAATCCACCATTTTTCACTTAGTCTTAAAAATAAATTCTGTGTATATAATTTAGCAAAGCAGTAATTAGGCAACAATCTCCATTGAAATGTGGTTTTAGAAGGAGAAAATGAAAATAAAAACCTCTAAATACTTAAAAATTGATGCAAAGTGTAAAAACAAAATGCACTTAATTCTAGTTTCATTAACTCAAACTATATGACTAGACCTTTTAAACTTTAAGTATTTGTAATTAATTTCCACTTAAATTCCTTTTTTGCTTTCTTTAGTTTATTTAGATTTTGTTCTGAATAATATTTACATACTGCTACTCAGAAAATTAGATAAATAATATTTTCAGGATAAAATATAGGCCATTAGTTTTTACTTTTAGTTAAGTTCATTCTTTCATTCAACTTATTTATTGAAAGCTGAGTGCTTAATGTGGAGCTATCAGAGATAAATTTGAGGAATAAAGACAATGAGAGATGGATGGCTTCTTCAAAAAGCTTAAAATACAGAGATAAGACATGTACACAAAAAGACTATAATACAAGAGAAGTGTTAAGTGTTTCAAGAAGAAAACTTCAATTGTTCAGACAGTTCAGTGTCAGTGCATATATAAACTCTGTCTAGAATCTAAGCAGCATTCAGTGGGGAACTCCTGAGAGTTCTAAAGTTAAAATAAGTGAGTGTATATTTTATGTTACAAACACAGAGCCCATTAATTACAACAACTATTATAATCTCAAAGACTTCTTCCAATAAACCCCTTTTCTGTCATTTATCAAGAATTAGAAAAGAGGCACTGCAAGGAGTTTTAAGCTAAAGAAGACCAGATTTGTATTTTAAATGCCTCACTCAGCTGCAGTTGTGAAGATGGAATGAGAAAATATATACATAAAAAAGCTCTGTAGAAAGGAATGTAGAAAAGAGTTACCATTACAGGCCTGAAACTGCTGTTCTTACAAAGGACTGCTGGACAGTTTGCTCCTTGCCTGGTATCTAGTAAGTTAGATTTCAGAACAATTCCCAATATGTCTTGATAAGTATAGTTCACTGTGCCTAAATGTTTTAAGCAAAATTGTTTATGGTGAACACTAGTTTCCTTCCTATAGACTAGAATTTTTGTATGTATTAGGCAAGGAGTGCTAGTTTGGATCTGGACTATCCCACAAAAGCTCATTTATTGAAGTCTGGGTCCCCACTGCAGCAATATCAAGAAGTAGGGCTTTTGGAAACTGATTGGATCATGAGAGCTATGATCTCATCAGTAGATTAATCTGTTGGTTGCTGAATGGCCTACTAGGAGGACGTGGAAACTGCAGGCAGGTGGGGCATGTTTGAAGGAAGGATGGCATTGGGGCATAATCTTTGGGACTATATCTTGTCCCTGGCCCTTTTCTTTCCCACTTCTCTCTCTCTCTTCCTCCCTCTCCCTCCCTCTCTCCCTCCCTTCCTCCCTCCCTCCATCTCTGCTGCCATGAGTTGTATAGCTTTCCTCCACCACATGTTCAGCCTCATCACTGGCCCAGAGCAGTGAAACCCATTGTTAATGTGAGCCAAAATAAACCTTTTCTTCTTTACATTCTTTATGTCAGGTATTTCGGCCAGAGGTAAGAGAAGCTAACAGGTGCCCATGCTATGTTATCAGACTACATTGAAAACCCTGGGCACTGAATATCCAATGAACTTCTATCTGAGCATAGTTACAACTCGTTGCTGAAAGATTAAGCATGTGTTGTGTGAATGTACTGGAAATATGTATTTGTAATCACGTGCCTGGGTTCATCTAAACCAGGTTCAATTTAGTTTTTGCCAATATGGATTTTGTTTGGTATCCTTTCACTGTAATAAATCATGACCATAAATACAACTATATGTTGAGTCCAACAAGTCCTCCTAGAGAAACTGGACCTGAAAATAGAGTTGGGGGTTTCTGGTGCAGAAGACTTCATCTTCCCAAAGATGAAGATTTGAATAAGGCAAATCATAAAGAAATGAGCAGCTGATTATGGGTAGTGGTTAAAACAGGAGCATTTGAATGCAACAGACAGGATTCAAATTTCAGTTCCACTACTGCCTGTCCACGGGCAAGACATTCCTTAGGAATTTTTAATAGGAGATTTTCAGCACATAGTTGGTTATTCTAATCTGAAGTTGTTCCTGAGGATGAAAGAGGTAAACATTTTTAGAGTTAGACAGTATAATCCATTGAAACCATGGAAAAAGATGAGTTCACCTAGACAAAATACATTTAGTGACAAGAATAAACCTAGATATAAAGTACAGACCAAGTTGGGAAAAGTAGAATGGGAATTCAAGATGGATTTAGAACAGTTATTCTTGATGTATAATTCCTAGGGCAGCAGGATCACCCAGAAAATAAATTTTCATTTCCTAAGGTATATAGAATCAGAAATTCTAGGTTTCAGCAACCCATGTTTTAAAAACCCTCTAGGTGGTTTAGTTCATATTAAAGTTTGAGAACCACTAATACCATATGAATAACTCCAACGGATAAGTCAGAGTCTAAATAAAAACTTAGAAAGCTAAAAAAAAAACCAGACCAATTATGTGCATAGAAATGGGTAAGAGAAAATGGTCTTGGAAATTTGGATTGCCAGTGTAAATAGCAGTAGAAGGATTTTTATGTGCCTAATGTATTTGGTAGTTTGTGGCATTACCAAAAACAATTTAACTAAAGTAGCAAAAGCAGAAGTCAAATTGTAGAGGGAAAGATAAAATTAAGGGTGGGGAAATTAGAACACAAAAAACTAACTATTCTATCAAGAATTTTAATTGTCAAAGAATATAATTCAATGAAACTCTGAGACAGTCATGGTGTTTTTTTAATATAATTTAAAAATTTTATTTTAAATAGGGGAAACCTAATGACGTATTAGATCAAAACAACAGAAAGAAAGATAATAAAAAGATGTAAATATAAACATACTTATAAAGTCATGGATATAAAGATAATATAAAGAGGAAAGTAAGAGGCTAATCTAAAAGCAGAAGACAAAGGAATCTATAGAAAGATGAGATAAAGAAAAAATTAATAGGAAGTACTGGAAATTTCAAATGCAAGTGTCAAACAAACACTCATTTGCAAGACAGTCATTTTTTCCCCAAGTTGTCTAAATTTTGATCTATGTTGCTCATCTGGCCAGATACAAAATACAGAGGTTATCTGTGAAACAAGGGGGAGAGAGAAGAAAGAGATGAGGGAAGGATAGAGGAGAAAGGAGGAGAGATAATGCTATTGGATGTAAAGCTAGGTTCAAAGGAATGGCTTCCTCCAGCTCATAAGAGCTGGATATATGCATCTCTTTCCTAACTGTGCATTCAGTAACAGAATTTGGTAGCTTGAGATTGATGATGGTGAATATATTTACACCACAAAAATAAGAAAACATAAGGTTTGCTATTCTGTAAGCCAGTTGTTAAAGCTTACCAGTCCAACACTAGGAAATACTAAGAAGTGGTGCATCAATGAAGCAAGAAACTGACCACTTAATGTTTGTTTACTCTGGACACCATCTGCAAAACTGACAGCTGTACTAGGCAGTTATAAACTAGGACTCAGAAAGTTAAATAAGCACACATCTGATAGGTGGCACTGGGGTCTTGATTCAGATTACCAAGTCTTTCGTTTATTTCCATGTTTCTCATGCTAACATTATCACCAAAATCATCTAGACTTTTGGTTAAGACATATACTCCTATGCTTCATTCCTGGTCAAATTATTCAGAATCTCTAGGAAGGGCCTGGAAATCTATATGATTCTTATTAGCAGGCAAGTCTGGAAAATCCTATACTACATCACACAGGCCCTTCTTTGGTTCACCAGTCCAAATCGCTAGCTGAAGAGCACTCAGAGCCACACCAAACGTGAAATAAAAACTAGACACTGGGTAGTAATATACATTGTAGTCCTCAGTAAAATGACATACACAAAGTAAAAGGAAGAAGAGCCTATAAATGTCAAGGAGAAATTGCCTAAATTAGGGGTCCTTCTCCATGTCCTCCTTTGGTCAGAGGTATGAGGAGTCACAAATCCTCTTAAAAATGTCCATCAAATCATTTCTGTTTCACAGTTGAGGAAAAGAAGGCTAGGAAGATTTACAGAACCTGCTTGGAACCACGTGAAGATAAATAATGAAAACAAATTATACTGAATAACTCCATGTCCCAACTACTTCACCAGGATTTTCATTTCTTCCTTTCATGGATTAAAGTTTTAGAAAACAAATTTCGGTACTGGCAATGATTACATCAAAGAAAGTAAAACTGGATAAGTAGTTTTTCTCCTTTAAGCTGTAATCTAAGGCAGCTGATCAAATAAAGAAGAAAAATCCTAAGTAAATCTAATTAGTTATTTGCAATCTAAAACAAGTGAATCAATAAACTTAGATATCCATATTATGGAATCCTGTAAATATCACAGTAAAATCAAGAAATCAGTAAACTACTTCATCAACTACAATAGCAATAACTATTTAAAATGCTAGAGCTCTCAGAACTCTGCTGGCATCTGGCGGCAATTTTCTTTAAGCCTTCATGTTACTCTCAAGTATTGCTTATCCATCATTACTATTTAATGTACTAACATGTTGCCCATGCCCTCCATCAATACAGGAAAGTGTGTTAGGTAAGGAGGTATAATTAGTTCACAGGCACAGGAGTCCATGGAAAAGAAAATGTACTACCCCAAGATAGGATATATACCAAGGATTTCTGATCATGAATTTGAGTGGTATTAATGAAGAATGGAATATCAACTTCAGAGTAAAGTCTGGGATCACTTTAAAGGTATCTCTAAATAAGAAGCCAGCATTACATACTATAAAAAAAATCAGCTTTCTCCCTTTATTCAGGAAAGAAAGTTAATAGTTAAGATTGAGGCTCTGAAGCCAGACTGTTTGGCTTTGAATTCCAGCCCTGTCATTTAATAGCTTTGAGATCTCAGGAAAATTTTCTTTGTGCTCCAATTCATTACCTGAACAAAACATTTATAGCAACACCATTTCTCAAAAGCAAAGACTGTATTAACTAAAACTCATAAAACACTTGTATCAACATGTTCTTGCCAAGTACCAACCACAATGAAAAAGTTTGCCAATAGCTACTCTATTACACTGGCAAAAAAAAAAAAAAAAAAACTGTCCCTGAACCTAATTATACCATATGAATTAGAAAGCTACAAAATAAATTAGCAATTTATACTTAAAATAATTCTTCAGGAATATTAATAAAGGAAGAAGTTCTTGAGAATGTACAGGTTGAGTATCCCTACCTGAAAATCCAAAACCCAAATTACCCTAAAATCTGAAACTTTTCCAGCACTACCATGACACCACAACCACATTTGAAAGAAAACAGTCAAATTGCAGGCTTACCACACAGAGTTTTGTCAGTGTTCCCAGGGGAAGAAGACTCTCTCACCCCTCTGCTGCTGCCATGTATCTCTCCTGAGCACACCCAGATTCCCAGGCACAGCATGCTGCTGTGCTGCTTACTAACCTGAACATGTTATTTTTTTTTCAGTGTATTACTGGGATGTCATGTGTTTTACTGTTAAAGACTTATGTGTAAATTATGTAAGGATGTTATTGTTTATTAGTAGTATATAAATTCAGAGTCAGACATGATGGTGATGCTGCAGGTGAACCACAGACTCTCTACATGGGTGACTTAGATAGTGACAACTTTCTGGCAGTTCACTGTAAAGAAACTTGGTTTCATATATAATATTACTTAAACTATTGCATAAAATTATTCTAAATCCATGTAAATAATGTATACATGAAACATAAATACATTTTTTTGTCTCAACTTGGGTACTATCCCCAAGATATCTATCTATCTATCTATGCAAATATATCAAATTTTTTTTAAAAAATTAAAATCTGAAATACTTCCATTTCCCAACCTATAGTAAATTACCTTTTAAGACCCAAGAAAAATATTTGACTATTCAGATTGTCCTACAAGAGAATTTGAAAACCTTGAATACAGTGAGAATGAACATTCTATAGCCTCCTCACCTGTTATCTTATTGATTGCTTAGAGTTGGTGAAATTGACTGCAAGGAAACCTGAAAAATCCCTTCTCTGCCACTCTTTTTCTCTCTCATTCTCTCCCTATGTGTCCATCTATTTGTCTGTCTCTCTTAATACAGCAAATACAGTTATAGTTAAACACAATAAAAAGAAATATATTGCTAAAAATTTATACTTGAAAGAAAAAAATAGCAAGCCATAAACCTACAGGGATGGTTTAGACATAGCTCTCAGGGCTTATGAATTCTGTTGTTTTAGGGTCATTGTCATTCAGACAATTAATGGAAATAAGCAAAGATCTTTGGTAATGAGGAGTCAAATTAGATAACTTTGCAGTTCTAAAATGAATGTTTCATATGTTACAATTTCAAATATTCTCTCTAGATGAAATCAAATTAATGTATTCACCTGATTAATCACCTCAAGACAAAAAAAAAGGCTCTCAGGGAAAATCTCATGATATCAGAATTATGTAAATCATTCTTGAGCACATGCTAACTACAAATTCTAATAACTTTCTCAGGTATTACTCCTTCAGGATGGTCTAAAAAACAAGCCTATTGCCCCATGTTTAAAAAATGAATACTCCATTCTGAAATTTAAATTCCATTAGTCCATATAACATAAAACTTGAAGCTATTTGTTCTTCATGATGAATTGAAAAATATCTCTCAATAAGTCAAATTACATAATGAGGATTAGAGAGTGACATTATTATGCCTATCATATGCTAAAATCTCATTTAAAAAAATAACACACAGGTATGACTCTTTCCTTAAAAATATTATTAAATCAACAATAAAATGTTTAAAAATATTTAACCTCATTTCAGCAGAGAAAATAAATATCTTGATAATTGGAGAAAAGTACACAGAGAATGTCTAATGGGACATTATTGTCAAGAAAAAGCAAAAATTCTAGAACAATAACAACAACAAAAAAATCCAAAACACCCAAACTCATAAACCAACTAATCAACAAAAAAAATAGAGTTATTCTTTTTCAAAATATATCTATGTATTTTATACTAACATTTCATTCTAACATAAGAATTAAAGACTCATGTATCAAAAGACTGATGTTGCTGAATATGAGAAAGAAAGTGCAACATGTGTTATATTACAGCAAGAGAGTGTTCAGAATTCCTGTGAAGGCCTTTAAGTGTGCAAGGTGAAATTTGTACTTCTATCTTAGTGCAGTTAACTTATCCAAATATCATATGCCCTTATAAGAAAGATAATGATAAGTTTTCAATCCCATGCTCCATCCATCAGGGGTGCTACAAACTTCAAATGACATGGTTTCCTTCATCCGAGTCAATAGAGATGCCCTCTGAACCCATTATGCTGTGTCAGACAGTAATATTAAAAACTCATACAAACACATTACTATAGAATCATGAGTTGGGAAAATTTTTTATATGTCACTGTGTTTTGTTTTGTTTTTTGTATCATGGACTGTTCTATTTGTCAAGCCAATCTAAACACAATTCCCTATTTAACCTTCTCCCTCTTAGAGACCTAGGAAATACATATAAAAGGTAAGGTATATAACAACATATTGCAAGACCCTATTGTCAGAAGACCTCTTGAAGGCACATGGAGGCTTGCCCCTCTAAAGATTAATGAGCAAAATTATTATTGAATGTCTTTCAGTTTTCCTATCTCCAGAGAATCAGACAAGGTTCTTAGTCTATCGATTTCCTTCACAGCCTTCAGATAATGAATAACGCCTGCAGAATCAGGGAGTCCCCACTTGAAGAGATGTTATTCTGCTTTCTCCTCAATCACAGCTGCTGTTGCTATGGTTGTATTATTAGGAGGGGAAATCTGTTCACCTTTCTGGATTCGGTATCAGTAGCAACTGTGGAGAAAGGAAACACATGATACTAATGCAAACCTGTTTGTTTTTTTTTTTTTCTTTTTTTCCCTACATTTCACTGCAATAGCTATGGCTAGCATTTATTGAATATCTATATCCTATTAAATAATGCTGAATGTTTCCATGCATTATCTAAATTAAATTTTCACACTCAAAACATCAACAGCAGCACTAACAGATAAAAATGGCTTTATATTAGAGACTTTCCTTTGAGATAAAACAATTTCTGGGAGTTGGTTTGTAGGAAGTTAAATTACATACTGAATCTTCAAAACAGATTGCATTTGCTTGTATTTTTTCTTTGCCCTACACTTTCTGACCTTGTCTAAGGCAATAGTGGTATTAAAATACGAGCCTAGAAGACTAAAGTCAGAACTTAAGAACCCAACCAATATTGTATATTACTGAAATGGGTATAGTTACTGTTCCATTCAGTTATGTAATTGTGAATTTTGTGTTGCTGACATTCAATAAGCCACAAGTGCCATTTTTATTAAATGTTGATAAAATTAGATACAATGAATAAGAAATTGAAGTTATTCTCATGTAACTTTTAAATACTTAGATAATTTATAAATTACTCATAATTTTTTTCTGAGTCAAAAGAATCCAATAAAGAAAAGCCTTACTTGGTATCATTTAAATCTAACCTATTAGATAGGTAGTAAATTCTACATTCTTTAAAATTCCAAGTTAAAAAGTGGAGTTGTAACTATGTACTTCTACATGGCCCCAATAATGCATTTACTGTGTTGTCTTTTCATATTTAGCATAGGATGAGAAGGATATAGTTTGATTGCTTATCAAAATTGCCCTTTGAAAGAAAAAAATCTATGGTTCTTATTAATTAATTTAGAAGGAACACAAAAGAGAGAGGGAGACAGGATCAATATTACAGACAATAGGGAGCTTTAGAAAATAAACCTAGTTTCCAAGAAATGAATTTTGCTTTTTTTTCTTTATGTTCTAATTGTTAATCTCTCCATTAAAATGGAAAAATCTAGCACAAACAATACAAAATTGATAATTAATATAAAAATACAAAGAATGCTACAATCACTAAGTCAAACAATAGGATTTTTCATTTCTCATTTTCAAATATGTAGATATGTACTTACCTAAAACCACCCTATGAGGTAATACAACTGTTAAAAACCTATCATGGGCCCCAATGCTTAATAATCAAGTATTCTACTGGCACCGTAATGAAAATATTTTAGAGCATTTTGACTTATTGATAGATTTTCATTGGCTTTTCTTTTCTAATGCCACATCTTGTATGAAATGCTGAAGTTGTCCCAAAGCTCCTTTTGGCTCAATCAACTGCACTTGTTAAAAATCTTTGCCTTCCCTTCTCATTCACTGCTGCTGTGACAAAACTGACCCAACCTTCCTAAATGTTAATTGTCAGTAAAAGACAAAAGCCTTTCAAATCTGTGTACTTTTCAACCCAGAATTTTCTAGAAATCTGTCATAGATGTGTACCCATAGTTAGCTACATTGTTGTCTAATTTATAATATTTTAAAAACTAGAAAAATGTCTAATGTGTACCACTACATAGTTGATCAAATAAAATGCAGTACAATATGGACAACAGACTATTCTATCTTTAAAGAAGTTAATGCAGAGTACAGTGCTTATCCCACAGTCAAAAAAGAAGGAGCTAATCCATAGATTAATTAATAACCATTGAAATCTATGGAAATAATTTTAATTTGCTTGAAGTGACTTTATCCAATATTTGTTAATTGTGTATTATTAACATAATATAGCTATTATGTATACTATGTGCAAGCTGCTATTTCAATAAAATTATGTATATATTAATACATTTAATCCTCATAACAATCCAATGGGGATAATAGTATCATTACCCTGACTCTATAGGCTAGAAAATAGAAGCATAGGAAGGCAAATAACTTCCGAAATCTAGCCCATGGCAAAGTCAGGATTCAAAACTAGGCAATCTGTCTCCAGAGTCTAACCTCAGACCAAAAAATATGTTTGTCTGAAAGTCTGTTCAACAAGACAGCAATATCGTTATTTCTGCTTCTGAGATCACTCTTATTACTACTATTTACTGATATTTTCTCACTTTCTACCATAAATATGAAGTGCGGAAAATATTTTTGCTTATTAAAAAAAAGTCTTTTGATTGCACGATGAACTATAGTCAAGAACACTATGAAGTTTCTAACTTAGAACTACTAACACAGACCCAGGGTAAGCATTCTGATATTGCATAACTTCACATTTTAGATGTCTCAAAATTGACAATGAATCCAGGCAATGACTCCTTCTGAAGCTTGTTATCTCACAGGATAGAAGAAAACTATTTTTCTAATCTATAAATATTGCTCACTTGCTCACACCCAGTTGAAGTCACGTTACTCATGTCTATTTTCTCCATTAAGGGTAGTAGAAATATTTTTATGCTTCTGTCCTGCCTTTCACTAGCAGAAGATCATAATTGATATCAATATTTTTGTAGATTTCTATGATATCATGAGCTTATCAGGTATTCCTATAATATAAACTAATGGAGTGGTCCTCAATACAGGCATCTGATTTTTAAAAACATTTCACAAGTGACTCTAATGCATAGCCTGGATCAAGAGTTTCTCCAGGGTTTATATAATAGGACAGCTTAACATACTACTGTGATACTTCAGTGATCAGAATCATGGTATTAGTAAATGCAATTGTGTATGTCAAAGACCTGTATGCATGGCCATGTCTACTGCAACACAACCACCATAGCCAAGATATTGAATTAAGTATCTATAAATGGATGAATGGATAAAGAACTTAGTAAAAAGTAGTCTATTATTAAGATATAAAAAGCGTGAAATCCTGTCATTTGAAAACATGGATAAGCCTGGTGGATATTCTGTTAAGTGATATAAGCCACCGACAGAAAGAAAAATATCACATGTTCTCACTCATATGTGGAAACTTAAAATGTTATCTCAAAGAAGGAGAGAGTAGAAAAATGGTTACCAGAGCCTAGTAAGGGAGTAGGAAGTGAGGGATCAGAAGAGGTTTGTTAACAGGTTCAAAATTACAATTTAACAGAAGAAATAAGTTCTAGTGTTCTCTAGACTTGTAGAATGACTGCAGTAAATGATAACATTGCATAATTTAAAATAGCCATGAGAGGATTTTGAATGTTCTCACCACAAAGAGATGATAAATGTTTGAAGTGATGGATATGCTAATTATATATACATGTCACTCTATAAATATGTATAATAATTATGTATCACTTAAAAACACAATTTTTAAATTTAAAAAAAAGCCTAGATAAAAATAGCTTTGGATCAGAGATTTTGCCTTTATCATAAAAGAAAAAATTCTGGGAGAAGGTCTGTAGGAAATTAAATACCAAATCTTCAAAGCAGACTACGTCTGCCAGTGTTTGTTCTTCACCCTACACCCAGTGACTTTTTGTGTCTGTCTGTCTGTGTGTGTTTACTTGCTTTTCATTACTTGGGTAGATAGTTTCGTTAAAGTAGAATTTCTCTGATCACCTTCTTTTTAAATATATTCTTTTCTATAAACTCACACATGCTAAGTTCTTCAACCCCTCCACCACTTGCTCTTTTGCACTCTTTCTCAGATTATTCTTAAGAATATACTGTAACAGGGGGGTGGGAGGGTCAGGGAAATACTGGGAATTGGATTGGCCAAATTATAACATTATATTTTGTGCATGTATGAGTATATAACAACAAATTCCACCATTACTTACAACTATAATGCACAAAAAATATGGAAAAAGAAAAATAATTTAAGAGGTTATACTTTATATCTTAGACTGCACCCTGATGATAGTCATTATGCCTGTTATCTGAGAAAAAGACAATCACTTTATTAAAATATGCTTTTTTAAAAACATAATAAAATAAATCAGTGAACAAAATTGTGTCACAGAAATGAGTTGAAACCTTCTTATGGGAAATATAAAAGATGTGATGTTCATTAATTTTGAAGATGGGACTCAGAATTAATGTGGTCCTTGTGATGTGTCTCTTGTGTCCAAAGACCTAAAACATATGGAAGATTATTCCCCTTTCTGTAATCTCCCATTAATTTTTCTTTCATATGATGTTCATTTCAACCTTTAAAACTAAGTTCTAAATATTCAAACAAAGAGGTGTGTAAGTTCTTCCTTTTCCAAGTAATATGTAGACTGTAGACAAAGCATTAAAGGAGAGGAAAAAGAAAAAAACATAATAGCATTCAACCTCTATGTGTACCCAAAATGCTACAGCATTACCATAATGCCTCTGTTATGGCAATTGCTAAAATTAAATGCCTGTGGATTTGACCCTAAGGAGTATAGGGCAGTGTTTGCTGTAATAAAACACTGTAAATGCTTAACCTTAAATAGGTTCTATATGCATACACTTCTACAATAGCTATTCGACCACTGTCATAATATATTTAATAAACAGGCATATTGAAGTGTCCCATATTACATTTTTGAGTATCTGGAATACCTTTCTTCCTACTTAGAAGTGTATATTGTTTTCCAGAATATTTATTAAGATTTCCAATATACTATAAAATACAAATGGCATGGTACTTTTATTATTATTCAAAATTTAAAGAATTTGATGACAAAAATTATTCATGGAACTGTAGGTTTAAAACTATACACAGATACAGTTTCATTGATTATATATGATTCAAAATGAAAAATATCATTGGCCTCAATTATTATAGATTCATGCTGGTATTTACTATCATTTTGTATTACTGTTATCTCAACTGGTCACTATCAGTATATCATTTTATTTTATTTACAGGTAGCAATGATCATCTATACATATATAGATGACTTTTGAATCTAAATCACATGTCCAGTTATTTTTCTTTCATACAAAAATGTATATTACCAAGTAATAGGCATTTTCATTTGGTCATTCCACAAGTAAAACTGATGAATTCAGTCTTATCCTTGAATTCATTTCTCTTTCTTCCCTTTCTCAGTTTATTATCATAAACTTCTACATATGACTTGAGCCAGGACCTGAGAGTAATCCTATGCTCCATCTTCTCTCTCTCTCATCCCAGTATTCATTCAGGGACAAATGATGCTGATTTTACTTTTTTAAGTATCTCTTCTATTCTAGGTCCGCTACTTCTTGCTTCCAGGACTCCATCATTTCTTGCTTTACCACTTATTTTCCTAATAGATCTCTTTATTTTAAGTTTTGACCCCTTCCTATTCACCCTTTCCTCTGCAGATTTCTTTAAACAACAAGCTGTATCACTCCTGTTTGCAATCTGCCAGTGACTTGTGGGTTTACCCTTACACCTAAGGCACGCCTGTCCAGGTTTTAGCACACTAGTTCAAATGACTTGTTGGCAAATGAAACTATCTTTTTAACCCTCAGTGCCTTTTCATGTGATATTTCCCAACCTTCTTCTGTACCTAAGAAATTACTACTTATCCTTCAAAATTCAGATCTAAAGTTCCCTGTTCAAAAGAACTTCTCCAAAGAACTCTTAGTTTACACATTTCTCTACCCTAGACAAAAAATTCCTTAAGAGATAGAGTGTATAACTCCTCAGTGCCTACTTAGCACAATGTCTATCTTACAGGAAATTTTCAGAATTTTAAATACATTTGTAAAGGGGGTAAAGTATGCTATGAAGATAAAAGTATTGATGCAAGAAAATGGTCAAAAGTAAAATTAAGAAATATGACAAAAACATTAGAAGACTATGGAATAACATCATAATTCAAAAAATGGCAAATTAATGAATAAAGTAAACAGATGTTATTTTCTTGATTTAGATTAATTAAGGCAAGGACAATTATATAAGAAAACCAAACCAGGAGGAATATGGCAGAAGAATATCAAAATTGATCTTGATAAATCAAAATGGGAGAAAATCATGTAATTTTATCTTAGATTATGCTGCTAAGCAAAAGTGAAAAAATATCAAACGCATTTTAAACTGAAAGACCAAAGAGCAATATTATGCTTGCATATGAGTACTGGTGGTAGCAAATAGCAATAATAAATCTTTTTCTCTCCTGACAATACTGTTGAGTTAAAGAAAATAATTTTTTAAGAGTCAAACTAGTGAAGTCCAAACATAATGAAGTGATTGGCCATGAGAAATTTAAGAACAAAAATCAATAAAAACATTTGGATCTTAATTTAGAAAACAAAGTCTTCTATTGCTTCTTATTTTAAAAAAAAAAAAAAAAGAACTATAAACATAAAGGTAAGATCAGTGGCCGTAGAATGAAAAAGCAAAAAGTCCAAACATACAGGAACAAGAATGTATGCAAAAAATAGTTCACATAAAACTAAAAGTTTGTTGGAAAGATATATTTATTTTATTGAAGAGATCTGCTCAGTTGTCAACAGGGATAATATTTCAGGACTCACTTAAACTGTTTGAAATACCCATGAAAGTATCTACCAAAGAATTTGAAGTAAAATCAAATATATCTAAAACAAACAAAAAGATATTCAGCTCCAAAGCACATAAAGATATTCAGCTTCATGTAGAGAAATGTATTTGAAATCTATAACAATATATTATTTTCACATCTACTGATTGGCAGAAATACAAAGTTTGACAATACATTTTAATGGCTTTGTATGAGAAAGCAGGCAGTCTCATGCATTGTTTGGAATTATATAAATTGATATCACCACAAAGAGGCAATTTGGTAATATCTATCAAAAATGCAATATACTTTGAATTAATAATCCTATCTCTGGGAATTTATCTTACTGATATACCTGGCATGTATTAAATAATATATGAACTTCAAAATTATTTGTAATGAAAAACATTTCAAACAAACTAAATACCTAGAAACAAGTACTGACAATTTAACTATAATATAGTTATATACATACAATGAAATATCATGCTGATCTAAAAATAAGATATTCTGTTTAGTAATACAAAAAATCTTTGAAATTTATTATTAAAAGAAAAAGTAGAAGGAATGGACACATTCTTTAGTATGCTGACTTTTGTATACAGTAGGGGTAGATATAATAAAATACATTTTATTTCTTGTATATGCAGAGAGAAAATTGGCAGGGAACTTAATAAAAGTGATACCACGACAGTGACAGAGAGTCTGGATGAATGAGTGATGGTGGAAGCAGACATTTTATTCTGCTTTTTATTAGAAAAAAAGCAGCTTTTTTTCTATTTGATTTTGGAACCATGTAAACATTTTACTTATTTGAAAAATTAATTAGTAAAGAATAAGTAAAAATAAGAAAAAAGTTGCTTACTTTTGCCCAAATTCTTTACTTCCAAAGCAACATTCTGAATCATCATCAGCTTTCTAGATAAACTAATACAAAGTAAGAAAGTTCTCAGAGAAGACTGATGCCTCTGTTTTAACACAATACACAAATTGCATGTTTACTTCATAGGCTTTTTCTAACTTAAATATTTGATAGATATGAATCTGACTATGTAACACCAATCAACACTGGCAAACTGATGTGCACAGCTCTAGAGGTACAGGTATAGAATTTTCATCAAGATAAAGCTGAACATGCTGAACCCGTGAGGTTTTTTGAATAAATAGCCATTTAGACTTAATCTGTTATCATTCAGAACAAACACACATATATCTAGTTAAGTATAGTTATTGTTCTATGTACAAATCAAGTCCATAAAAATTGTTAAGTTGAACTGTATAGGAGTATTTTTACCTTCTAAATGCCTAAATATTTGAAATATAGAAAATTAAACTGTAAAGTAAAATCAATTGTGTATTTAAAACTGTTCATTTCCTCTTCCATGGAAAGGATACTGATGAAGGGCATAAACATAAGACTTCATATTTAAATTTAACCAAGTCTTATTTGTTTTTTAAAACTAACCTTTCTCATTTTTCTTCATCCTTTAGATAAAATCTAAACTTCAACCAGGAGCGATGGAGCACTCCTACAATCCCAACAGCTCATGAAGCTGAGCAAGAGAATCATGAGTCCAAAGTCAGTCTGAGCAACTTAGTGAGGCCCTAAGCAACTTAGCAAGACCTTGTCTCAAAATAATAAAATAAAAAGCACTGTGGATGTGGCTCAGTGGTTGACACTTGTTACAAAAAAAAAAAAAAATTTAAACTTCATTTTCATTATTATTTAATTTTATCTTCCATTATTCTCATTCAGTGCAAGTTATAGAAATTCATCTTCTTGTTTTGTAGAAAATGGCTTTAAAAAATGACTTAAGAAAAAAACTTCTTCAGGAAATAATTAAATATAAAGTACTTATATTTGCAACTAGTAATGAATAAGTAATTGCCACAACTGTGGGACTAATCATTATACAGCTTTGTTGTATGGCAATAACTTCAATTTAAAGCAAATCAAACCCCAATAATTATAAAACCTGAATAAACTTCATTAATGTTATCACATTTTTAAGTTAAAATACCTCTTCTGAATCTTTCTAAAATTAGTTTTGAGGTATAAGAGAGATGTTTATCTAATGCTTTGCAATATATTTTAAGATTCTTGGAGGATAGGAACCCTTATAGGTATGGATACACCAAGCAAAAATCAGCAAGAGACAGGAGTTTGTCTGCACCACACACCACCTGATCTCATCTCCAGACTGTGAATGACATGAGGCTAGCCCTTCTGTGATACACAAAAAGGCCACAGCTTGCTCACACCCATCCTGTGTTCTAACAGTGAAGGAGCTTTGTTTATTGTTATTAAGCATAGCAAGAACCAAGACAAAAGACTGAAAGGTCTCCCTTACTTCTCTCCATAAACCTTGAGCAAAAGCTGAAAATGATTCCTTCTTCTTGTGTAAAGTCAAAATTTAAAAAAAATATATATTTGGGCAGAAGAGGAGCAGCGGCTTGCTGAGAGGCAGAGCCGCCCCCTCCCCCTGCGCTGGCAAGGTAGACAGAACTGTGACCACCCACAGAGCAGGACCAGCGGCCTGCTGAGGGGCAGAGCCGCCCCCCCACCCCCCGCGCCTGCCAGGTAGGCGGAACTGTGACCACCGACAAAAAAGGCCCAGTGGCCCACAGCTGAACAGAGCTTCCAATCACTCCTGCAAGGTAGGCGGGCCTGCGACCCACCAGCAGAAGAGGAGCAGCGGCCTGCTGAGAGGCAGAGCCGCCCCCTCCCCCCGCGCCTGCAAGGTAGATGGAACTGTGACCACCATCAGAACAGGCCAGACCTGCAATCGATAGACAGATCAGGCCCAGTGGCCTGAGGAAGGGTAGAGCCGCCCT
>NW_026000075.1:8167436-8231209 GCF_001458135.2 Marmota marmota marmota
GAAATTTAAAAAAAAAAAAAAAAAAAATCTGAAAAAAGGCTGGGGATGTAGGCCAATGATAAGCACGTGTGGGTTCGATCCCTGATATGAAAAAAAATCCTGTATTCAAATATTCACAGTCCAAATATTAAAATAACCCAAATATTTCCATAGACATATAGATAAACAGTTGCAGCAAGTGTACAATGTAATACTACTTGGAAATGAGAAAGAATGATGTACTGATATTTACAAGAACACAAAGGAAGGAGGAAGCAAGATAAAAGTGTGTGTGTATTCATTCATATAAATATATATATATAAAAGAAATTAGTTATTTTATATATATATATATATATATATATATATATATATATATACACACACACACACACATATATATATATACTATATGATTACATTAATATCAAATGTCAGGAAAATGTCCATAGTGACACAAACCAGAGGAGGAAATGATGCTGGGGGATCAATAGGTGGAAGAGGGAGCATGGGAGAGAAGAAATAAAAAGAGTGATGGTCATGATAATCTTTACTGTAGTGATGATTTAGCAGATGTGTACATGAGTTAAAACCACAAATTGTACCTTTAAATATGCACTATTTGAAATATGCTAAGTATTCCTCAATAAATCTGTTTTTTTAAGTTAAGTGGATTTTCTAATGTAAAACAAATTTAGCCATACATTTGTTTCTCATCTTGGAAATATTTTTGACATAATTTTTAGAGGAAAATAGCAATTATTAAAATCTGAAAGCTTTTCCACATGAAAAAAATATTACAAATGTTTTAAGAGAATATAAATTTTTGTTACCATGACTACTCAGTAGCTCATAAAATGTTTTTTTGTTAAATGTACTTTCTATTATATATTTCTGCAAGATTAGATACTTGTGTTTATATCCTTACAAATTTCTCATTTCTTGCAGGAAAAAAAAGTCCAATACTCATCAATGACTTCAAACAAGGATGTTTTCAATGTTCAATAATTTTAAAAATTAATAGTTTCATTTATCTACTCATGATTCAGTATAAATTGCATGAATAATTACCTCAGTAAAAATAATCTGTAGAGAAATTAAATTTAGTATCTAAAGCTTAACTTTTATGATTGTTTGAATTTTATTTGCTTAAAGGAGAAATATATAGAGATTAGTTATTTCTGAATCACTCTTCAAGGTGAAATGTCATCTTAAAACTAAGAAACTAGTTATTTTATGTTAAAACTTTTTATTAGAGTAAAAAAAAATCTAGAAAAACAACATCGTCTAATCAAAGTTAACTTGCATTATATAGAGTTCAAGATCATCCTCATATGAAAGTAAAAATGTAATTAAAAACTGGCATCTTGATGTTCAAAAAATGATATACAAGCAGTTGTAAAACCTGGGTGAAAATCAATTGTGTAGCACGAATCTCTAAAAGGATGATAATGAACTATTAAGAATAACTAATGCTCTATCATCTTACCTTTTCCTTTTAATTTTCAACTATGAGTCTGGATTCAAATCAGTACAATAATAACACTGAAAATTGACTATTTTGGGTACCAGTTCTGAGGTACAATAACTTATTGTTAGGATTATCATGATTTCAAATTGACTTGTGCATAGGTTATCTCCTTGTATGAGGTTACTAAATCCACATAAGAGTCAGAATAAACTTCTAAGTGAAATCTTATTCTATTCTCCATCCTCTTGGCCTTCTTTACCATTGATATTGAGAGACACACACACACACAAACACAAAAGTGATGACACTTGCTGCTTTCTTTTAAATTAGGTGGCCAGAGTTATAAATTAGGAACAATGAACTTTTAAATGGGTATGAGTGGGTTTTCAAGTGAAATTGTTTTATAATATGTGGAAATGTTAGATAATTATCTTTAAGGAAGAAATTACAATTCTATTTTTTAATCTTATTGGACATAGTACCAATAGGGCACATGGGGCTTTCTAGCTCTCACACAGTATATTATATTTAATCAAGGACAGTTAATAAAGCCATATCTAAGGATATGAGCTATGACTATCATCCAATATACCACTGAGTTGTAAAAATATTCATATGTGTATATCCAGGCACTGTGACAATTTTTTTGCAGCAATCATTTCACAAAATGGTACTTCGGGGGTTGTTTAACATTCTTTTTATTTATTTATATATCTTTTTTCATGTATATTTTACAGTGAAATACCAAATGTATGATTTGATGAGTTCTGACAAGCACATTGTCCATGTAATCAACACACCTAGGAACAGAGGCATCAGCCATAAATTTCCCTCATGCCTGTGTATTCTTCACTGGCATTCCTCTATGCATACATGTATTTATAGAGTTCATCATAGGTTATATTTGCATGTTCTTCAACTTTATATAAATGGAAAACAGTAAGTATTCTTGGAGGTCCAGTTGCGTTTCTTTAACCTCATGATTCTGACATTCATCAATATGTTGCATTTATTAGAAGTACATTTCTTTTTACTTCTGAGAAATTTCCCAGTGCATGAATATATGACAAATTGTTTATCTTTTCTCCTGTTTAAAGATATTTACATTGGTTCCAGTTTGGGATCATTACCAGTTAAAGCTGCCATGAAATTCATGTAAACATCTTGTGGTAGATATATTTTTTTATTTTTCTTGAGTAACTGCTTGGGAATTGCTGTTCCATATGATAGGTGTTTAACGTCATAAGAAAAAGCCACTACAGCACTGGAAGGCATTGTACTGTATTACCCTCGCATCAGCAACCAATATTTGGTGTTGTCATGCATTTTTGCCATTCAAGATGTATACAGTGGTCTCTATATGATTATTTTATTTCCCTGATAACTGACTTTATATATGCATATTTTTCTTTGTAAAGTATACATTATTTGGAAATGAATCCTTTGTCAAATATGTATTTTGTGGCTACTTTTGTCTAGTTTGTGGCTTTCGTAGTCACAGTTTATTTCAGTGCTGTGAATTGAACTGAAGGTCTTGAGCATTGCCAACCCCTATTTTTCTTACTAAAGAAGGTCATGCTACGTGTCCAGGCAGACCTCCAGTTCACAATATTCCTGCCTCAGCCTCCCAAGTAGCTGGGACTACACACACTCATCACCACACCCAACTTACTTTTGAAATGAGATCTTTGTATTTAGTTTTGATGAAGTCTAATTTAGGTAATTTGTGTTCCTGACACTTTGTGTCCTAACTAAACCAAGTCAGGAAGTCTTTTATGTCTTTATATGACTACTAATGAAATTAAGACTGCTATTTTATATTTTATACTTACATACAAAGTACCTACATAGTAATTATTCTGCTGCTCTTCATTATTTCCTATAAATCAAAGTTACCCTCTGTCATCAATTGCCCTCAACCTGAAGAATTTCCTTTAACTTTTCCAAAGGTGCGTATCTGCTCTTCCCAAATCAATCAGCTTTGTAAAGTAAAAATATTTTCACCTTGAAGTTGAAGAATATTTTTACTGGTATATGACCTTGAGGTTGACAGATTCTTTTTTCTTTCAATACTTAAAAAGAGTTCTTCCATTGTCTGCTGCCCTCCTTTTCTCCTGATGAAAAGTCAGTAGTGACTTTTATTATCTTTTCCCTGTACATAATGCCATCTTTCTCTAACTATTTCAATATCTTCTCTTTATATTTGGTTTTTAAAAGTTAACTTATGATGTCTGTAGGTGAGGTATTCTTCTTAATTAATTTATTAGTGTACCTGTTTAATTTGAACACTCTTTAATTTTTAAACTATTTCATTTATTTATATTTATTATATTTATATTTATTTATATTTGATATCTGCTATCAATGCCATTTTCTACACTACTCTCAGCAAAACTGTAACATCTCTGTTTATAATAACATTTCTTAAATAAATATTCCTCTTAATTTGTATTAAACAGATATTTGATTTTTTTAAAAGAAACTAATAGAAAAAGAAAAAAACATTTTTTAATGTCCCATTCTTCAGAGTTTTCTAATCAAATGTGCTATCCTATATACATTTTAACATCCAAACACTTTACTTTTCACTTTTCACCAGAGTTGAGTGTCTAATCATGGGCTTTTACAGGAGACCACAGGAGGAACTTAAGCATTTATCCTGAAGCTCACTGGAATGTTTTTATACTTTCCTTATGATAGGCATACCTCCATTTGAAAAAAAAAAATGTTTCTTCTGATTAAGAAGCACTCTATTTTACTTTCTCACACTGAAGAATGCAATTGACTGTCACAGTAAAGGAAATGGCATACCAATGAAATGAGAAAATAATTATTTTTAGTTTGCTTAGAATATAAAGCAGACTATCATTTAAACCTTACATCAGATATATTACATTTAACAAGTTCTCTTGAGAATGTGGCAGCAAAGCTATTAAGCTATCATCCCAACAGAATGGCTATGTTCCCTGACTGTTCATTTAAGTTTAAAGTAGATAAAAATTGTAAAGAAATATAACACAATCAAGTAAAGAATGCTCAGGATAACTGTTAAGGATTCAGCAGTAAATATATACGAGTACAAAACTATTTGAAATTGTATATGTATATTGTTCATACAGTTAATATGTAAACAGAAATATTAAATATATATTTTATTTCACATAGTTCCTTAATTCTTAAGGAACTCAAAACCATTCTATTATTTAGACACACACATTAGACATATATAAACAAAATACTGCCATGCTCCCCTCACAATCTAATCCAAAAGTATATCTATAAAATATACTGCACAAATTAAAAGTACCTCCTGCATATAACACTAGCACATAAATTTTCCTTCATAGTGTTTATTTCAAGTTCTTATGTTTTGCTTGTATGTTTGTTTCTTTCATTTTCAGGTATTCTATTTTCCTTTTAGCTCAGAGAGCAGATATATTTAATTCAACAATCTATAACAAATGCTTGATTCACTATTGGGCATTTAATAGGCATGTAATAACTAAACACTGAATTACTGAATTAGTCAACAAATAAACACATGGCAACCTACTTTTTTTTCTCATATATATCCCTTCCAAACAATCTTAGATCATTACTTAATCACAAAGGGCATATGTAGGTTTAGTTACTGTCACTAAGTGCTAAGAGTCAGCCAAGTATATGATGCATGGCATTTTTCGTTTAAAGGTGACGCCAGCTAGCCATTGAGATGATATGATTATGTTAAGATTTGCATTCATATGGATATTGGACTCCTGCTGTTCACCTCAGCCTGCTATGGGACTCCTGGAGAGTTCCCATTGGTTGGAGAAGTACAGTAGGAGGGAGTTCCGGGGGAGGAACTTCCTCTGGGGGTTCCGGGAGAACACAGCGTGGGTGGATTGGCGATCTTCCCTGGGGCGTACAGAACATTGGCGGCAGTTTCAAAAAATAAAGTTTGTTCCTGCTTGGGTGGCTCGTGATTTTGTGCCTAGCCAGACTGTGGCCACTAAGCTTAGAAGATTCAAATCATAACATTTCTTGAGATTTACAATCATTTTTTTCTGAAATTTCTGCAAAAAAAAAAAAAAAAAAAATTTTTGTGCAAAATCACTAACTTATACATCTTTTTACAGTATTCATGAACGCTTCAAAATTAGACAAGGAAAATCACATATTTTTAATGATATAAACACCCATAGAATCAGAACTTTTAGGCCAATCCATTCAATCCTTGGGTTTTAAACCTCATAATCAAATAGACATATGGTAAAAAATTGGCCACCAAGTCCCAAGTCCATTGAAAATGCTAAATGACTAAGGAGAAAGTGACTGAATTCATTTAGTGATTTTAGACAGAAATCTTAAAAGTGATTACTATCGTTTTGCTAATGATATAATTTTGTTGTCCTCTGGTAGAAATAAAGACTGCATCTTTTGACTTTTTTCTCACATTAAAAGAAAATCTCCTGAAATTTCATTACTAACAATGATGTTTACTATAAGATTTTGGAAAATATATGAAATTAAGAATGTTGCCTTCTATCATAGTTTTCCAAGAGTTATTATGATGAAATGCTATTCAATCCTATCAAAATTTATCAAGTTCCATTGAAACTGCAATATTTCTCGTTCTTTTAAAATATTATCTGAAAAAAACATCTTAATATACTTTAAAATATTAAAACCTTTTGGTTCCTAGAATGAATAGAATTCAAGAATACTGGATGTTTGGCAAAATAATATTTAGAATTCCTCTATGTTTATTAATAATTTTGTTCTCTAATATTTTCCTTGACCAGTGTAGCTATTACAGTTATACTAGTATCAATTAAAGAACTACGCATCATTTTGTATTTTCACTTTCTACAAAGTTAGCATTCAGTGGGGTTAAATATTCTTTGAAGGTTTAAAACTTGTGGTAAAACTTCTAGAACCTAAATCTAGAGTTTTTAATGATGAATTCAATTTCACTACTGTCTCTATGTCATTCCAAATGCATGTGTGTAAAATCCCCTACACACCCAGTACCATCTCATATTAAGTATGTTATTTCTGTCTATATGGTCTTATCTTTGTTGCTTGAAAGCTAAACAAATAATGTTATGGCTTATTGTCCAAATTAATAATGCCTCTGGCCTTAGAAAAAATTCAAATGGAATCATTTCTACCTTTTCTCATCTTCCAGGAAAAATTATGAAAATACTAAAAAATATGAGAAATATTGATAAAATAATGTTTAGAATTCACCTATCTTCATTGGTGAATTTGGCAGGTATTCTTGTTTATACTACTGTTCTTGCCCAGTTTTGCTATTAAGGTTAGAATTGTCTCATAAAAGAGATGGGCAACCTTTTTGTAATTTTGTTACCCTATTTTTTAACCTGGCATCAGAAAATATTATCAAACTGTTCTACTACTACAAGGTGTTATTTTGTGCCATGTAAAAAGACTCCACAGTATTTCCCAAAATGACTGTATAGATCCTTGCCGCTATTCAAGGAAAGCAATGACATTATGTGAAACCTAACAAGAAATGTAAACTCTAAAGTCTCACCCCAGTCCTACAGAATGGGAATTTGCATTTAATAAGATCACCAAGTGCTTTATATACTAATAAAATCTTCAGACACTATTATAGATAACTAGATTCACCAGGTTATATTCTTAATAAGCATTGAGTCAACAAGGATTTGTGGGTGAAACATACCAGAGAAATGCTGAGTAACATTAAGTTAAAGAATATTCTTTACTATGGTGCTTTACAAACACATCTAATGTGGGAAAAGAAATCATACAGAATTACTCTTACACAAACATAATTCAAAATCACAATATTGAAGTAGGCAAGATGGAAATATGATTTCTAAAAATGGGGTCTTAGAAGATGTCTTTATAGCAGAATTGAAGAGGAATATCATCCAATAGGAAAAGAAATACAGAAAGAATCCTTCTTAAAATTGTAACCCTAAATGCAAAGTTCTGAAAGAGCTTTATATACCTAAGCTATACATGTAATTAAAAGCTACGTTCTACTTTTGAATTCCCTAATGTGCTTTGTGTGGGCTTAAATACATGTTATTCCACTATTTAATTTGACAAAGAACTGTAAAGATTCCAAGAGTTATATTAACACTTTGTAAATTTTTATACAAAACAATCTAATAAAGGACTTATATAAATATTAATCAACCTATCAGGTCCTATTTATTTCTTATGTCATTTTGGGCTCAATTTAGCCTATACTCAGGTAACTATACTAATATTATAAGCACCCACATTTATCAATAAAGCATGTTTTTAATTTAAAAAAATAATGGTGATCATATGCTATAAACCAAGAGAAAATAAGTAAAGCCAGACCTGCCCACCCATGCGTATAAAACAAAGCAAAGCAAAACAAACAACAAAATTCATTTGAAAAAAAAAGATTTAAAACAAATTATTTTCAAATACTGACAACAGGCAGAGCAGAACTGTGATCCCTGAAGAAAAAAAAAAATACAATATGATCCAATAGTCATCCTAGTATTCTGCCTGCAAGCACTTCCCAGATGTAGAGAAAGCAGTCTCAAAGAATGGAAGAAACAGAGGTTTGGGTTTGGGGAGGTTGAGGAAGTCAAAATGTGCAAGGCAGATTACCACAACTGATGCAGCTACCCAGAGAAAGAGCTCTAGGGGAGTACACAACAATGAAGCTTTCCCATACAGGATGGAATTCAATGAGGCTCAGAAAAAATGAGGAAAGGAGAGGCAGATGTAGCTCAGTGGTAGAGCAGTTGCCTAGAATGTGCAAGGCCCTGGATTCTACCCAACTACCACAAAAACAAAACAAACAAAGAGTTATAAGCTGAACAATTCCCAAAGCACTGACTAGTCTAGATGTACAGACATCTGTGAATACCTACACCATTCAGTTGAAAATCCCAAAGCATGGTATTTTAGCAGTCGAAGTAACCTTGCCTTAAAATTAACTACAGTTCAAACCACCTGTCTAATACAGCTGATCATAAAAATTCAACAATCTCTAAAACAAAACAAAACAAAACAAGCACTCAGCAATTTATCACTCACATACACACCTAATCAAAGAATCAGACATGTGAAGAAGCAGGGAATTAAGATTTATCAGACAATAGAAAGAGATCCTGAAATGACTGAGATGAAGTAGCTCAACGGTAGACCACTTACTCTACCAGAGGATTACAAAACACTTGTAAATATGTGGTGGTAGTTATCACAGCACACATATTTATCAAAATTCATTCAAATGTAAACTTAGAATGGGTTCTTTTTATATGTAAATTATTCTTTGTTCTTTTAACTGAAAGGCTAAATACTTTTAAGTTCTATATTACACTGACAATATTATTCATTTCACATATTGAAAGAATTAAGCTTAGATCAATACCAGCTCCTTATAAAAGGAGAATTTCTTACAAAGTATGATATGCAGATGTATTTTCTTTACAAATATAATGTATATAATATGCACTTTTCTGAAAAAAATTAGATGATCTTACAATTTTGCAGTTTTTATATAATCTATAACATTCATGATAACTATATAACCAAGGATAATAATATTTTGATGGATGAAACTGAGTAAAATTCATTATTAGACTATAGAGATACAATATAAAAGGTGTAGCACACATTAAACAATTTTTGCACAGGAATGATGTAACATACTTAGAAACATTTCAGAAGAGACTTAACAATAGTGTAACTTAAGGGAAATCCTAGAAACATGTTTATTTTTAAAAAAAGATATATTGTAAATGAAGGAATAATACATTTGATATTGCTAACAAAACTACAAAACAAGACACAGCTTCCTTCTCTGAAAAGTTAAATCCTGATAATGTCTGTTATCATTAGTTAAGACATGATAATGAGCCCCTTTCTGATTGTTTTCCCTATTTTGGACTGTTGCCAAAGCACTTATTTCAATTAAACTATATGGTCAGAACAAGGATATATTTCATGGTAAGAAATATGATATGATAAAAAAAATTCATTGAAACTAATTCATTAAAAATTAAGCTCTGTGAGGCACAGAGGCACACAACTGTAATCCCAAAGACCTGAGAGGCTAAGACAGAAGGATCAAAAGTTCCAGTTTGGCCTAGCAACATAGCAAGTTTCCTAAGCAATTTTGCAAGACTTATCTCAAAATTAAAAAAAAAAAATTAAAAGGGCTGGGGATGCGGCTCAGTGGTTAAGCACCTCTGGGTTAAATCCCTGCACACACACAAAAAAAGAGAAATTTTAAAAATGAACAAAAAATAAAGCAAAACAAAGTTCTAGTTCTAAACCAAGTTGCTATTCCACTAACAAATCTTCCTTGCACTTCCAAAAAGCATGTCTCCTAACAATTTGCAGAACCTGGGATGTTGATCTTTTTTGTTTTCAATTTTTTTTTTGTTTTAATTAGTTATACATGACAATGGAATGCATTTATGCACTTTGATATAGCATACATAGATAGGATATAAGTTCTTATTTTTCTGAGTGTGCATGTTACATAATTATATTGGTCATGTAGTCACATATATACATACAGTAATAATGTCTGTTTAATTCTATTATCTTTCCTATCCCCACATTCCCTCCTCTCCCCTCCCATCACTTCCCTCTACCTAATCTAAGGTAAGGCTATTCTTCCCTAGTGTCCCCTGCCTTATTGTGAATTAGCAACTGCATATTAGAGAAAACATTCGGCCTTTGGTTTTGTAGGATTGGTTTATTTCACTTAGCTTGATATTCTCCAACTCCATCCATTTCCTGGTAAATGCCATAATTTCACTCTTCCTGAAAGTGAGAATATTCCATTGAGTATATATGCCACATTTTCTTTATCTATTCATCTAGTGAGGGACACCTAAGTTGGTTCTATAGTCCAGCTATTGTGAATTGAGCTACTATAAACATTGATGTGGCTGTGTCAATATAGTATGCTGATTTTAAGTCCTTTGGGTATAATCCAAGGAGTGGGATTGCTGGGTCAAATGGTGGTTCCATTTCCAATTTTCTGAGGAATCTCTATACCGCTTTCCATAGTGGTTGCACCAATATGCAGTCTCACCAACAATGTATGAGTGTACCTTTTTCACCACATCCTCGTCAACATTTATTGTTGCCTGAATCCTTGAGGATTGACATTCTGGCTGGAAGAAAATGAAATTTTAGAGTAGTTTTGATTCGCATTTCTCTAATTGCTAGAGATGTTGAACACTTTTTCATATATTTGTTGATCAACTGTATTTCTTCTTTTGTAAAGTGTCTGTTCAGTTCCTTAGCCCATTTATTGATTGGGTTATTTGTTTTTGTTTTTTTGGGTGTTAAGTTTTTTGAGTTCTTTATATATCTTAAAGATTAATGCTTTATCAGAGGTGCATATGGTAAAGATTTTCTCCCAATCTGTAGGCTCTCTCCTCATATTATTAATTGTTTCCTTTGCTAAGAAGCTTTTTAATTTGAATCCATCCCATTTACTGATTCTTGATATTTTACTTCTTGTGCTTTAGGAGTCTTGTTAAGGAAGTCAGATCCTAGGCTGACATAGTGAAAATTTGGTCCTATTTTTTCTTCTATTAGTCACAGGGTCTCTGTTCTAGTACCTAAGTCTTTAAACATGATTCATCATATTAATAGACTTAAAAACAAGAATCATGTGATCATCTTAATAGATGAAGAAAAAGCATTTGACAAAATACAGCACCTCTTCATGTTCAAAACACTAGCAAAACTAGGGATAGTAGGAACATACCTCTCCATTGTAAAAGCTATATATGCTCAACCCAAAGCCAGCATCATTCTAAACAGAGAAACATTGAAAGCATTCCCACTAAAATCTGGAACTGAAGAAAGACTCAATAAAGAAGAAGATAGAATGGAAGAGATTGAGCAGTTGAATCACAGAGAATGCTAAGTGTCTACCAAAAGTTTTTATGTTGCAAACTTACTCTCCAAATTAATAGTATTTAGAGATATGGCATTTGGGAGATAATTAAAATCAGATAATATCATGAGGGTGGAGCTTCCATAATGACATTAGTGACTTTATAGGAAAAGGAGGAGAACCCCCGGTTGGCACACTTTCTCTGTCTTGTGATACCCTACACCATGTTACAATAATGCAAAAAGTCCCTCACCAGATATCTGTGCCATGCTTTTGGACTTTCCAATGTCCAGATATGAGCTAAATAAACCTCTATTTTTTTAAACAAATTATCCAATCTGTAATAGTCATTTATGGCAACAGAAAATGGACTAAGACAGAGAATGAACAAGATAAAAGAAAAGGAAGGGAAAATTGAAAGACAGAAAATAGAATGAGAAGTCTTCTAAGGTAATTTTAAACAGAGAATTAAAAGGAGAGTGTGAAGAAAATGAAAAAAGAGTCTATATTTGAATGGATAATGTATTAAAAATGTCCAAATGATGAAGGCAATTTAGGAACTTAGGCACTTCGTGGTAAACTGCAAAGAGCAAAGGAAAAGGAGGAACTAAAAAGTAGCTAGAGAAAAGGGTCAGATTCTCTAAACCCCCTTGGCTAACCAACTATTCAAAATCAATAAAATAACACATTTAAAGTGGTGAAAGAAAATAACTATCAAATAGAGATGTGCTTGAATGAGCCATCCTTCTGGGAATGTAAAATAAAACTTAAAATATTTATAATTATAATAATTTTTGTTACAGAGATATTTTAAAAGAAAATGAAATACAAAGAAAAAGTGAAAATATTAGGTTAAGAATAATTCTCACCTTTAAATATTCTAAGATCCTAGTCCTAAATTGCCATTTAGCTTTAAAATTTAAGCATGTATGATTACTGAAGAATAACCATCAAAATAATATTTATATAGTGCATAAATTCTAAAACAAAGGAGGAAGAAAATGGAAAAACAAATACACTAAATAAACAACAATAACAAAAAAGACTAACAGAAACAGCAGGGCTTATGGACAGATTAAAAAGGACAGGATAAGATGAATAACAAGAGTCAAAATGAATATACTTTCCCCTTTCACAAAAGGAAATGTCTGATTGGATATTTTTAAGATTCTTACTAAATTCCAGAACACTGAGACCATCAAATACTGGGAAGATATAAAGTAAAAAGAACTCCCACTCACTGCTAATGGAAATACAGGATTACAGTCACTATAGAAGGCAGCTGGGCTGTTTCATATAAAATTAAGCAAACTCTTACACATCCACCAATTTTACTGGTATTCAGGATAGAATATATAGCCTCAAGAATGAAACCTACTATAAATTATGGACTTTAGTTTATAATAAGCTGTCAGTATTGGCTTATTAATTATAACAAACGCATTAACCCAAGATGTTAATAGGGAAAACTTGAGGTAGTGAGGTGATGTATTTAAACTGTACTTTTCTTTCAAATTCCCTATAAACCTAAGCTTTTTCAAAACATAGTCTACTGATGCTTAAAATACATAAATAAATAAATACAGCATGTTTACACAAAAATAATCCAGCTCTAGTAATGTAGGTAAAACACATAGATTTTGAAACTCTAGGGGAAATAGATGGAGAAAAAACACAATGCAAACACAAAACAAAGGAAATCTAAAATATCCAAATATATTTCAGACAAAATATAACCAAATTTTTACCAGAAATTAGGAAAGTATTTCATTGTAAGAAATCTTTCAATTCACTAGGAATATAAAACAATTTTAAACTACATGGACATAATTAAAGAGTCCCAAAGTAGATACAGTTAGCATAAGCTGAGGGGGGGAAAAAAGGAGAAATTGAGAAGTGATTGGGGGAGATTTACTTGCCTCTTTTAAATACTAATGGGATAATTAAATTGATAGTTATAAAAGTTTACCACAATAAAATTAACAAAATTAGTTTAATGAATTTCATTAAAATATGCAATCGATTATCAGGAAATATACATTCTTTTTAAGCATTGTAGGGCTTTCAGTCACCCACATCTACCTCTCCCCCTCTCTGAAGGCCTTCCTCCTTTCTTTCTGTGTTCTGACCTAGAAACCTAGAATGCCTTGACAGCTCTGAGACCTCCCGACTGCTTGTTTTCCCCATTTAGGCTGGAACCCAAGACTGGGCCTTGAAAATTCCTATGCACTTAGACTTTTCCCCACAAAAAAACCCTAAGAAATTGTCCCTATTGCTAAACAAGTTGAAACTATCTCTTGAACTAAGACAAATTCCTTTAAACTCTTATATAAACTTCATAACCCAAACCTCTTGCGTCAGACTCACCTAAGTAGAATATCTTTCTCTCACTATCTGTGGCAGGGATCACTGGAATGCCCTGTCAGTGTATTTCCCTAATAAATGCCTTTGGTCTGATCACCTAAGTGTTTAGTGTTTCTTTGTTTGGAATCCCAATTGGCCCCAGGTCTGAAATGGTCAGGACACTCACTTATGGGAACTCCCTTGCAGCCACTTTTGGTGCAACTCCTGCCATGGGTTTAGCTGGACAGAGCAAGCATACACATAATACAATCTTTGACCAGATACTAGGCCAAACAGATAGTCTCAAGAAATTTCAAAATATATGAAGCTAATCCACCCTCTCTGACAACAAAATACACTTAAATTCGGGTGTGTAAAAAATAAGCAAACCTACAAACTACAAACATACATTTTGAAAAAACACATTTGAATAACCCATGGATTAGAAAATAAATAAATCAGCACCCTGCAATCTGTATTTGGGGTAAAAATGGGAGTTCATAACCCACTTGAATCTAATGTATGAAATATGATATGTCAAGAGCTTTGTAATGTTTTGAACAACCAATAAAAAAAATCAGTTTAGCACCAAAAAAAAAAAAAAGAAAATAAATAAATCATACTAGAAATTTAAAAATACAAAAAAATTAGTAATGAGGAAACATAACTTGTAGAACATAGCTAATGTAGTATCTAGAATGATATTTGTAACTTTAAATGCTTATATTAGTCTTAAATTTCAATTAGATACAGTTTCATAAATTAATTCAATTAAATCTTTCTAATCTCCATAAGAAAATTTCCCAAAATCCTTTGGAATATCATTTGGATTTATAAGTAATGGTGGCTGATGAAATAATATCAGTATAATTCAATTTTTATTTACCATGAAATTTCTAAGAGTATATTCTAAACATATTTGTTACTAATTTTTTTTCTTTTAGGATATGTGTGATATTGCCAAAATACATATTCAATGTACTCACAAATATCTGGGAAAGAAATGTGTGCTAAAGATATGCCTAATAGGCAACTCCAGAAAAATAACTGTAGGATAAGCATTTACAAATAAGAAACTAATATTCAAATAGATAAAATAAAAAAGGATCTTAATATTGCAGAAACCCTTTATATGGAAAACTCATGGGGGGGGGGAATTAACATTTAAGCCAAAACAATATTTACATAAATGTCTATTTTAATCTGCTATGAAAACTACTACATCATTATAAAAATTAAGTTGTTATATCTTAAGGTATTTATTCTGAGTTTTTCAGAAATGTGACTTTGTGCTTTTGTATGATAGTTAGCTAGGCCTGAAGATAGAATAACCTTAGTCACTACCAGCTAGTCAAATGGTAAAACATTTGGGTGATCAGCTAAAACTGGTTCCATTTCAGTAGTAACTGAAATACTTTTATTTATATAGATTTGTATCAATTTTGTATATGTACATGTATCAATATATATAGTATGTCACCAGATGTCAAACAAAATCACATTTTCTGTCATCATTGCTTTTCTTTGCATGGGGCCAGGAAACAATATTTACTTAGACTGTATGGAGAATGGGATTGATTGTAAATGTAGCTCAGAGGTAGATGGTGTGGTTAGCATGTGAGGCCCTGGCACCACATAAAAGGAAGGAAGAGAAAGAATGGAATACATTGAAGTGTGTTATAGTCCTTCTGATAGAAATCTTTGCAAAAGCAATGAAAATGTATTATTGATTCTAATTATTAACAAATTCAAGCACGGGGAACATAGATAAAAATTAAAATCATCGTTCCACCAAAGCTCTTATATCTTACATCACCACTGTGTTATGACTGTGGCTCCACTGGAAAATATGCTTCCTATTTCACATATAATCCTTTTGCTTTTCCTTTTTCTTAAACTTAATAATTCTTTGAAATCTTTACAAATGATATAATATCAACAACACACCTTTAAGTTTACAAGTATTTTAAATTACAAACTAATCTAACACCTTCTTTTATAAGCTTAAAGCATCAAATTTGCATTAGATTTTATCCTAAAACTCCAAATTACATGGTAGTTAAAAATGTCTCCTTCAAATAATACTTAGTAATTAAGAACTATAAGTGTAACTTGTTAAATATGATATTGAAATTATAAATACATGATTCTAGATTATAGTTTCACTGTCAATAGACACTATTTTAAGTATAGAATATTTTTCAATATGCAATTAAATACATTTTTAAAAAATAATTTAGTAGATACTTTTAAAATATAAGTAATTTAGTTATAGTAATGACTTTCCATGTTACTGTAGAAAAATATTTTGAAAATAAAATGATTAGAGAAGAATCTTCCAAAACAGCCAGAGAACTTTTGGATAAAAATAAATTCTCTAAGTGCACTTGATGAGCTATACTTTAAGTCCAGCTTACTGAAAAGAAAATGTCAGTACAGGATATATAAAGCATTGTAAGAAATAATAAAATAGCTCCATAATTCTCTTTGATTTACAAGAACAATTGAACACATTTTTCACCAGAGTGGTCACCAATCTTCACTGAAAATGGAAAATTGCTTCATCTTACTCTATCATAAGAATTTCTTTGAAATGGTGCTGTTTTGAAAGCTTCTTTCTCCAGGATGGATGAGAAGAGGTACAGATGTACTCTGTTCTAGACCAGAATGGCACCTGAAAGCACACCAGTAGTCCAAATACACATCATAATTTACCAGGGTATCTCTTGTACAGGAAGAAAGAGGAAAGAAGTGGCTAGAAGAAAGGCAGAAATCTTTCTAAAGAGAATAGCCAAAGGCAGGTCCTATGTGAATCAGAAACACTAAAGATAACTGCAGAAACCTTTAATCAAAATACAGCAAAATAGCAGAATGAAGATTCTTTGAGGTCTAAGTTCTCAAACATTTTTATTGAATGAGATAATGAGTACTTTGCTGAGTTGAAAAACTATCATCTAACATTTATTGAGTCATTCCTATGTTCCAGTCACTAAGGATAACAACATTAAAAAAAAAAAAAATCAGTATTTACTCTAAAGAACTTCCTGTCAAGTGGTTAGAAGAAATTATATTCTATTTAGGCTGTACTTTGTATTAGCTATGCAGTCATTTACAAATTGCTTATTCTATCTAAATTATCATGCCCTCATCTGTTAAATGGTGAATAAGTATTTGCTCTGTCATCTTTCATACCTATGGTCATTAAGGATAGGGAGTACATGACTTAATATTTTCCTCTGGATCTTTGCTGTAAAAAACACAATTTTATATTTGGAACTTAAAATCATGAAAGTAGGAAAAATTAAAATAGAAGTAAATTAAGTGCACTAGAAACCTCTGAGGTGCATCTACAATAAATTACTATTGGGAGCTAGAGAATAAAGCAATTTAAAAATCCCATCATTCCACATAAACCTGGATACAAATGTATATAAAATGTATATAAAACAAACAACTGGAGAATTAGAGGTTATTTTCGAAATTATCTAGCACAGCTTTTATTTAAGATTTAAGATAGAAGAAAACTCAGATTTGGAAAGGTAAAGATGATTTGCTCAAAGACTCAAGATTACAAAGTATTACAACAGTCTCAATTTTTGTGTCCCCCTAAAAAAATCATATGATGAATTTCTAACCCTGTTTGATAGTATTAGCAGACGAGGTTTTTGAGAGACATCCCATGTTTACTGTGTTTCTTGATTGCATCATTTTCTCTTGTGTTGATTTAATCTCATGTTGTTTTGTTTATCATGTTCCAAGAGCAACAAACTATACCATACAACCTAGGGGTGAGTAGGTTATACCATCTAATTTTTTGTTAGTACCTCTGATGGTCACACAAAAACAAAGTTGCCTAATGACACAATTCTCAGGACATACCATGTGCCCTTAAGCAACAGATGGCAGTACACCAGACTGCAAGCCGGGGAGGACCAATTGCTTCTCTGAGAACATTCTCTCAAACTGACCTTTTATCAAAAGTTTGAAGGTAAAATGATAACAGTGTTTGAAAAGACTGATGAAAAGATGTCAGAGCAAATGAGCACGATATAAACAACATTGTAGACTGCTAAAAAAGAGAGTTAATTTAGCTGGCCTGGTTGCTTTTCTTTGAAAGCACTGGCACAAGTTGGCCCTTGGTTGGCATCTGGGAACTTGGATATCATCAGGACTCCAGCTATTCCCAGAACTCAGAAGAGTGGGCTCATTGTGCCTAAACTATTAATACAAACAATACAATTTGTGCTGAATGCTTGCAATTTTTCTGAGAAACTGGAATGTGGGGACACACAAGACAGAGGGTACCTAAAAGACCATCTCTAAAAAAACACCTTGGTACTCTAAGACACATCAGTCGTGGAAACATTTCACACTTGTCACAACTCATTGACAGAGAATACATCCTTCCTGTGTCACTCCATGGAGGGAGAACTCTGAAAGTTTGTGCCTGGTTTCCCCTAGGGGATATTGCCCTATACCCCCTTTTCCTTTTGTTGTAATAGATCTTAGCCATGAGTATAAAAATATGCTGAGTCTTATGAATCCTCCTAGCCAATCATCAAACTTAGGGGTAAAATTGGGGTCCTCTCAAAAGAAACATTTAAAGAGGGAACACAAAAATTGATTCTAGTGGTGCAGACTATTACCCTCAGGATGTTAGAAATCAGCTAATGAGTGAATGAAAACAATTCTCCATTGAGAAAATGTGACAACTTTAAAAAAATGTTATATTTACTAAAAACCTAATGAAAATATACCTCTTAAAGGAATCTATTGAATTAAAAAATTTACATTGTGGAAAACAATCAAGGAAATGATTCCCAGAGTTTATAAAGATATCTCAAGGAACCAGGTACTGTGGCACATGACTGTAATCCAGCTACTCAGGAGGCTAAGGTGGAAGGATCAAAAGTTCAGGGTCAGCTTGAGAAACTCAGACCCTGTCTCAAAATAAAATAGAAAGAACTAGGAATGCAGCTAAATGGTAGAATGCTTGCAATAGCAAGCATGAGGCCCTAATATCAATCTCCAGTACTATATACATATAAAAAATTTTTAAAAAATAGCTACCTCAAATTTTATCATAGATACCTTATGTAAGATGATAATCAAACCCATCCAAAGTGCAAGAAAATTTTGAGATATTGAAAAATAAATTTAACAGATGTATCCAAGATGAAATTCACCCCCCAAAACAGCTAGGTGTTATATTTTTAGTGGTAATATTCATAGTCATTTAAAAATAGTTCCTTTTTTTTTCAAAGTTAAAGTGTCTGCCTTATATTTGCAAAGCCCTGGGTTTGACCCTTCAGTTCCAAAAAAAAAAAAAAAAGTCAAGTTTCTGTTATTAGGATAAGATGGTCAAAACAGAATGTATGATTCATAACATGTTTTAATTATTATTAACATTTTAACAAATATAAAAACACATGGATTTGAAAGTTGTATTCGTCAAGAAATTATAGACTATTATACAACCAAAATATATTTCTAAAAAATATATTTTATAAATTACCTAATTTGTAAATATTTGTATTTCAAAAACACATTCTTATAAAGAGAGCTTCAGAGATACCATGCTCTCCTTAAAATAAATTATTTACTGGAAGAGTAAAATTTACACAAATCTATAGTGATATTTTTTATATTATGAAGCATAACTGTCAGATTTGAAAGCCAGATCAATATCTTAAAACAGCTTTAATGTCTTAGTCATGAAAATACATACTTTTTTATTGAAGAAACAGATAAAAATATTTTTTTCACAATTAAATGGAACAAGCAAAAGAATAAAAAGTTCCCTATCTTTCTGACACTAAAATATTCAAATGGGGAATAATAATATTAAAACCTAGGCCAAAAAAAAAAAAAACTCAATTGCTACATATACATGCTAAAGATACCAGAATATTCTATATAAGTCTCCCAAATATTCAAAATATTTATTAATATAAAGATAAAAAGGAATTTAGGTGGTGAATCATTCCAGTTCCTGCCAAGGACCTCTTTACCTGAATTCCCACAGATTCCTTTTCCTGATACATAAACTGAATATACTTATGATTCCAAATAAGGCAAATCACATACTGAACTGCTCAAGATTTCAAAAACTACAATCAATTATCATCTTGAATTTGAATTGTATTAAGAGAAACGTTTATTTAACTACTGTTACATATGACAGAGAAAATAAACTATTAAAATAAAAATATGACTTGATGGAAAATTTATGTTAAATGTCTAGAAACTTATAGAGGCTAGGGCTTACAAGACATAAGGCAAGAACTCTGTTTCCTTTTTTGCTTCTGGAGCTACTTCATCAATGATAACAATTTCTCTTTCAAGAAATTTTCTATTCAACCGTAGTAATTATAGTATTCAATTACAGTGGAACTATTTTTTCTTCAAAGAAAGGCATTATACTTACTGGTTAAGACAACAAGCTTAGAAATCATAGGCAACTACCATTAAATCCCATCTTTAAGCCTTAATTTTAGTTTCTTTATCTGTGAAACAGGATAACACCTGTAGCTTCTATATCATAAGTGAAGTTTAAATAAATAAAGCTTTAAAGCACTTAGAAGAACCTATGAAATTCTGGGTTTTGTTGTTGTTGTTGTTTGATACTGGGGATTGAACACACAGGCACTTTATATCCACAGCTCGCTCACTCACTCTATCTATCTATCTATCTATCTATACTTTGAGATAGGGCCTTGCTATGTTATTTAGGCAGGCTGGAACTTGAGATTCTCCTGCTTCAGCCTCCTGAGCCACTGGGATTACAGGCATGTACCACCATGCCCAGCTAAAACTCTGTTTCTTATGATTAGCTGATAACATTATTATAGTAGCAATAACTGGAGTATTAAAGCCTAGTCCAGACTAAATTCTATTTGGACCAAAGTGTTATATTTCTAAAGATGAATGTAAATGCTCTTCAACTTACAATGGGGTTACATCCTGATAGACCCATGGTAAATTGAAAATATTGTAAGTCAAATGCATTTAGTACACTTGACTTACCAAACATTATGCATTTAATACACTTGACTTACCAAATATTATAACTTAATAATACAGTTCATTTTAGGATATCAATCTGTTGATCACCTGGCTGACTGCTGGTTGCAGCTCATTCTTGCTGCCCAGCATAATGAGAGAATACCATACCAACATGTCACTGGCCTGGAAAATATTAACATTCAAAGTGTAATTTCTACTGACTTTGTGTCATTTTTGCACAATATTAACATTGAAAAAAATTCTAAATTAAACCATACTAAGTTGGGTACCCTTTTACATGAAATCAAACCATAACAGTAGTAGAAGGAAAACACATACACACACACACACACACAGAATGAAGCTTCTCTAAGCATGAAGCATGATGTCAAAATCTAATAGCACTGATGGGGTGCAGAAAAATGCTAACCATAATATGGCTCCTTGGAAAATGAAAAAACAGCAAACACAAGTTTGTTCTCTAACTTCCTCCTACCTTTCTTTCCTGAAATCTAACCATAAAATAATTCTCTTACCCCCTTTGAAATTGGGTCACAAGACCCTCCTTCCACAGGGTCCTGACCTATTTCTGAAGGGAAGGAATTTTACACACAGAGGCCAATAAGAATTTAGACAGGCCTTGCTAAGTTCCCTAATTTACTACCATTAGAACATACCATTTTGTACTCCAATAATCCTTTTTCACAATTTCTACAAAAAAGTTTTCCTTGAATCTTTGAGTCTTCATTTCAGAATGCTCCTGTGTCATACAAAATTTACATTAAATAAATTTCTCACCCTTTTCTATTATTAATCTGCCTTTTGTTAAAGCAGTCTTAGCAAAGAATCTTACAATGAGGAAAGAGCATATATTTCTTTTTTTTTATTTCTGTGGGCCAAATATTTATGTGTCCCAAAGTTTTACATGTAGAAACCATAATCTCCACGATAGTAGTATTAAAATGTGGGACCTTTAATAGGCAATAGGGTCACAAAAGCAGAATCCTCATGAATGGGATTAATGCCCTCTCTTATAAAAGAAGTTCAAAGGAGGCTTTTTGGCCTTTTCTGCCATGTGAGGAAACAGAAAACACCATCTATAAAGAATGGGCCTTCACCAGATGAAATCTACTGGTACCTTGATCTTGTACTTCCCAGCCTCCAGAATTGTAAGCAACAAATTTACATTGTTTATAAATCACCTTAGTCTAAGGTGTTGTGTTATAGCAGCCTGCACACATTGACACAACCACAACCATAAAAATGGTAGATATGACTACACAAAAATAAATATTTGAAATACAAAAAGCACTATAAATACAGGAGTATGATTTGGAGGAAAATGCAATAGTACTTTAAAATACCTTTAAACTTGCAGACTCTTTAATTTCTCATTCCATATCTATAAAATTATTGTAGAAAAATAATAAATAATGTGCATGTAAATTTTAGTAAAAAGAAATTGTCTCATATTTTAATGGAAGGGAGGAAGGAAGGAAGGAGAGAGCTTCAATGTTCAATACTAAAAATGAGATAATTTGTGAAATTTATTCCACAGTGTATGTATTAAATTGCAGCCATTAATTTATATTATAGAATACTAAATAATATTTAAAGATATTTATAGTATATTGTTAACTTAAAAAGTCAAGTAACAAAGTCAAAGAGATATACTCTTTTTATATAAAGAAAGACTAAATAAATATAATAGTGGATGGTGGAAAATAGGTGATGTTTCTTTTTCCATTTGCTTTCTAGAGAAACTATAACGTTTTTAAAGATATTTGTAAAATATAATGTGAGTGCTGGTCATGTGGCTTAGTGTTACAGTTCTTACCCTTCATGTGTGAGACCCTGGGTTCTATCTCCAACACTGCTAAGGAAAAAAAAATACACACACACACACACATATACACATATATACACATATTGTATACACACACACATATATACATATATATGCATATATACACATATGTATATACAAAATAAACCTTATCTAGAAAGAAAAAGTAGTCATATCCAATTGTGCAATTGCATAAACTGTCAGTTCGAATTCTTCTAAAACACAGAGATTTGTATTTTGCGGGTAAAATATTGAATGGAAAAAAATTTTCAGCAAAATTAAAATGATCATATTTAGCAATTTTATCATACCTAAGGACAGAAAGTCTGAAACCTTTAAGTATAAAAGAAAAAAAAAAATCCCATTACTGCAAAGAATGTACATGGAAAGGCCAGGCCAGTCATTTCCTGAATTACAAGAAAAGAAAAATGACTCCAACTCCAACATAGACTCAATTTTTTTCAGGAACAGATGAAAGCAAGGGAAAATTTTATCTTCTTAACGTAGTATGTAACTAAGTATCCTGGATGAAGATAAATACACCAAAGGTTAAAGAATATTATTAATATTCATTAAATCTAATTCCTACCAAAACATAAGTGGAATAAATTATGACACAGAAGTAAGTTATCTACTTTCTAAACATAATGAATACATGAGTGATTCCATTAAACCTCAATACCTAGTTATATTATCTTGCTTAGGCTGGAACTTATTTATCTTAATAAAATTTTTAGACTTGATAAATATGTGTCATACAGAATGCTGAATTGCTAATTTTAATTAAGAAACTGAAATTTCCTTGTCCAAAGAGCAGAAATCTAAAATTAGACATCAGGATCATATTTTCACTTCATAATTTACTAGTTATTTGAGTTAATCTCCCTGTTACCTTCCTCATTGTATACAAGAGACACTAAGAATAACAACAAGATGACGCTCAGAGCTTTGGGCAAAATTAAACAGGTTATATAACAGTATATAACAGCAATTTAAAAACTAATATAATATTATTAACTTTTACTTAGTTATTATAGATTATCAGTAATCATAATGGCTTTCACTAATATAATGATGACTTTTCTAGAAGGCACTATAATGTTTTATTTCTATTTTAATGAATTTGAAAGACAACTTCAAAAGAAGTATTAAGACGAGTATTATTGTTCTCATTTTTCATAGGCTAAAATTGAAGTTCAAGCACTTATGAAACTTCTCCAAGTATACATAAATGCAGCATAGAAAAATTTAAACCAAGAACTATGGATGCCAAAACACATGCTCTTTCCGTCGCATCGGATTATCAAAATAGAGTACAGACATCTCCAACTGAATGCCGGTAATTTAGCTCCTAAAAATGAGCTATGAAAAAGCTAAGTGGATATTTCCTGTTGCATTAAATAAAAAATATTAGTATGTATTATACATTAACCCTAAAATGCAATAGATTTCATAAAGTACATTAAAATCTTAAGCATCAAATTATAATATTTGTATATAAACTGCTTAAAATGCTGCTTCCTGATCAATAAACAATATGGTAATTAGCAAGTACCTGAGTTGGATGTAGTAGTGTGTTCAGCCTGGGCTTTAGCCACACAAAGCATATCACTTTTGTTTATATAAAATTTGCTTTTTGAAGAGACTACATCTGAATCTGACAATCTAACAACTATATCCAACCCTTTTTCATACATTATTTTATGAAAAGTATGTTGTATTCAGATAAATAATTTTTTCAATATAAACATTGGCTGAAAACTCTATATAAGAAATATATATATATGAAGTCTGCAACTTCTGTAATACATTGGTTATCTAACCATATATTAACTTTGGAGATGATTTATGGGGGTATCTTATATGTCATACATCAGCCCCAAAAGTTAATATTATTAAATAATACACTAATAGAAAACCAAATGAACTTATTTCCATTTAAAGGTAAGGCCAGACTGAAATCATTTAGATTGATGAAGAAAACATATAATGTTTAAAATATATGTATACTATGGAATTCTATGTTCAAGTCATAGCTTTAAATAGTAGGTCATAGATAAAACTATAAAGAATGGCAGGTGTGGTGGCACATGTCTGTATTTCTCAACAATTTGGAAGGCTAAAGCAGAAGGATTTCATGTTTGAAGCCAGCCTCAACAATTTAGCAAAATCCTGTGTTTAAAATAAAGAACAAAAAGACTGAGTATGCAGCTCACCTGGGTTCAACCCCAGTACTGAAGAAATAAAAAACAAAAATAGACAATGTACAATATTCACTTTCTCACATACATTTTATGATTATTTAAATGCTATAAAGTTTATATTAGAATCCCTATTTATTTTAAGGGGAAAGGGTAATATGCACCCCAGGAAGATGAATAGGACAGTCAAATTTCTTTTCTGAAATATAATGCTTAATTGGACACACTGTAAGCACATTCTAACCTATCTTATACCTCATTAGAATTAAGATTTAGTTGAATATCTCTCTTTATCCTGGATAATAGGAATCGATGATCTAAAGATAAAGACTTAGAACTGGGCACCATGGCACCTGCCTATAATCCCAGCAACTCCAGAAGCTGAGGCAGGAGGATCACAAATTCAAAGCCAGCCTCAGCAACAAAGCCAGGCCCTAAGCAACTTAGCAAGACCCAGTCACAAAATAAAAAATAAAGGACTGGGGATGTGGCTCACTGGTTGAGTGCCTGTGGGTTCAATACCTGCTATCAAAAAGAGAAAGAAAGATAAAAACTTATTACATGACTTATTTTCCACTGTCTTCTTTACATAAAGTAAATTTCATTTAAAGAACTCTTGTTTCCCTTTTTATACAGAAGAAAAAAAAAGGAGAAAAGCAGGAAGGGAGAAAGAAGGAAAGAAGGAGTTACTTAATAAAGGGGCAGAAGCATTTTCACCAAAGGAAAACAAGTCCCAGTTTTAATGTAATCCTTTCCTTGAACTATGTTGCTGTCTGAGATCATTTGAAAATATTTGTTTTGATTTGTAGTTTTTTTGCTTTGACGGTATAAACAAATTAAATCTGGAGATAAATTCAGAGCTTTGAGAAGATCAACAAACAGGAAAATAGTCACATATCAAATTTGGGCCAGGAGAAACCAGAGTACGTGATAATTTAAAAAAGCCTTATCCCATGGCCCCTTATTTGACCCTGTCATCTCAGTGGATGAAATTTAGGTTTGTCTAAGTTAAATCTGTATTAAAAATAAAAAACTTACTTCCAAAATTATAAACTAATAGATAATAATAATTAATAATGAATTCATCAAGATCAAACATAAGATTCCTTAATCTGTGAGAAGTTATCAAAATTAGATATAACTGTCTGTGTCCTTTAATTCACCATATCTCATAAATGAAGCTATGGCGAAGGTAAGTCTTGCCTCTGATCTTAAGCACTATTTTAACACTGCTGTTTAATGATAGTAATTTTCCAAAATTTCATTAAAATCATATAAAATGCCAGCCAATAGGTTTAATAATTCCATTTTTAATAGCGTGAGCAAGGTTTTGGCTCTGGATGCTTAAAAAAGTTTTGCATAGCAATTACATTAAAAATATATACATATTTGCATCTATTAAATATTTCTGAATATTTTATTTCTCCCTTATAAAAATTAAATATTTAATTTGACCAATTTATCTGTGCTTTGAATTTAAATTTTATATATGTTTTAAAATACTCATGCAAAAATATTCTGTCATTAAAAATTGTGTCCATAGAACTGGCAGGGCAGCTTATAAAATCTCTAGAAGAATTCAGTATAGTTGAAATTAATAAAAATATAAATTTATATCTAGATCCTACCCATTTCATTACATTTCAACATTATGCATGCATCAATTCTTATTTTCCAAAGACTTTTTACAGATGCTGCAAAGTGAATCCAGGTGTTTAAAATCACTGTAATTAGTAATTAAATTACATAAAAATGACTGTTTACTTAGGAAAATATGTAAAAGCTAGATTAATATTAATTATAAGAAATCAGGATGATTTTCCCTCTTACTTTTTTATTCACTCTTTTTATTGACTATTTATTAGGTGTATGACCCAATTAGAAACCTTCAGCTTTTCCCACCTAAAACAGTTGTCATTAGAAATCCTTTAATAAATTTTTATAAAATATTTCAGACAGCAACTCTAACTAGCACATAACTCATATTTACACAATACAATATACAGCAGCATCATGAATAAATTCATTGGTGAATGAGATATAGAAGATGGGAGAATGGAATCAGAAAATGAAAAAAAGAGGGCCATATAAATGACATAAGTCAGTTGCTTTCCTAAATTACAAAATTGTTAATAATAATAATTCAGTATAGGAAAGAGCTCAATTCTGTGCCATTAGCTCTATCCCCAGATAGTAATGTGAAGGTAGGGAAGAAACAAACAAACAAAAAAGTAAACTACACTTAATTTTACCAGCAAGATACCATTTTTTTTTCTGTTTTTCTTTTAAGTATTTTTTAAAACTATATACTACTTTTCATACTATTGAAGTGATACATAGTTGTTTTAAGAAATCTGGACATAATAACATCCTACAAAACATTTAAAACATCTGTAATTCAAGAATCCAAAGACAAAGACAAAACCTATTTATAGTTGTTTCTTTCTTCTATTCATTTTTCTATACAAAAAGTATGTAAATTATAACCTACTTTGTAGTACGCTATGAGTAAAATTTTCTATGTGCTTCTTTCACTTATCAAACTACATATTCCATATAATATTTAGTATAATATTATACTTTCAAAACATTTAAGAGCTATATAATACTCTATCCTATTGCTTCATCATAATTTATTTAAAAGTTATTTCATTAAAGGAATTTAGGCTGTTTACAATTTTACACTTGCATAGACAATGATTATCATCATTTTGAAGATTTATCTTTTTTTTTAGTAACATTTCAGATTTCCTTCTTTAGAAGATATTTTTAAGAATAGATGTCTTCATCAGAGGTATCAGTTTTTTAAAAGGCTTTTGATATGCACTGTCAAACAATTTTCCCAAAAGTTTGTACATATTTATGATTCAGCAGTTTATGAAGGTAGTTCTTGATCATGCTCTAACTTTATGCTTCAAGAGTGTGGTGACATCAGCAAAATACAATCTAGTGAAGCAATTTTAATGCCTTTGCAATTTAATATTTTTATATTTAATTTAAATGTCATATATTGAAAGGCTTGAGAGATCGTGTCAAAATGTATTCACAATTGTTATTTTCTCTACTTCCCAGTTTAAAAAAAACTGTGACTATCTTCTCCAATTTTATCATAATGCCACTTGACTCAGAACTGTAGCTCCACATACAAATTTTTTTTTTTAAAGAAATGATAATATCAGAAAGTGTAGGATTTAGGCTGGGGCCAAAGCTCAGTGGCAGCACACATACTTAGCATGCATGAGGCCATGAGTTCATTCCCTACCACAAATGAGAAAGAGGGAGGGGGGAAGCAAAAAACAAAAAAGGAAAGAAAATATGGGATTTAGAGTATTGGAACTCAAAAAGTAATACCCCAAAATATGACACTTCAGACTTCCTGCTTAAAGTACATGGGGAGCAGCAGATGCATGGGAGGGCTTTCTCTAAAGTCCCCTTATCAACCAAAAGACCTAATCTACCTTTGACTACTTATACAGCTCATTGGCAAAGATCTTGTCTAGCTAGGCACAACACCCTGGGTTGGATCCCCAGCACTTGGGGGAAAAATCTCTTAGGGGAAATACATCACAACAACATTAGCAACCTACACTAAAGCCCAGAGGACTGTTGTTCTAGGCCATTGTATTTACTTTGGTCCCTGTTACGGTTTATATATTAGATGTCCCCCAAAAGCTCATGTGTGAGACAATACAAGAAAGTTTAGAGATGAAATGATTGGGTTATAACAGCCTTAACCTGATAAGTGTGTTAATTTCCTGATAGGAATTAACTGGGTGGTAACTGTAGGCAAGTAGGTTGTGGCTAGAAGAGATGGGTCATTGGGGATGTGCCTTTGGGGTATATATTTTGTTTTTGGAGAGTGGAAGTGTCTCTGTGTCTGCTTGCTGGGGCCATCTCCCCAGCTGTTTCCTCTGCCAGGCTCTTCCATCATGATGTTCTGCTTCATCTCAGACACAGAGCAATGCAGTTGGCCATCTACTGACTGAGACATCTAAAACTGTGAGCCCCAAAATAAACTTTTCCTCCTCTAATTGTTCTTGTCAGTCTTTGGGTCACATTGGTAATAAAATCTGCTAAATGGTATCAGTGTTTCACCATAAAAATCATTCACTAACCTCTGAAAATGCCCACATACCCAACTTTCCAGGATGGCCAGAAGTTTCCTTACAGGAGTTTGAGAAGTAAATCAGAGGGGAAAAAAATCAAAATAATAATGATAACAATAACAACAGAAAATTACCAAACCGTAGATTAGTTTGAAGAGACACACAAATATCTAGAAAAGAGATCATAAACTTTTATGAGAAAAGAGATACTAACCATCAGAATGGCCTTTGACTTTTCAATGGAAATATTACAAGAATTATAGAGGCTTCAAAATTCTCAGAAGAAGTTGCCTGTGTTCAACAAAACCATCAATCAAGCATCAGGGCAAAATAAAGATGTTTTAAGCCTGTAAAGAGTCAAAAAACTTTCCCAGGCTTTCTTTACAAAAAGTACTGGATGCAGGTGACATAAAATCCTAATACATAAAAGCATAAAAGTTCCAGGGTGACAGTTATGTCTGGCCTAGAAACAACAGATGAAATTGGTGCCAGACAATGAAGAATTACAACAGGAATATCTCCAGGCCAAAAACAAAACAAAATCTTAGGATGGTTAATATAGCTAATAGATTACTGTATTAAATAGATAATTTAGAAAATTTATTAACAATAAATTTAATAGTTTTGTTTATATATGTTAATAGGATATTTGGGAACAAATAGCAATAGCTACAATAGATATACAGAAAACAACAACCACCACCAAAACAAACAAACAAACAAAAAAACCTAGGAAAATATTAACTCCAAAATATTTTCTAAATGTGTAAGAAAGAATTTTTTAAAATTGTTTAAATTTGTTCTGATTAGTTATACATGACAATAAAATGCATTTTGATACATCATACATACATGCAGTGTAACTTCTCATTCTTCTGGTTGTACATGATGTAGAATCACACTGATCATGTAGTCATATATGCACATTCTACTATCCTTCCTCCCCTCCATATCCCCTTCCCTCCCTTTGCTCCCTTCTACCTAATCCAAATTTTTAAAAATCATAATACATGTCTTGTTTCAAACAACAGTCATATAAATATTAAAAATATAAATACCATTAATTTCACAAACAACTGTGAAATCTTCGTAAGTAAAATACAAGAAACATACCTGGGACTGCTGAGTGTGATATCTTAAAAAATTAAATTTTCAACCAAGAAAACAATTCATAAGTGAATAATATAAATCATTTCTTACAAAAAACAAGAAATAACTATAAAAGCACAGAACTGACCGCAGAAAAAAACAGAGCAGTTAAAAATGGTAATTATTAGGAGCAGAACTGGATTAGGGTGGGGAGAATAACAGAGATATTAGAAGCCTGTTTCTTTTCATTCTTATTTTCACTTTAAAACTATATCTATATAATACTTCTGTAAAATAATTATTTTTTAAAATATCTTAATAAATCCCATCCTAAAATTTTATTCTTTTATAAGGCAAAATGGGAGAGAGAAGGACAGAGAACAAAGGCTGAGGGAAGTGCCAGGAGGGGGAAGGAATGAAAGAAAGCAAAAGAAAAATAGGGAATAGTCTATAAAACATCTTAGAAAGCAGCTTTCTTAAAATGTTTTTAATTAAATGTAAAAGAGGTAATCAAAGTAATTTAACCTGATTGCTAATTACTGTCTCTGGAATGAGTTAATTGTTGTACTATATTTGTAAATAAAAAATAAGTATCAGTGAAATATAGCTTAATTACTTAGACTGTAGGTCTTCATTTACTCGCCTTATCACCACTGTAATTCAGTCTACTTCATCTCGTGCATAATGTCCACAACTACTAAGCCAAGCATGCTGCCTCTACCCAGCTCAGGTTGATTTCTCAGAAAACCATGTAATCAAGATGGCACTCCCAGCTTAAGTATCTGCAACAGTCCATCCCCTGGGTTTAAAGGTACAGCCTGGCTTTGAAGACCCTGACTCCACCTACTTCTCCTCACATCAGATAAATCTGAACAAATCCTTTATTCTAGTCATTAATGTCTTTTTCTTACACTGTCATTCTCCCTAACACAACCTAGAAAACAACCTCCATGGATCATGCTGTTTGGTCATCACAGAAAGTTTTCTATTTTTCTCTTCAATCTACCTAACTTCTCCCCATCTGTCATAATCCAACTCAAGTGTATCACTATAAGATGTCTTCTATGAAAACTATACTGCATGTTTAACCCTTTACTAAATTACTCACAAACACTATCTTCTCCTCATAGCACCTATTTAAACATGCTCCTATTCTCTAATTTTGTATTGTCTTTTCACTATTTTATTTTCTTACAATTGTGAACAATTGTAGATAGCAGGAAACTTAATGAATTTCTCTATATTCATAGAGATTAAAATCACAAATGAAGCTCCATTAATGCTTTCTGATTAACTGTTTTTTAAAAAAATGTTTCATAGAATACAATGCATTTTAGTGCACATGCCACAGACTCTGGATATGTTGAATGATTGATTGATTAACCCACTTTAAATTTATTGAATAAACATATTGTACTTATAAAGCTGTCAGATCCCTTGATTATAGCCTTCATGTTATTTAACCATCACTTTTCATCTTTCTGATATGAATCTTTGCTTTAGCACATATCAAGATATGTTGTCTCACATTCCAATTTTCCAATTTAGAAGAAAATAAATCAGTACATAAAAATTTTTAAAAGACTATTTAGATATATGGGTAATAAAAACGTTCATATCAGAATTTGTCACTAAATTTTCTTCATAATTTATCTCTCTCTTTATTACCAATTAAAATAAAATGGAATTTAAAATGTGGCATAACAAGTATTGAGTGGAAGGGGCTTCAGAAAACATTTCTTTGAAATTCATGTTACCCGAATTTTAATATTTCAGAAATAAATATTCAAACAGAGTTTTGAAATCAAGAAGAATACTATGATAAGAAAGAAATGTCAGAAAAGCTTTGGTTTTACTGGGTGCAAAACTTTATTTCCAGTAGAACAAATATGTGCCCCAATCAGAAACTGTCATTCTAGTTTTGAGGGATGTTTTATTCTAATTCTCCCCTTCTATCTCCATATGACAAAAGGTACATAGATGGGTTGTAGCTACTTAATCTATTTTAGAGAAATTAAAAATATCTCTCATTTAGAAAACTGGCATGTAAGGTCCCTTGTCTCCAGGCAACAAGTTGTCAGGAGTCACACTGTCTTTCTGGAAAGAAACTTTGTCCTAAACAAAAGAACTGGTTTTGTCTCAGTTCCTGGAAATTTACATAACTATATTAGGGAAAACAGAAGCAAAATTGAGTAAGTTAGCACGAATAGAGTGGAGAAGATTTGTATCCCCTTGAAGAGACAATTAAAAACAAAGTTTTCTTTGTCAACAAGCCAGCTTCCATGTTGTATATAAAACACACAAATCTTCCTGCTAGTAGTGTACTTGACTATCATAGCCTTCATAGAACAGTCTTGTTTTGTCCCATTTGCTTTGCACATTTTTTAAACAATTACCTTTAGTAACTTAAAGAGAAAATTTGGCACAGAAAGTTTGTTAAAATGTACATTGAGGCTTCCTGCCAAGGAAACGCTATAGAACAGGTGCTGTCAGAGTCAGGGGGTGGAAGCAAAAGAAGGGAACTAACAGACAGTGTAAGCATAGGAAATGACCCCAAGCAAGGGAGTCTGTGCCTCCTATTGCTCCTACCACCTGGGCCCAGCTAGCAACCAGCCCTGACCAAAAGCCCAACTCACAGGTGTTTACAGATCCCTCTGGCAGGACTGGCCACATCCTCTGTATTTTTTTCCCCCTTTTACTAGAAGATACTATTTTGTGAACTTGTGGTTGAATTTCCTACACCAAATATTGAGGGAATTAGTGGGGATTTTCTAATTTGTTTGAACACTTTTTTTTTTTCTTTTAAGTAAGTTAAATAATCATTTTTGTCTTATATTACAAATTCTTATTGAAAGGTATCTTATCTGATGAGATACTGTAATTTCTGGATGGTTTATTTGGGCTCTTTTACATTAAGGAAATAATCGAAGCTTTATTTTAATTATTAAAAGTCCATATTTACTTTTAAAGACAAAGAGTCATGTTTTTGCTGAAAAAAAAATGTGGAATTTTGAAAATGTTCCAAATGTCACTGTAATTTGAACTTTCTCATTTGTAAGTTATTTCACCTGGACCAGCTATTGACAAGAAATGCATTGCAGTTAATAGATCAGATGCCATGAGTTATTTCAGACCAAGTATTGATTTTGGAAGAATAGGGACAAACTCCTACACCAAGTGTTCTTGGTGAAGTCCTCAGTGCTCACTGTGACTATGCATCATGGAACACTAGGTAATTGAAACACCCTGGTTCTATTATTCTTATTTCCGCCTCCTTTTTTACTTTATATTATACTTTTAAAAATCTGGCAATTCTAACCTGTATTTTGACTGATTGCAAGCCAGAAAAATGCCCATTATTCCAAAACAACAGGCAACATGTCTTTCAGAACTGTCTCCTCTTCACTTGGCAAAACATTAAGATTACCCCTGTGAACAGCAGGGCAATAATCAGTTACTCTAAATTTAACAGATGCTTCTTGGCACCCTTGTTCATCTTTTCTTTATTGCTTGAATATTCTATATGTCTAGATGTTTTGTTTTTAAGAATTATTTGCCTTTGGAGAACAAAATATTTTAAGTGACCTTCCAAAACTATTGACTTTATTGAAACTACTAGCTTATGATGACTCTTTATCCCTGTGCCACTAAAAAAACCTGAGAGCTGATATGCTATTTTCAGCAGTCCAGGAGAGAGTTCACAATCCTTCCAGAAATTAATGTGCATGCATACACACACACACACACACACACACACACACACACTCCAATGGTTTCAGGGAAAATCTGGCAGTAAGGTGGTCATAAAATAGAATATTTTAAAAAAATAAATCCAGAAAACTGTGTCAGAGAAAAGTCTCTAGAATGGAGAATTTTACAATGGTCAGAAAGATAGGGTCCACACTGAGTTTAACTAAACTCAAAGTATTCACACTGTGTAATAAAATAATTTTGTATTTCATGAACTATAGTACTATATTTTTAAAGGCTAGTCATTCAATTATTTTTTACAAAAGAAGTTAAATTTATCTGCTCAGCCTAATATCTTATCATATCCACTTAATGATCATTACCCTTTTATCTTTGTATAGAAGAAAGCTTTTGTTATGTATTTTTACTATGTATTTCTAGAGTGAGTTAAATGTAAAAATTAGATATACTGGTTATTTCTTCTTTTGCTAAAAATTACCTCCAATTATTTTTCTTTCCTCCAAACTCTTTTCACTTTAAGAGATCTTATTGACATATAATTATTTTTAAATTATTTTAATTGAATTTTTTATTGATTTTCTGTGGTAGATTGTGAATCTAAAAGTAAAGAGGAGATGTGGAAAGGAGCTTTGCCATTTGTGATACCTGATCAGAGATAGGAGAGTACAGGTCATATGTAGTCAACTTTCGAGGGAAGTTTAACCCTATTGGGGTTAAACTTTTACATTCCATTTTATGGTTCCATGCTATAAATATTGAGAGACTGCTATGTACAAAACACTGCAATTGATCTTGGGAAACCAAGATGAATTAGACCATGTCCCTGCTCACATAGACCTTATATCTAAGAAATAGATTCTATTTATATTGGTGTAAAGGAGGAAAAGTAGCTCAAATTTCCTAGTTATCTATCATAAGCTCGCACCGAAAATTTCATCAGTCTGTCTTGAAGTCTTTCCAGTTTACCTCCCAATGTTCATGACAATATCTGAATTCCTATATATGGCTCATGAGGATGTGATTTTCCTTTCCTTACTTCAGATAATGTTCCTTAACATAACACTATACTTCAGATATCATGATCTACTTTATAAGCAAACTTTAATATTATTCTACCTTTCTGTTCCACATCATACCCTGAGCAGGGATCCCTAGACAGGATTAGGTGCCAACCTCATTTCTCATATCCCATATTATCCATACTGTTTTACCTATCATGCTATGTCTTACATGCCTCTTTTCCTGACTGATTCCCACTAGACTAAAAAAATTTGAGATGGTTAATATTCTTCACAATTGTATCCTCAATATAAAGTACCTAGCACTTAATAGTGCTCAATAAATATTTATTGAATGAATGAGAGAACTGCTTTCACTTCTGTTTTCCAAGAGAAGACAATATTGCTAATTAGTCTAATCCATGATCTTTCAAGTTAAAAGTAGTAAGCTAAATAAATCTCAAATGATAGCACAATCTATAACTAATTATATTGATTAAAATCTCTTTAAGTATAATTATAGGAAGATTTAGTTTAATTTAATATTCAATAAAAATTGCTAGCAATTTCTAATTAGTTTTTTTCAAATCCATATTAACTTAGGATTCAAACACCACTGTGATGCATTTACATAAACTAATTCATATAATTTCTTAGCAGAGTATATGGCTCAAAGTCTTCAATAATACTAGTATAATAGCTATAGTGCTAGTGTAATGGTTTACAATAATGGCAATGATGAATGTGTATCAATTAAATTGATACAAGCTATAAGAATGACATGTATTTAAGATGAATTTCCACATATATTAAGTTCTTTCAAAATATAGGAAAAGAGCCAAATGTCTTCTTTGCAAATAATACTGTTATTTGTATTATAAATTAAATATAATATCAAACTATTGTATTGGGGATAAGAATATAAAATACAATTGTATAATTTTCCGAAGCTTTGTAATGCATGGAATAATCCCCCTAAATGACCAAATAGATAATCAAACAATTGACTATAAATGCTTTTGGCAAAAACAGCAGTTACAGAGAGTAAAAGGAAAAAGTTTTCATTTTTTCTAACTGTTCAAATGTCTTTACAAATATTTATAAATGGTCACCAAAAGAGGACTTACCTGGGGTCACATGGAAAAGTCCCTACACCATCAAAAGTTATTTCCAATGTCCAGCTGGGAGATCTAAAACAGAGAATAACAAAGACAGTTTGTGACAAAGCTGACACATAGTATTCTGGAAGAAGTGAAATCAATTGTGACATTTTTCATTTATTTGTAAATGCCTCTTTGGCAGTACACTCACTCAAAACGACAGTTGCTTCTTGCAGAAAAAGGGAGGTGATGGTAAAATAGAGGAATCCTGACAGATGCTTTAATGAGATTCTGCATTAGGGCTATTCTAACACTGTCACCCAACAAGGAGCTTGCCCTTCATTTTAAATATCATAACTCAGTAATTTAGAAAATGTTATCTCTATAAAAAACTAAGCCAGCCAGATCTTAATAGCCACCACTAGTTTATTTCCCAATATCTTTCAATTGAAGAAAACATCCATCCTAAAGCAAGTACCTAAATGACTGTCAGCTACACAGACTAATTACCTCTTCTCATTAAAAGACTACTCTTTATTAAAAAGAGTAATATGGAGTGTGACTGAACAACTGAAGACACACTCTCCAGTAATGCAATATTTTCTTAGAGGTATCTTTAACTCCATACTTTCAGCAAAGGACAGATCATCCAGACAGAAAATCAACAAAGGAACAAAGGAGTTAAATTACCTCTTATACCCAATAGACCCAGCAGACATCTACAGAACTTTCCACCCAAAAGCTGCTGAAAATAATTTTTTTCTCATTAGCACATGGAAAGTTTCCAGGATAGATCGTATGAGAGCCCACAAAAATGTCTCAACAAATTTTAAGAAGCTGAACTCATATTTGGTATACATTTTAACCATAATTAAATATAACTAGGTATCAATAACAAGAAAAATTGTGGAAACTATACAAATGCATGGACATTAAACAACTTACTTTTGAAGAAGCAATGAAGGAATCAACAAAGAAAAAAAGTCTTAAAATTTCTTGAAACAAATGGAAGTAGAAACACAGAATACCAAAATCCATGGGCTAAAATAAGAATAGTATTAAGAGGGAAGTTTATAGCAATTGTTGTCCCTAGTAAAACGGTAGAAAGATCTCAAACAACCTATCACCACATCTCCAGGAACTAAGAGAAAATAAAAGTAAAACAACATTGGTAGAAAGAAATGAATAATAAAGATCAGAACAGAAATAAAAGAAACAGAGACTAAAGAAACAATACCAAAGATTAATGAATCAAAAGGAACAAGATTAGAATGTTGAAAAACTATCTTCACTCCTATGTTTGTTGCAGCATATTCATAATCACCAAGAAATGGAAACAACCAAAGTGTTCATCAGCTAAAGAATGTACAAAGAAAATGTGCTAGTAAATATGAAGGAACACTATTCAGCCCCAAAAACAAAACAAAACAAAAAAAAAAATGTGAAATTCTGTCATTTGCAACAACATGGACTAAACAGGAGATCATTATTTTACGTGAAATAAACCAGGCACAGGAAGACAAAAAAAGCATATAGTCTCACTCATATAAAAATCTAAAAATGTTGATTCCCTAAAAGTTGAAAACATAACAGTGGCTGGAGAGAGTAAAGGAGGGGAGAGGGTGGGAAGGTATTGATCAATGAGTCCTGAGTTATAGTTGGGAACAAGAAGTTCTGGTGTGCTAATTCACAGCATTGTGGCTAGAGTTATCAATAGTATACTGTACATTTCAAAAAACTAGAAGAAAGGATTTTTCACCATAAAGAAATGACAAAGGAGATGGAAACTAATTTAAACAATATACAATGTATACATGTATTGAAATATTAAATGGTACTCCAATAATATTTTTTGTTTACACATAAGATACAATTAAATTTATAACAATTTTAAATAGCATCTTGACCAAATACAAGAACAAAAGTATCAACAGCAGTAGAATAAAGAAACTCTGTCTTTAGTTCTATCTCATCCAATAATGGATTTTGTAATTGAGTTCTCTTAACACAAAAATGAGATTAGCATTTCTTCCTTAGTAAGTAGAGCTATTAAAGCTGTTTTGATTCTTAAAATACCTGAGTATCTTATATTCTTGTAATATTTCCAATAAATATGGCAATAAGCACAATTATATTTTCATAGATTACTTGTGTTAAGATGGAGTGTTGGTAATTTTGCTCTACTAGTCAACTGGCTAATTTTCAAAAATTGTTCAGTAGAGCTCATAAATAAAACTGCTTGAGAAGCTCAACGTGTGCAAACTCACAAAGGTCCCCAATGCCTTATGCTATCTTCAGTTTACCTACAGCAGTAGTTCTCAAACTTACCTATACATTAAAACTACAAAGAACAATTTTATAAATCTAACTGCAGACCAATCAAATCAATACATATTTTTAAGAGCACCCCAGGTGATTCTCATATACAAGTAGGGTTGAAAATTATTGACCTAGAGTCTGATTCTATTTCCAATAAACAGCTTCACACTGAAATAATTTGTCTTTGCTTGGCAGAGTCCTACTTCATCCTCAATATCTTTTTTTCTTTTTCTTTTTACTTTTTTTTTACCAAGCAACTCTGAAGAGGAGGACCACATCAGGGCAATCCTGATTAGCTCAGCCAATCAGTGGTATCATTTTCTCTGCCAGGAATTGATTTAGGGGTATATATGTTAACTGCATCTAGCCAGTGATTTTCTGGGGGTTTCTTACCAAAGTTCCCTACCTTCTAACAAAACCTTTTTGCTCTTGCTGTTGTGTACGGATGTAATGCCTGGAACTACTCTAGCCACCTTGTGAGTATGGATGAAGTTGGTCTGAGGACAAAACTAACACTGAGGATTCAAAGCAAAAAGACAGAAACAATGGACTCTGCAACAAGGCAACAATGTTATACAGCTACCGAATTAGTGTATCCCACTTCTGGAATTCACACACTACAAAGCACTTTGAAGTTGGAGAGCATCCCAAACACTAAGCCAAAAAAAAAGTAATATATCTCCAATAGATTTTGCTATAGGACTTTAAAAATAAAAAGACTCTACATATACACTCATACACAAAAGGACTATATCCCAATCCTATGTTAAGTCAAATATTTCTTTTTTTGTTTACACTTTGAAATATTAAAGTATTATGCAAACTGATGAAAATTTGTTCACTTTTTACTACAAACTGAATATTATCTTACTTTTATTTAATTGATACTATTTTTTACTAAGAATATTGTATATTATATAAATATAAAAAGTTTAATAGTATTTTCAGTCCTATATTTTTTCAGAAGTACTACTTTGTTCTAATATATACATATGTGTGTGTGTATACACACACAGTGTACATAAAATATTTTCTATGGCATACATAAATACACCCATTTGACTTATGAAATTGTTACCATGCATATAGTTTGGTTGGTTTTGTTTCTGTATCAGAGATTGAATCCAGAGGCTCTCAACCACTGAGTGACATCCTCAGCCCTTTTTATTTTTTGAGATAGTCTCACTAAGTTGCTCAGGGGTGGCTTTGAACCTGCCATCCTCCTGCCTCAGCCTCCTGAAACACCGAGATTACAGGTATGCACCATTGTTCCCAGCAAATATGGAATTTTAAAGTGAAGAGAAATGAGTTTTTAAAAATAATTTATCACAACAATCTCATGACTTCATAATAATCTTGTTTCTAATTGATTCTGTGCATAGCTTGCATTTCTTTTAAGTAGTATGTTATATTCTCACATGTCTACACTACAATTTTGTTTCTGAAATGTATTATTTTCTTTAAGCAATAATTTCTTGGATCAGACAACACTGAGGATACTTTGAAATGATGCTTTATTATAAACCACACAGTTGGGATGAGATTAACTGGAATTTATTCTAAGATCTACCATGAAGTTTTAAAATGGTATATACACTGTACTCACCATGCTCTAATTTGATACTTTAAATCTGTTTACTTCCAAACTCTGGGTTCCTTTGTGTTACTTATACCTCTCTCTACATCCTCTGTGATTCCTATATTATTTATTTAATAATATAAAAAATTTACCAATATTTTCATGGAGAAAGAGGAGATTAAACTACCTTTGGTGGATGGGACTCTTTATAGAGCAGAGGACAACATGCATTAGGAATAGAATGTACAAGTAAATAGAAATGATCAAACGGGGAAAAATAGAAATTGTGAGGAAATAGTGAGAGGTCTCCATGGTATAATGCTTTCTCCCACAACCCATCCAATTTTCAATTAATTGATAAATTTATAACTGTCATGGAATGTTTAATGTGACAAGTTTCTTGCAAAAGACAAATGGGGAATACAGTTTGGTATAGGACCAACTGAGTGTGGAAAGATTAAAACTGAGGAGGTACAGTGAAGAAGAAAAACAGTGTTGGGAAAAAAGAAGGGCTGAAATTCTAATTTTTTTTTTTTTTTTTTTTTTTTTTGTGGCAGGGGGACTGGGAATTAAACCCAGGAATGCTTAACCACTGAGCCTGTCCCCAACCCTTTTTTATGTTTTATTTTAAGACTGGATCTTGCCAAGTTGCTGAGGCTAGCTTTGAACTTGTAGTTCTCCTGCCTCAGCCTCCTGATTGGCTAGGATTACAGGTATGCACCATCATGTCATGCTAAAATTGTAACTGAGATTCTAATTGAATCTTGGATAGGTCAGGATGAGATATGGGGAAAAGGGATGGGAGGACGTGTCAAGTGAATTTTCACACAGCATAATTTTAGAAACTTTGGTGTACATTTCTGTCTCCCTTACTGTTCTATAAGCACCCAAGAACAGTGTTGCATCATTTACTCTTTGAATTATATCAAAATTCAATAAATGATTGAATTTGAGTGGAAGAGCCATTTTAAAAATTAGTCAAGCTCTATGACCCATTTCCTTTTCTATTCAAGTATTTATAAAACTTCTCAGTAATGATAAGGACTTCTAAGAGCTTGAAATCTCATGGGCTGAGTTTGGTTTGGAATCATCTCTATTTTTGGATCACTTTCTTCTATGCAGAGGTTCTAGGGTCAGCATCCTACTTCTCAACTTCTATTCATTAACACTGTTTTGGCAAAGATTACTAATTAATAAGACTAAGAGAGGTTCTGTAAATTGGAAACATTCCAGTATATTTTCTTGACCTCACCTGGAGCTCTGAGCTCCTTTCTGGCATTCTTCCCACTCTAAAAAAAAAAAAAAAAGAACTTTTATGACATAGAAATAGATCTGCATGCTTTAAAATTTATAAGTGCTCACATCTGACTTCAATCCTCTTCATCCAAGGACAGGGACCTTACATTATATCTACATACATCCTTACCCAAGGCTGAAGCGGACTTTCACAAAGTAGAAACATAATAAATGTTTGGTGCATTGAACTAAATTATAAATGAAGTACCTATAGCTTGTTCTGTTTCTATTATACTAAACTACCCTTATAATGATTTCATCTACTTTTTGGAGCTTTAAAGTATCCATTAGAGTCAGATACTTTATTTCAGAGAATAGATGAAAACTGATTTTTAGAGTTCTAGGAATTTTTAAGAAGAATTTAATATTTGAAATGTATTTCTAAAGGTAAGTCTTTATTTCTTGCGAATCCCATGTCATTCATAGAAATATATGAAAAGTCTTAAGAACCATCACCATTTCAATTGTAAACATTAAGGAATATTGCATTACAATATAGATAGGTAATTTGGAAGCCCAGAAGAGCAATAATGATTAACAACACACTCTAGAGGGAGTATAAATTTTAATGGCATAACTCATAAAATCCATGTTTCAAAAGTTACAAAACAGAATAAAATTTACCAAAAAGCAAATAAATCATTTTACTTTGTGGTTTCTTGCCGCGACCCCTCGCCGGCAAGGGAAAACACGACACAGGATTCTTCTTTCAGCAGTTTATTCAGGCCTTGATTCATGTATCATCTTCTAGTGACCCGTCGCCGAGCGCCCAAGCACAGCCTAATAAAGCCTCCAGCATACCAATCTTAAGCTGCCACGTGGACCTTTCTCATAGGGTGGTAAGGGATTGCGTGCCAATTCTCCATATTAGGAGTTGTTTATCACAGGCCACAGTGGAAGCCGGCGCCATCTTCTAATGGCGGCCACGGTCTAATTAGAACGGCTCACCACAGTTTCTTTCTTCATCTCTGATTTTTAAATAATCAACATCATCCTCCAGCGCAAATTAACTATACTTACCTTCAAATAAAGTACAGGAATTTCTGAATTGATTAAAAAGGGCTAACTCTCAATTAATTCTCTTCCTGGTAAGTTCTGCCCTCAGTGTTTATTCAAATTTATTTTTAGGAAGATAAAGCAGGATTTAGGGAGGTAGCCTTTACAAGAATTTTATTTGCTGATGATAAGGATTTTATTTCCTGATGATAATGATGCATAATGCCTCTTGAAAGATGATGAGTGAAAAGGTAATCCCAACATCACTCTAGCATTGATGGAAACTCTATTTAAGTGCTGGTCTCAATTTCAAACTCTGAACCAAGAACAAAGAGAATGGAGAAAAAAAGAAAAAATATAAAGAAAAAATGCAGAAAGCCATGAAAATAATAGAATAACAACTAAAAAGACTAGAATTTTAGAACTAAATGAGCAAACATGAAAGAAAATATAATGAACATTGGGAAAGAATACTAAGGATAAACAAATACCATGCATATAAACACAGGGCCAAATAATCTCAAACATCAATAAACAAGTTTTTTTTTTTAATAACAGTAGCTAGATGATGTTTTTGATAGCTTATTTGTTTAATGCTTGGTAATACCCTCAAATTGTGTTCTTTAGGTCACATGAACTATGAAAGTCAACATGCCTTACCTCAATAAATTACTAAACAAATTTAGTCAGTTTCACAAAATAAATGATCATACAGAAGTAGATCAGTTGTCTGGTTTCAAAGTTTAACTTGGTTTCATATTTTATAGTTTATATGCCTACAATGCCAGGAATACTGTGGAAACCCATAATCAGAGAGAATAGGAAAAAGCTAACATGCATGAAAGAGTAAACAGGCTTTGATCAGTACTATTGATGCTGTTTATAAAATTTAGAGGGGAGAAGGAAATCTTTCCTACAGAGAAAATATAAAACATCAATTTGAAGTAACCTCTCATGTGTGAATTTCGATTTGTCTATTCAGTGATTGGCAAACTTTTCTGAAAAGGTTTAGAGAATAAATGTTTTTGGTTTCTTCAACCATATGGTCTTTGTTGTAACTATTCAGGTTTGCCACTGTAATGTGAAGACAATATTAAATAAATGAGCAGGGCTGTGTTCCAATAAAACATAAAAAAAAAAGTGATGGGCCAGATTTGACCTGAGGGCCATAATTTGCCAAATCTTGGTCTAGATCTTCAATTTGAGAAATGATACATCATATTTTCAATATGAAATAGGAAGAAACAACTCAAGCCATGTATGATTTTTGCAACTATATCCTGAAATCTCAGATATTACAATATTACATTTCAATATAATTTCAAACAAATGTGATACATGTTTGTACTGCCAGTTGTTTCATATTCATATAAATTCTTCATTCCATTAGTCAGATTGTTTAGAATCTGCCAACTAGGCAAAGCTTTTCCTATCTTTTGTAATATATCACAAAACATCCAAAATCATGAACATGATTAGTAATTGCCGTATCTCTCAGTTATTTCAGCAATAAACCATCTATAGAACTTTCAGTGTTGTAAGATGTAATTTTAAGCATTAGTGAACAATTTTTAAAAATTAACTTAGTAAGACCAACTTCTTTTAGTCATGACCAATAATATTAGTATATAATTATTTATATACCTGGAAATATGTCAAGTGTTATACATCTATTTAGCTATTTAATAGTCAAAGCAATTGTATATAATGTCAGTATCATTGTTATAGTCACTATACTCTAATGAGAAAACTAGGTCACAGAGAGGTTATACAGGATGTCGAAAGACATACAGCTAGTTAGTAGCAGAGCCAGAAATTAAAAGTTGGTGTTGTAGGCTTCAGATGCTAATGAGACCAAAGGCACGATTCAGTATTTGCATGGGCATGCTTGTGTACTGGTAGTCTATGCCTATACTATGCCTGGAAAATGGCATTGCTATAAAAGATTATGGTTAAAGAAGAACTGGAAGTGAATGCAGGCATATACCACAACTAGTGGGTATTAAGGGAGGGAAAAGCTCCTGAAAAACTTATACTTAAGGATCCAAAAGTCATCCATTCAACAAATGCTACAGTAAGCACGCCTTACAGACATGGCAATTACACCTATTTTAGGCTCTGGAATCTGATCAATCTATGTTTAAATCCTAGCTCCACTATCTACTAGTTTTAGGACTACTAAAAATTTTTGACAGATACCTCTTGTATAAAATTAGAATAACAATCCATATTCCAGGGTTATTATCAGGTGAGCTATGAGGGCTTGGAACATCATGGATTCCCCCAACATGGCAGCTGCTATTATTATTTGGAGTTTTATCTATTATTAATTATAGAAGTGACAAATATTGACCATGTTAACAAGTCAAAAGATAACAGCCATCTGATTAAAAAGATATAAATTTATCCAATCATCTGAAGGACTTTTCTATTTGATTTGGGGCTTCTCAAAAATTACTGATTGTCTACCATGTTCTAGAAAACTCATTTGAAAACAAATAGTGATGATTAATCATAAAGACAAACTCTACAGATGATGGACTAAATTTCTCACTTCCATTTGAAATCATCATATGTGTATAACTATTAAGGCATTTTTTTTCTTCATAACTCTGTATATATATATGTTCACACCAAATTATGCCATTATACATGAGCTCTTTTTTTTTTTTGCATTACAACTCTTGATACACCTTTATACCACAATTTATCATATCTCTGTTTGTATATAGGTATGTTGACACCAAATTCACATCTTCATACATGTATTTTGTATAATAATGACCATCTCCTTCCACCATCCATTGTTGAATGGATGACTTTTGGATCCTTAAGTATAAGTTTTTCAGGAGCTTTTTCCTCCCTTAACACCCACTAGCTGTGGTACATGTCTGCATTCACTTCCAGTTCTTCTTTCACTATCCTCTTTTCTAGTAATGACTTTTTCCAGGCATAGTATAGGGCACAGACTACCAGTACTCCCTTTCCCTCCCACCCCTATTCCCTATCTAGAGGTAATCTTCCCATCTGCTTACTTCCAATTTAAAGCAAATTCCTTCATCCATTTCCTGCAGTGTTTCATATAAATATTATCATTTTATAATTTTCTGTGTGTGACTTAATACACCAAAGTTAGAACTGTATTATTGGATGGCATCTTACATTAGTTATTAAATGACAACCATATTTTAATGTAACTACTTCAATACAATTTTTAACATGATATTAATAAGTGGACAAACTTTCAAGGAGCTTTTGTTAATTAAAGAGCAAAGATAGAGACATATATATAGGTCAAAAAATAAGAAATAAAGAAACCAACCATAATCATAGAATTCTTTTAATTTTTAAAATTTTTTGTTATGCAAGAAAATGAGGTATATATCATAGTTACTCTATACATTCACAATCTGAATTTAAAAACAAGAAAAAACAAAATGTTATACAACCATTAGATTATGATAAATAATAAACATAATCAAATAAAAAAATAATAAAACATAATTATGATGCAATAATTAAAAGATAGCAATGATCTGGCTAGCAATTTAAGAGTAGAAAAGTCATAAGTAAGGAAAAAGATATTCCAATAGATTAAATAAATAAACCCTATAAGCCTCAGGTGGGTTAAAGTTAATGTAGTTCATTCCAGTAGGCAGCACAATCCCACGAGACAGGCTTTGTATTTCATTGGTTTACAATCATCCAGCCAACACTAAGCAGTTAGTCTTCATGTCACCCCATTGTTGTCCAGTATATTCTGTTTACTAATTTAAACCAACTTACTATATATCTTTGTTAGAGGAAAGCTTGAACAAAGTACATTTGTATAAGAGACATAGACAAAAATTTCAGAATATTTCATTTGTCAACTAACACTGAACTCTGCTTTTATGGAGGTTATTTTATGTAAATTAAGCCAAAATTACACTGAAATGATTAAAAAGGAATGTGTACATAAAAAGCTGTACTTATTGAATAGAATAAGAACTAATGTATACAAATGAGTCTAAATTGATTCAAATATACTAATATTTTATAAGTATCTTAAATAAAACAAATGAGAGTTTGTTAAACAGCAGTCTCATCAAATGACAAGGTTAGCTGTCTCCAAGTTAAAGGTTGGTGTGATATGACTATCAAAATAAATTGTCTTAGTCTGTTTAGGCTGCTATAACAAAATACCATAGATTAGATTGTTTATAAACAACAGAAGTTTATTTCTCACAGTTTTGGAGGCTCGGAAGTCCATGAGCAAGGTGGCAGAAAATTTGGTTTCTGATGAGGGCTCACTTCTCGTTCATAGGAGGTGCTTTCTCACTATGTCTTCACATAGTAAGAGTGAAGGATCTCTTTGGGGGCAGGGGTATTTTTCACAAGGAAACTAATCCCATTCATGAAGGCTTCCTCTCTAATGACCTAATCAACTCCTAGAGCATTCATTTCCTCACGTCATCACCCTGAGGTCTAGAGTTTAAACTTATTAATTTTGAGTGTTGTAAAATGTTCAGTATATTATACCAGCTAATTCAATTTTTGAATTGAATAAAGCAGGGGATACAAGATAAATATACCACTCCACTCTGGGTGGCATATAGAGTACTATTGGAACATGACCTTTTTTGAAAGAGAAGTTGAAAATAGGAGGGTAAGAGAAGGTCAACAGAAGAAAAGAAAATTTTTTTCAAAAATTCCTTCATTGACTCACTTCAACAACTTTGCTGAATGTTAACTTTGATCTTAATGTTTAAGCTTTTGCATTGTCTTGTGTTTCAAAGACCTAACAGAAAAAGATTTGTGTTGAAAATGTTATCCCTGCATTTAAGAATATACAATCTGTATATTGAGCACAATCACCAAATGTTGATGTGAACAATGATTATTTCTTCCAATAAAAATCTCTTTGATAGTTTTTATTTTTTTGATGTGTATGTCTTATAGGTGGTGAGTGAGAAACAGAGACAGAGAGGAATAGACAAAAGGATATATTGCTGACTTAAAGAAATAATGATATACTTTCATAAGGTAGAGAGATTTTTTCCATTCTGGGTAACTTAAAACACTGAGCCTTTGCCTTGGAAAAAGAAAAAGAAAAAAAAAAACACCACAAAACACAAAGAGATTTATGGCCTAAGAAACAGCTACCTCTGCTTTTTTAAAAAAGTAAGTGGAGTCTGGGGATATAGTTCAGTAACAGTGTGTGCCTAGCATTCTTGAGGTTCTGGGTTCAAACCTCAGCATCCCTACCTACCCTTCAACACCACTAAAAAAAACAAACAAAAAACATTGAACAGACTTCTCATCTTTTAAATACTCTGATATGTGCTTGATGAAATTATAATATATTTTAAATGTTAATAGTTTACTTACTGTCTTCTTCCTATATCAAAGTGACCCAGAACAAACAGGAAAAGAGGCCTGCCCTGAAGGATAACATTTATAAAGACCCATAAACAAGAAAATCCAACTGTTGATGGAATCATCTGGCTAAAGCATGGAGTATGAAAATGAATACCAAGATTTGTAGTTTAACCTGTAACAAAAGTCTAGATAACAAGGGACTTGAAGAGCGTGTTAAGGTGATTAGATTTTATTTTGTGATTAATGGAGAAACCTTGAAACATCTGAAGAAGAATTGTGGTTTACTTCATATTTAACTCATTCCTCTGTCTGACATTTGAAGAAAGAATTTGTAAAAATCACAAGCAAAGAGGCCAGTTAGAAATCGGTAACATTCATTTGATAAAAGATTTAAAAAGCTGAAAAACAAAAAAGAAAAATGTATGTAAAAATTGTTTTGTGTTAAAAAGTATTGCTTAACTCTTACTACATGGAAAATTTTATTTTATGACAAACCTTTAAATGAAAGATTCTAAAGCCTCTTGCTCAGAGGTAGCTGATATGCCAGTATAGGTTCATAAATTATTTATATCAAAAATTATTTGCCAAAAGAACTAAACAGACTCTTCTCAAAAGAAGAAATACAAATGGCCAACAAATATATGAAAAAAAAATACTCAACATCTCTAGCAATTAGGGAAATGGGAATCGAAACTACACTGAGATTTCATCTTACTCCAGTAATAATGGCAATTATCAAGAATACAATTAATGTGTTGATGAGGATGTGGGAGAAAAAGTACATTCATACATTGCAAATTAGTGCAATCACTCTGGAAAGCAGTAGGGAGATTTCTCAAAAAACTAGGAATGGAACCACCATATGATCCAGTTCTCCCATTCTCTTGTGTATATCTAAAAATTTTAAATTAACATATGATAGGGATGCAACCACATCAAAGTTTATAGCAGCAAAATTCACAACAGTCAAGCTTTGACACTAATCTAGGAGCCCCTCAACAGATGAATTGATAAAGAAAATGTGGTACATATACACTGAGCCATAAAAATGAATGAAATTATGGCATTTGCTGGTAAATGGATGGAATTAGAAACTATCATGCTAAGTGAAATAAGCCCTATACTGAAAGTCAAAGGTTAAATGTTTTCTCTGATGTGTAGAAGTTAGCCCAAGATAAAGAAAAAGGAAAAGAAAAGCAGAAGATTACATCAAAATAAAGATCATTGGAGCAGAGGAAGTGGCTAGAGGAAGAGGGAGAAGGCATAGGATAAGGGAAGGACAATGGAATGAATGAATCAGACTTAAGTTTTTTTTTAATGTACATAAATAAATATACTACAGTGTATCTCACCATTATGTGTATCCACAAGGCACTAAAAAAAATGTAAATGAATAGCAGAAAGGGCGAAGGAGTGGAGGAAAGGGAACAGGGGAAGGGAGGGAGAGAGGAAGTACTAGGAATTGAATAGAGCAAATTATATTTAAGCTTTTGTGATTATATCAAAATGAAATATAGCATTATATATAACTAAAAAGAACCAATTAAAAATAAAAAAATAAAATAAATATGTGCCAAACTTTAAAAATCAGGAAATTAAACACATCCTGATTTCAAACTTCTTTAGATAACTGTAATATTTGGATTTCAAACTTCACAAAATTAGCAAATACAAAATCAGCTATTCATTAACTACCTACCCCATGTAGATTTTCTTCAGATATATTCTTTTTAATTAATCAAGGAACAGTATAACACCCAAGGAAAAACAGAAGCACTTGCCATTTTTTATTAGCTTGCTAGAAAAGCATCTTAATATATTCATCAACACTATTCTAACTTAAATCTAACAGGCAGTGGGCTGGAGGTGTTCTCAGTATTGATTACTTGCCTAGCATTCAAGAAGTTCTGGGTTTGATCTCTACCTCTGAAAAAGCAAAATAAAATAAACTTAACATGCAAGTATAATTTCACAAAATATGAAAAGGATGAATAATTAGTTAGGATGATTTTTTAGAAAATGTCATTTAAAAATGAAAATACATAATATTTTATTTAGGCAAAAGAAGATTTCTTTGGCACAACTAGTTGTTTCTTTTGCAGCATTATTAATAATCAGAAGATAGTAAGTAAAAAGCAATAACCAAAACAAACAAAATACTATCACTGCATCACAAAACTCAGAGTATTAAACTTAGTTCACTTTCTCTAAAAAGAATATAGAGAAATCAAATAAAATGTAATCTTCTTTCACATCATAATCTACACTGAAAATGTTTTATTACGTGAAAATAACATTCAATTAAAATTAATTTTAAAAGTAAGTACATATTAAAATCTGTTTTAAAAGCCTGAGGAGTAGTTTAAATGTTGCAGTAAACATTGTCAGATATTCATTCATTTTTTGATTTACTTCAAATTTCTTAAATTTTTTTTTCATTTTTTTTAAATATCACTGTTCTTTGAGTGAAAACACCATTACAGAAATTACTTAGGTTTGAATTTTGTTCTCATTACAGAATAACAACTCTTTCATGATTCTTCTCTTTCATAATGAACAAAGTAATAGAAATATGGCAAAAATACTACTATATGTTAAAGGAATTGTTTTAAACCTATACACAGCTGTGGTTTTAAGCAAAAGTAATATAAAAATAAAATACTCTTTTAGACAAGAGTCTATAGATCAATTTTTATAAATTTTTGTTGAATGAATACATTCATAGTGTGTCTTTCAAATTAATCCCAATGCATTCCACTGAGATATAAATTTAATGTGATTTTCCTAAGGCAACTGTGAGAAATAAGTTAGCAGTTTCAGTCAATTCCTAAAGGCCCTGTGAGTCCTTCCAAAAACAACTGTAGGCTAGTAAAGGAGAATTACCAGGTAGAATCAAAGTGTCTACAAACAGAAGGTGAGTTACTGTGTATCATGAGAAAGCAGTAAGCTTATTTCTCTCCTAAGAGGAAAAAGAGAGTGGCACTAGGTAGGTAGTATTTCTTTCCATAAGTACAGTGGAAGGTCAAATGGGTACCTGCTTAACTGATATCTGAACACAGATGAATTTTTAAATAAAATTATTAAATATCATTAACAAATAAATTGCCATCATAACCCTGAAAGACTACAGTGTAGAAAAACATGCTTTCAGCATTTTAAAAGAATTTGCTCCTAGACTATAACATTTATAGCTCCACTAAGAGAAAACAAAGGGAGATAGTATGGGAAGTCTAAAATACTATAATGCATTTCTGTTTACAAATGTACTTGTAGTTTAGTATGAAAATTAATAATAAACATATTGTGGCATTCTGGTAGCAAGAGATCCTTGGATCAACCTGTCATTTTTATTTGTTTTGTTTGTTTCTTTTGTTTTTTGTTTTTCTTTTGCTTTGTTTTGAGACAACATCTTACTATATTGCCCAAGATGGTCTCAATCTGCCAGGCTCAAACAATCTGCTCAATCTACAGAGTACCTGGGATTATAGGCAAGAGCTACCTTGTCTGCCCTTCAACTGCCATTTTATCTCTATTTGCACTGATTTACTTCTTTCTCCTACTCTGTTGACTTCTTTTTTCTCATCTCTTCTGTCCATACTTAATGTCTTTTGTTATCTGAGCCTGTTAGCACTCAACTAAACACGGTTCTTCCCTCTTTCTAAGTATTTTATTAAACAATTTCCTGGGTAATCTTAAACAACTATTTCCAGCAATGTTCCCCAAACAAAATTCTATTATTCAGAATAATTACATCCTCCCTGAACTCTACTATGTTTAAAATTTTCCTCAAATTGTCATTTCTCTGATTTCCAGCAGTTACTTATCCAAAAGTTTCTCTAATTACTGTGCTGTAAAAATTGATTGCATACGTGTATTTATCAATATGGTGCCTAATGTAAAAAGGTGTCCCTTTCAAGAGTTATAGTCTAGCCAAATAAGCACTATAAAATGTGCTATGTACTGTTTATAATGAAAACTCTTATTAAAAATTACAATGTAATTAACATGCTATTTGCATAGCTCCATTGTTAAAGACATTACAGGTATCATTTCATTTCATCCTTAAGGTGGGTAATCTTCTCATTTTTAAAATGGAGCTTGCTCAGCATCACATACCCAGTGCCAGTATACAGTAAAGAATTTGAAGTAGTATTTGTTTGATTCAAAACCTAGGTTTTTAAAGTTACAAATCTTAAAAGAATGACTATAAGCCCAATGCAAAAGGGTTTATCCTTTTCCTATACTGTGCTCATATCTTCCCATTTGTCTTCTTCCCAACTGAACATTTACATACAACATTCCAAATACACTTCATAAATCTCCCATTAATACAGCATCAATATGATTGCTCCATTTTTCTCTTAAATCTATTCAAGGGATTAAATTTAACTCATTGTAGACATTCTTTATAAGTAACTTCACAGGTGAATATTCTAAGACCTCTACTCCATATTAACTCCCTTGGAAGCTGGTGGCAAACCAATATTTCTTTCAACTAGCCATATATACTTTGTGTAGTAATTTGCTAATAGAGACATACAGGTAATTCTTTCTGGAGCACAAGTCAATGAAACAGCCTTAGGGTGAAATACAACACTGCTGTTTTCCAAATTGTCTTTATTTATTTTTGGAGAGATTGATAATGAACCATCATGTGCATATGATCATAAGACCATTTATAAAATCTGAATGGATAAACAACAAAACAAAAGTAAACATATGTATGAAAAAGCAGTATGCCAACCTTTAAAAAGATCAATAATAATTTAACATATTCATGTGTACATTTTAAATTTAATTTCCCTAAAAAAATACAACCACTTAATAACTACTCAATGACTAAGCATACTTTTGATAGACAAACAAGCAAAAACATAGATAATCCTCAATTAGATTCATGGGTATAGGTAAACATATAAATTTTATATTTATGTCTTAAATAAGAAATTTTACATAGTATGGGTTCTATATTGCTGATATTTTTCATGTGACTGTTAATAAGATTTTTTTCTTACGAAACTTATATGGCAGAATTTTGCCCAAGGGTATGCTAAAGATAGCAGTTTTTGAAGTGCCAACATGGTCATTGAACCTCAGAATGATATAAAATTAAAAGGCAAAATACAGAGCATAATTTTATAGAGGTAGTGGTGTGGATAAAAAGGTTAACAATAGGAAAAGGACCATTCTTACAGAAAGAATTAACTTAATTAGAAAAAAGGATTTGATAATTCACTTGAGGCAAAAGAAGGACCATAGTGTCTGATATTGTAGGTTCTCATATCAACAAAAAGACAGTTAAATGTGCCCACATAAAAAAAAAATGATAACTTAAGTGGGGTGGGGGTAGATTGGTGGAAAAAAGACTAAGAAGGGGAAAACAAGACAAAGGATACTGGCAATACTGAATTAGGCAAAAGCAGGACATGAGTCAAAAGGATATAGTAAAATAAATCTTTGTAGCTGGGGAAACAGAAGAACTTTCTAAAACAGGGATGTGACATATTTCATGTGAAATTATTTGTAGTGATATTTGAAATTATTTGTATTGATTGTGCTGTCCCTCCAAACCATATATTAAATAAAGTTTAATTTCATACACCTTTCATTAGCAGATTTTGTAAATAGGATAAGTTTTAAATCTTGGGACAACACCATGGTGAAAACACTTAGCAAGTACAAGATGACAAGGGAATCTCTAAACTGAATTTGTTCAGTAAAAGCAAGGGCTCATAGAAAGAAAAAATATTTATAATATGAAACACCTCTTTCATCCCACATCTACAAGAGATTTTGGACCTCCTAAGGATGATCTGGGGCTCTAGTTGTTGAGATATATATATATATATATATATATATCTCACACGCACGCACACACGTGCGCGCGCACACACACACACACATACACCTTAAAGAATATTTGAAAGATTCTAATTACATAAATGCAAAACTAACTGTAATAAAAATATAATACAAATATTGATATTTATTAAACTACATAAAATAATAAGATGGGTAGAATATTACAGAATAATAAATAAATGAATTAAATATATACTTATGATGAATAATCCAAAAACAGATGTGGTATATAAAGCATCTGTGTACCATTGGAATTCAAATTTATTTTTTGGCACTGGACATTTCTGTTCAGAAATTACAGATTTCTATTTCAATGAAGGTGAAGCAATAAACACCAGACTTATATTCCCACCTGTTATGGTTTCGTCATGAGATGTCCCCTAAAACTCATTATTAGGTTGTGAGAGCTAAAACAGAGTGGATTAATTCATTTGTTGGGTTAATAATCTGAAAGGACTACTATATTAGGTGATAAGTACAGGCAGGTAGGGTATGACTATTGTAAGTGGGATACTGGGGACATGCCTTTGGGGCATTTATTTTGTCCCTAGGTCCTCACTTTCTCTGATTCTGGGCTACCATGAACTGAGCAGCTTTTCTCTGCCATGCTCTTCCTCCATAATGTTCTTCCTCACCTCAAGCCCAGAGCAATACAGCCAGTCAACCATGGTCTGAACCTCTGAAACCAAATAAACTTTTCCTCTTGTTATTCTTGCTAGGTTTTTGTTTGGTAACAGTGACACCGAACTAACCCAAAAATTGGTACTGAAAAGTGGAATCACTGCTGTGACCAACCTGTGTGGTTCAGAAGCCTTTGGAATGAAGTTGGAAATGCTTGGAGATTAAGCTGGAGAAGTATTAGAATGTTATAATAGAAATTAATAGGCAATGGTGGTGGGTACTCAGAACACCAAAATGCTGAAAGAAATGCAAACAGTAAAGTCAGTGTTCAGGAGGGTTCAACGGAACAAGGATTGTATTGGGAACTCAACTAGAAGACATTCATGTTAGATCCTTGCAAATAACTTGCCTAGATTTTGCTCATATCCTCAGACTTTGTATGATGCCAAATTTAAAGTGACAGATTTGATTAATCTGATGGAGGAAATTTCAAGGCAGCACAGCATTCAGGTAGTGGCAGTGGCACTGTTTGCAGTTTTTAACCAGGCTTACTGTGAGAATTAGGAGCAGAAAGCAGATAAGAAAGATTTTTAAAACTTGCAGTTTGAACAGAGAAAAAGCACATGTAAAATTAGGAGCCAAGGAAAGTATGGTTGTTGAAGAGGTTATCTCCACTAGAGAGAAGCTAAATACTTTGCACACAGATAATAGGAAAGGTTTATTTAGGGCAATTCTGATATCATCAAGACCACACCTATGAAAGGCTCAAGGTTTAAAAGTGAAAACTCCTTTGAGAGGATCCCCTGGGGTTATCCTGCTCACACAGGGAAACATAAAAAGCTGTTTACTCACAATTTATTTCACCATGATAAACCACCCAGGTACTCAGAGGCCATTACAGCCATTGTTCAAGTATGCAAGTCTACTCCTTAAGCTGACAAAGGACCTTAATGTCATTCAGGTGGTCCTTTTCTAGCAAGATCTGGAGTTAGGAGATCACTAAGGCTTCCACTGAGGTTTCAAAGGAAGGCCTTGGAACCCAGGCAGAGCATAGAAGAATAATACTTCCTTAGAACAGCCCTTGAAAGGGAGATATATAAAGCTGTGAGAATGAAGCCAAAGCTGGAATAGAGACTTCAGAGATTAAGAAATGCCAATAATATGAAATGTCTTCCAAGGAAAGCTGCTGGCTGTAGAGAAAGCCAGCCTAAGAACTGCTATGTGGATTGCAATTTTGCAAGACTATAAGGATAGGGGGCGGGGTTGGAGATTGCATCTCCTTATTAATTCCATGAGCTTCAGATACAACATGGAGCTACAGGGTCTAACGTTTGCCCAAGTGGGTTTTGGTCTTGCTTTAGTCCTATCCTTTCTTTCTATGCTCCTAATTCTTTCCTTTGGAATGAGAATGTTTACTCTGTACATTATATATTGGATCTATAAATTTGCTTTTGATCTTTATAAGGGCACACAGCAAAGAGTTTAAACTTGGACTTTTGAGCAATTTTGAACAGTTGGGAATATGGGGACTCTTGGATATAGACTAAATGTATTTTATATTGTGAAATGAACATGCATTTTGGAGGCCAGGGGTATGATTTTACTGCCCCATATGAGATGACCCTGAAAGCTCATAACGAGATTATGAAGCCATAACAAATCAGTGGATTAATCAATTTGATGAATTAATAATTTTAAAGGACTACTGTACTGGGTAATAACATTAGGCAGATAGGATATGACTGGAAGAAGGTCCCTGGGCATGACCTTTGTGGCTTATACTTTGACCCTGGAACCTCTGTCTGTCTCTCTCTTTCTCTGCCTCCTGTTATAATAAACTGAGCAACCTTCTTCTGCCCTGTCCTTCCTCTGGGTTACCTCACCTCAAGCCTAGAGCAATGCAGTTGGCTAATAATAGACTGAACCTCTGAAACTGTGAGACCAAAAACACTTTTTCTCCTCTTAGTTATTCTTGTCAGGTAATTTGGTCACAGCAATGAGAAGCTAACACACAACCCTAAAGTTATAAGTGAACCAAAAAAAAAAAAAAAGAACCATAAAAATACCGTTTTCAGACACTGAATGGGTAGTGCTGCATGTTATTTCTGAGAGAAGGGAGCCAAGAAAGACGAATTCCCTAGGATTGTACCAGTTTGTTGCCTTAAGGCAGTTACCTAGGGGTAGCTTATCAAGAAGTCAAAAAAAACTATATCACTGAGTTGGAGAAAGAGAAATTAAAGAGGCCAAGGAAGCTAGAATTTGTGTGAAACTATACTGAGGATACCAAGGCTGTACAAGTAGGGATATGTCTTTTAAAACATGCATGAAGCTCTTTCTAGGCATTAACTGAAGTGAACTTTCCATGTATTAATAGAAATCACTAAGGAAAGGGTCACTGGAAAACAGCAGGACAAACGATTTTCAGAGCTCACAGTACTTTGGGAGAAATATTTTCACCACTTAGAAGAGAGACATCAAGTAAAACCTATGTAATCTCTGAAAAATCTATAGTTAACAGTATTATTATATTATGAAATGCTGAAAATAATAAAAGAAAAAAAACAGAATTTGGAAGAAAACTTCATTAAAAAATAAAAAAGGTAATGCAGTGGCCCCAAGGAATCTACAGAACTAGTAAGTAAGCTTAATAAGTATACAGGATACAAAGTTGATATGCAAAAATCAAAAATTATATTCCTATATGCTAGCAACAGATATAAGAAATTAAAATGTATAAAATAACCACTTCAAATAACATCAAAATCTTAGGGAAAAGTATTTTTAATATATGCAAGATTTACACCCTCCAAAAGTTTATACAAACAATTTTAAGATGATCTAAATAAATAAAGGATATACTATGTTCATAAATTAAAGGACACATATTTTTATGTCAGTTCTCCCAAAATTGTTCAATTGATTCAACAGAATCAAAATTCATATTTCAGCAGGTTTTTTGTAAAAGTTTATATTAATCATTAAAAAGTACAAGTTAAAAAACACAAAAAGAAACCACTACATATCCACTAAACAGGTTAAAAGTAAAGAGAATGACCATACTAAGAATTGGCAAACATGTGAAACAAACTAGAATTCTCAGACATTACTAGTGAGAATGCAAAATAGTATAGACACTAAAGAAAACCATTTGGCAGTTTTTTATAAAATGATACATGCAAACATAGACTTACCATTCAACTCAACAATTCTAGTTGTTATTTACTCTGGAAAAATGAAAACACATTCCCACATAGAACTGCATGAAAATTTTCACAGCAGCTGTGTTCACAATAGTAAAAATACTCAGCTAAATTCACGGTACTGAAATGTCCATATTGGAATGGATTGAAAAACTCATCCATATAATTGAATACTACCGAACAATAAAAAGAAAAAAATCATGGATAAATCTCACAAATATTATGTTTGGTTAAAAAAAAAAAGTCAGACATAAAAGACTACTTGCCACTATCATTTCATTTATATCAATTTCAAGAAGAATATAAACTATACTGTAAAAACAGCAATTGTTATCAGAGGCCAGCAGAATAGTAAACTTTTCTGCAAAAACATATGAGAAAGGCTGGTGGGGTGATAGAAATGTTCCCTATTTTGAATATAGTGGTAGCTACATAAGTATTGGTGCTTGTATAAAAATTATATTTCAACAAAAATGATTCAAAAATCAAGAAGAAATTATATTAAAATGTATTTTAAATTAATAGAAAAAAATCACACATTTCAATAGCAGCCCATGGAAATCTATAAAGAAAACCTAATTGTTTAGCTTAAGTTTTCAAACAAAATGATCTAAAGGGACATCATGCCTAAACCTCCTTAGAATATAATTTGAACAACTATTATGATAATTAAGGCATTTAAAATCAATAAGGAAGGATAGGCTATTCATTAAGCCATATTGTTATTGGACATAATCATGCATAAGAATAAATTCCTTATAGATTAAACCATTAAACACCAAAAACATAACAGAAGAAAACTTTAAATAATGTCATTTATTTACAAAATTTTAAAAAAATAATTTAAATATAACTTTGTATAAGAAAAGAATTTGTAACTATTGCTCCATAGTCAGAAACCAGAAATAAGGAAAAGATTAACAGATATTGAGGGGAGAAATAATTATAATTGACAATTCAGGAAAAAAAAAAAGATTTAAACAGGTTTTATGGGGCTGGGGTTGTGGCTCAGTGGTAGAGCACTTTCCTATCATGTGTGAGGCACTGGGTTCAATCCTCAGCATCACATAAACAAATAAATAAAAAATAGTTAGATAAATATCATTTAAAAACAGGTATAATAAATGATTAGTATCCTTAATAAATACAAAACCTTATTAAATAGAAATGATAAAATAGAAGACCATGACAATAGAAAAATGGGCAAGAAACACGAACCAGATATTCACAAAAGAGAATGTAATGTCTACTGAATATTTGAAAATGTATTCAACATCACTAATAAGTAAATTGAAGTAAAAATCCTAATAAAAGAATATCCTTCTTGTAAGATTGTGATAAAGGTACACACTTTCAAATAATGCTGATAGAAATATAAACTTCCATTTTCTAGAGAGTATTTTATAATAATTATTAAATGTCTACATTTTCAATGGTTTTACTTAAAACTTTTATTCTGCAACCTAATAAATATTGAATACTGTAATTTATTTCAGAATTGTTTATATGGTGAAAAACTATTCTAAATGTTCATCCCTGTCAGAAGTTACAAACACATTATGAAGTCATTAAAAATGAAGATGTAAACCAATACTTATTGACATAGGTAGATGTCCATGGCAATATGCTGGATGAAATATGATTATATTTTCAGTGTAAATTCATTTTTTTAAAAAATCAATTTTCCTACTTATATCTACCTATCCTTCTCCTCCCTCCCTCCCTCCCCTCCCCCCCTCTCGCTCTTCCAAATACTACACAAACACACAGATATACACAAGCGTCTGGAAATTGTATGCTAAAAGATCAATGCAAGTTATCCATGAATAATAAAATTAAGGGAAAGATTTGTTTTCTTACATTTCTCTACATTATATGAATTATTTATATGTGAAAAGGAGTTTTAAAGACTGCTTACAGTATAATTTCAAATTGGGTAAGAGAAAGTAAATTTGAATGTCTTCTAGAAGCTAAAAAAAAATCAGTTATAGCTGGTTGTCATAATTAATGTTTACTTGAGATCTAGAGTGATTGTTTTAAACTTCAGAACAAAATACTATGAAAATTCATCGGGGATGCTACTTAAGAACCTGTTAAACAATGTCCTTCTATTACCCTTATTTCAAATGTCTTACCTCATGATGACTTTTTATCTCCAATAAAAGATGGAACAGGAGCTGGTGTTGTGGCTCAGAGGTAGAGCACTCACCTAGCATGTGTGAGGCCCTGGGTTCAATCCTCAACACCATGTATAAATAAATAAAATAATGGTATTCTGTCTAACTACAACTAAAAAATAAGTATTAAAAATTAACAGGCTTGAAATTTCTTTCTTTGAAAGTTATTTTTCTGCTAGATTTTAGGTCAATAAAGTAAAACAGTGGTTTGTATCTTATTTGAGAAAGACAGATAACCTTGAATCTTAAACCTTCTCTGGCATTTTCTTGATCTTCACTAACCATGACCAAGGTTGAATGGTCTCATCTGCAAATTACTAAAAATAATCAGCTCTGAGAAGTGACCTTGGATGAAGCAATGTTAAATTGGCCAGGAAATTTTTTTGAGGCATCACTATTATTAACTCGCAATTTTTTCATTTCACTTTGCCACTGATGCTTGGCAGGTTATAATTTTTCATTTTCGCACTTGGATGAAACCCAGTGAAGTAGAGATTATGGAGATAGTGGTGAAGAATTTTTACAAAGGGATTTCCCCCCTCACTCCATAATATTAAGATACAAAATGGATCTCTATGTGAGACAACTTATGAGCTGAAGATACATAATCAGACTCTTAAGATAACAGTAATGACTGACACCATATTTTAAGTTTTTTAAGCTGCTGCACTCTGTATACAGAGTTGATGTTATGACCAATTTATGTACTTGGAAACATTTCCTTTATAGAGATGGTTTAGGATTCTCCTTTGATAACTTTCTGCCTTCAACCAATAGTTTGCTGGGATTAAAGCAAATGTCCCTGAAAATGGAAAACACTTCTCTATCAAGATGTGTCCAGTGATATATACTGGAAATAATCTCACACTACTATTAATGAATGAAGAGCTATTCTGTTATGTATCAGAGGTGAGGAGTCCCTCAAAAGATTATGTGAAACAATGCAAGAACATTCAGAGGTACAATAACTGGATTATGAGAGCCTTAACACAATCAGTGAATTAAGCCCTTGGTAGGGATTAACTGAGTGATAACTGAAGGTGGACAGGTTGGGGCTGTAAGAGGTGGGTCATTGGAGGCATGCCTTTGGGATACATATTTGGTGAGCTGAGCTCAGTCTCTTTCAGCTTCATGATCATCATGTGAGCCACTTTCCTCTGCCATACTCCTCTACCATGATGTTCTGGTTCACCTCAAGCCCCAAGGAAGGGAGCCAGCTGTTTATGGACTAAGCCCTCGGAAACTATGAGCCCCAAAATAAGCTTTTCCTCCTTTATAATTAGTCTTGTCAGGTCTTTTAGTCACAGAAGAGAAAAAGCAAATTAAAACATAGTCCTAGGTAGTTGGCAACTATTTTCAGTGCATCATGTCTCCTCCCCCACCTCTATAAGACTAGTTCCAGTGCCGCTAGTCAAGTAAAGTGATGTCCACCTATATTCTTATGGTTTCAGAAACTCCTTTCAGGATGCTGCTTACTGACATGCTTATAGTAGTCATTGATTAAGTACATTTTTCATTCTTCAACAGAGGATAGAAATAGAATTCATATTACAATGCAAGGTATAGTAAATTGAGGAATGCAATAACAAATGTGAGGAGTTCTGCACTGATTCCCTGAAACAGAAGACAATATATAAATAGTTAGGATTGAGACCTACAGACCAGTCTCCTTTATTCTGAAGAAACTAAGAAATGTCCATTTAAGTCTCCAATTCCCTTATTTTAATTCCATCAATAGCATCCAACTGCATGTAGGGTAATGTCAATTTTGAATACCAAACTAGGAACAACTAATTGCTACAAAAACTGCTAAGTATCTAAAATGTGTCATCGCCACATAAGGGAAAATTAAATTACTATTCTATCCACAGAATTTTTGCATTTGGGGGCTTTGATCAAATTACAGAATAAAATAGTTCCCTTAAGAAAACTGAGCTATATATTATTTCCACACAGAATGTTATGATTATCTCACAATAAAATTGATACAAGTAGAACTTTCAATGAACTATTATTTATCCAAGTATTCCCAAAACTAGTAAACTTAGTAAACTGGCAGAACAGCTACATAGTAAGAAGCTTTCTTTGAGTGACATTACACTAGAATTAATATCTCCTCTATTAATCTGTATATTTTAAAGGCATCATTGCAAGAAGGGTTCATTATATTCAAAGAAAAGAAAAATTCTGTCAAAACTTGAAAATTTTATATTTTTATGAAATTAATAATATTTGAGGTAAACCTATTTTATCATTCTATTAGAAGACAGGATTTTTTTTATTCATATCAAGCCTGTAATCTATGTTTCAGAAACATAAGGCTTAGAAAAGTATGTCACTGAAAAATTAGAAAAGATTATTCTCCCTTGTTATAAGGCTGTCTTATCTAAAATAGAGAAATTTAATATGCATACAGGGCAACCACAAATATTCAGAGTAAAAACTAATGAGAAACCTAGTTTAAAAAAGAAAATATATGGGGTAATTTAATGACCCTAAATGATGTGCATAAAAAATATTATATTAATATTTATTAAGTCATAGAATATATGTATTTACTCTAGAAGTCAAAGTACTCCAGGTCCTTGGGAAAGCTGAAGAAACTTGACACAGTTAAAACAAGTTTAAAAGAACTGCCTGAATGTTGACAGTTGACACCAACTATCATTATATTTTATACAAAATAATAAGTGTTCATTTAGATCAGTGTTCTCTAACATAGCTAATTTGAAATAGAGAGAATATACACTTTGTAGTTAGACAGAGTAAGATATGTAACAGTGGACTGTTTTCAGGCCATCACTGGAAGGTGACGTAGGGAAAACACTCATCTGAAGAGATCCAACATGGCGGAGGACGGGGAGGCAGCGCTTTCAGTACCTCCTCAGTAACGGGGTCAGAGAGACGCATCGATACGCTTGGATTCTACCTGCTGAGAGGCTCCTGGCGAAATTCCACTGAAGAGAGACTGGCCGGCAACTGGTAGGATTTTTGGAGGTGACAGTTTGCCCCAGACAAGTGAATCTCCGCCACGTGTTGCAGAGGTCTGGACCCGCCAGCCGCTGCCCACACGACTCGGCAACTGCCCACCCTCGGCCCCCACGACTGGGCGGCTAGCCCCCAAGGCAAGGCTCAGCAGGAGCAGCGCAGGGACTCTAGGAAGAGGTCTCTAGCCAGGCCTTCATGAAGTAGCGAACCGGGAGGTGAAACCAACCAGAGACAGACCAGTCCTACCCCTCCCTTCGGACACTCCGGCAAGGAGCCTGGGTCCCGCCATAGCAGAGAGGTGACGTCACCGGAGTTCGGCCGACGGAATTCCTTCCCAGCGGAATCCATTTTAGCAGGTGTGTGACTCCCACCCCCTCCAGATACAAGCAGCCAGGAAACCTCGGGAATCTCCCTGGGGGCGTGTCGATAGGGAAGGAGAGGGGATTCCTGATCCCCAACTCCCCTTACCACCAGCGGCGACACCCAAGGTCTTAGCCGCCAGTTTCTGGGAGCATGCCCACCAAAGGGGTCCGGAAAAATTAAACTGTTGGTCCCCAGATCACTGCACCACAGCACTGGGGCTTAGATGAATGACAGAGAGAGTACTCAGTCATTTGGGAAATAGGACACGCGGTGGGGCTGCAAGTGTAACCAGATCTATGGGGAACTGCCTCCGGCGAACAGGACCTGGCTGGCTGGCTGGCAGGAGGAAGGGGGGGAGGGGCCGGAGAAGTGAAACGGCTCTGGACTAACAGGATTGAGAGACTCCCAGGAGCCACCTTACAGGGATTGTTATTCACAAAGAGGGCAGAAGCTCGGCTCGGAGGGCATAGCTCCGCCTACTGGAAGAGAAGAAAATGGATCTCTCAGACTTCAATTTTTTTTTTATTTTTTTTTCTCTCTTTGTTCTTTTCTCCCCTTTTCCTTCTTTCTTTATTTCCTGTTTCAAGTTTTATTGTTCTTTCCATTCTTCTCTAATCTATCTCTCTCTCTCTCCTTCTTTCTTTTTAAGAGCACCTTCCTTCCCCTACCCCCCAACATTCATCCCAAGCATTACGTCTTCCATTACGTGTAATTGTCTAAATGCAAATAGGTGAATGTTTCGAGGCTGTATATAGGGCTCCTAAATACCTAGCTACTACCAACACCCTGATCCAATCACCTGTTAGTATCCCCCTTCAGTAGAGCAATCTTCTAAAGTAGCCAAGACATACTAACCCTCATACCATCATAGCACCTAATCTAAACATAAAGTCATAAGAACAGACAACAAATCACTATATGCATACAGAATCCGGAAGCCTTTTATGAATCGAATGAATCAGCTTTAAAGTACAATAAAGCCCAACATTTCTAGGCATAGTCTCCCATCACAAAGGAGAGACAACAGAGATATACAAAACCAAAACAAATTTAGAGGAGAAAGCAGAAACACAGCAGTCAAACAGAGCTGGAAAGTAACATGAACAATATGAAAAAACAAGGGAAAAAAAGATTACAAACAATGCAGGACAACTTAAATCTACAGGAGGACCTAGAGGCATCAGAAAAATGGACAGAGAAAGAACTCAAGGCATACCTAACTCAGATGGAACGGAATATTAGAGAAGACATGAGACAGCAAGTCCAAGCAATGAAA
>NW_026000075.1:8233220-8258500 GCF_001458135.2 Marmota marmota marmota
CTTGTACATTGCTGGTGGGACTGCAAATTATTGCGGCCAATTTGGAAAGCAGTATGGAGATTCCTGGGAAAGCTGGGAATGGAACCACCATTTGACCTAGCTATCGCCCTTCTCGGACTATTCCCTGAGGACCTTAAAAGAGAGTACTATAGGGATACTGCCACATCAATGATCACAGCAGCACAATTCACAATAGCTAGACTGTGGAACCAACCTAGATGCCCTTCAATAGATGAATGGATAAAAAAAATTTGGCATTTATACACAATGGAGTATTACGCAGCACTAAAAAATGACAAAATCATGGAATTTGCAGGGAAATGGATGGCATTAGAGCAGATTATGCTAAGTGAAGCTAGCCAATCCTTAAAAAACAAATGCCAAATGTCTTCTTTGATATAAGGAGAGCAACTATGAACAGAGCAGGGAGGAAGAGCATGAGGAAAAGATTAACATTAAACAGAGACGAGTGGGGGGAGGGAAAGGGCTAGAGAAGGGAAATTGTATGGAAATGGAAGGAGACCCTCAATGTTACACAAAATTACATATAAGAATTTGTGAGGGGAAATGCGGGGGGAAGGGAGAGAATTGAACAACAGCAGATGAGGTAGAGAGGGAAGATGGGAGGGGAGGGGAGGGGGGATAGTAGGGGACAGGAAAGGTAGCAGAATACAACAGTCACTAATATGGCATTATGTAAAAATGTGAATGTGTAACCGATGTGATTCTGCAATTTGTATTTGGGGTAAAAATGGGTGTTCATAACCCACTTGAATCAAATGTATGAAAGATGATATGTCATGAGCTTTCTAATGTTTTGAACAACCAATAAAAAAAAAAAGAAAAGAAAACACTCATCTGTGAGCATATGCTACAGTCTTTAATTCTGTTCCAGAGTAACAAAGAGTAACCTTCTCTTAGTGTTTCTATAGTTCTCTTCTCAACCTACAAAATATAAAACTATATTAAAAAAATCAAACTCAACATGACAACAAAATATATTTTATAGAGTAATCTTTAATTTTAAATATTAAAAAATTCTATAAAAAACAAGAAACAAGTAAGAAAGCAGGAAATTAAATAAAGAAAGAAAAGGGAAATTAAATAAATAAAGATTCATCTCACTCCAGTCAGAATGGCAATTATCAACAAAACAAGTAACAATAAATGTTGGAGTGGCTGTAGAGAAAAAGGTACACTCATAAATTGCCGGTAGGACTGCAAATTGGTGCATCTGTTATGGAATGCAGATGAAGATTCTTCAAAAATCCTGGAATGGAACCACAATTTGACCCAGTTATCTCACTCCTAGGTTTATAAACAAAGGACTTAAAATCAGCATACTACAGAGACGCAGCCGCAACAATGTTTAGAGCAATTCAATTCACAATAGCTAAACTATTGAACCAACCTACATGCCCTTCAAAAGATTAATGGATAAAGAAAATGTGAGATATATATAGATATATATATGATGGAATATTACTCAGCCTTAAGGAAGAATGAAATTATGGCATCTGTCAGTAAATGGATGGAATAGAGAATATCATGCTAAGTGAAATAGGCCCATCCCAAAAGACCAAAGGCCCAATGTTTTCTCTAATATGCAGATGCAATTCACAACTAGGGGTGGGGGGAGGAGCTAGGGAAAAATAGAAGTACTTTGGATTAGGCAGAGGGGAGTGAAGGGAGAGGAGGGGGCATAGGGGTAGGAATGACAGTAGAATGAATCAGACACTGTTACCCTATGTGCATATATGATTACATGACCAGTGTTATTCTACATCATGTACAACCAGAAGAATGAGAAGTTATATTCCATTTAGGTATGGTGTGTCAAAATTCATTCTATTGTCCTGTGTAACTAGTTAGAAAAATAAAAAATCCAAATTAAACAAAAGAAATGAGATAATATACATGAAATCAATGAAGCAGAAAAAGAAAACAATTGATATGAAAAAGAAAACATTGAGATCAAAATCTAGTTCTTTGAAAAGATAAAGGGGTAAAAGATAAACTTAGAGCCAAAATGATTATAGAAATACAGAGAAGACACACATTACCAATATCTGTATAAAGTAATTATACCATAATGAATAGTTAAAATTAGAGTATAAATAAAATACTATGAAAAAATGTTTGCCAATAAATTTTACAAATTAGAGGAAATTTTAAAAATCCTTCAAAAACACAAACAACCCAAACTCATTTTACAATCATCATTTATATCTCTGCCTTTTAGAGAAATTTGAATTTATAGCTAAAAACTTTTCCACATACATACACACATAAAAAAGGGCAGACCAAGATAGCTTCACTGGAAAATTCTTCTAAACACTTGAAGAACAAGCAATACTAAATCTCAAACCTCAAATATCTTCCAGGGATACAAGATGTAGCTCAGTGCTATTGCACTTGCCTAGCATGCATTAAGCCCTGGGTTCCATCACTGCATTGCTGGTGCAGGAAAAGAAAAAAAAAAGTTCCAGAAAACTAAAGAGGGAGGAATATATTCCAATTTATTCACCAAAGCCAACATTATCCTACTACCTTACAGTATAAGAAAAAAGCAACTTAGGCAAATATGCCTTATATAAATAAATGCAAAAAATAAAAACAAATTTTGGTCAAAACAAATTTTAAAATTCAATAATATACATGACCAAGTTACATTTATCCTAGAGTGCAAGATTAGCCTAGCATTCAAAAAGTAAAATATGATTCACTATCTTAACATACTGGGAAAAAAAAAAACATGCAATCATTCCAATGGAAGCAGAAAAAAAATCATTTGACAAGATGCAATATCCATTCATGGAAAAAATTCTTAGCACAGTAGGAATAGAAGGGAACTTCCTCAATCTGAAGTTAATTTTAGAAAAATCTCTTTTTCACCATAAAATTTAATGGTGAAATATTGAATGTTTTTCTCCTAAGATCATGAACAACTTAAAAATATCTGCCTGAAAACTTTTATACAACATTATAATGGAGGTTCTTTTTTTTTGGAGGGAGGGGGTGTACCTGGGATTGAACTCAGGGGCACTCAACCTTAACTACTGAACTACATTCTCAGCTCTATTTTGTATTTTATTTAGAGACAAGGTCTCACTGAGTTGCTTAGTGCCTCCTCATTGCTGAGTCTGGTTTTGAACTCTTGATCCTCCTATGTCAGCCTCCTGAGTAGGTGAGATTACAGGCGTGCACTACCACTCCCAGCAAAGGTTCTTGCCAGAATATTATATGGATGTCTGTTTGAGGTAGTAGAGACAGAAATTTAAGATTGGGAAAGAAAACCTAAAATTGATTTTTATAAATGATGGCATAGAACATGATTATCTATATAGATAATCCAAGGGAATTTACCCAAAAAAATGCAACTAGAAAAAAAATGAGTTTCAGTATGATTGCATGATATATATAAGATCAATATAATACATAATAATTTCCTGTATTTCTTTATGCTAGCAACAAATAATCAGAAATTCAATCATAAGGAAAAAATGCCATTTAAAATCTCTTTGAAAACATGAAACTTTTAGGGATAAATTTGACAAAAGACAAATGAGACATATCAAGTGAAAACTACAAAATACTGAAAATAGAAATAAAGAAGATATAACAGGTATGCCTGTTCATAGGTCAGTAGATTCAATTATATTAGATACCAATTCTACTCAAAGTGATTATAGATTCAACATATATTAGACAGGTTCCCAGAAGAATTTTTGAAAAAATTTAAAAGCTGATGCTAAACCTTATATAGAAATGCAGAGGACCTAAAATAGCCAAAACAACTTTGAAAAAGAATAACAATTTTTTATGGCTAACTATATTTGATTAAAGCATTATAAAGCAATAGTATTCAACAAAGTACAGTGATGACTCAGAGATAGCCAATTGGATTGATGGAATAGAGATTCCCAAATGACACCCACACATATACAGACAGACAACACATGTTTAGCAAAGGAAAAATAAGCAATTCAATGGTGACAGTCTTTTCAATAACTGATGCTGTAACAACGGAAAATCCATATGCAAACAAAAAAAGAAAAAGAAACTTAATTCCTATCTTAATACATAAAATTACTCAAAAATTGACCAGAAATCCAAGTTAAAACTCAAAACTATAAGTCCTTTAAAATAATATGTAGAAGAAAACATTTGTGGGGTGGGATAGACAAAGATTTCTTGGTGTGATGACACAAAAGCACAATCCATAAAAGAGAAAGATGACAGATTTAATTGCATCATAATTTAAAATTCTGCCATTGCTATGGACTGGAGATATAGCCAAGTGGTAAAGCACTTGCCTAGCATGTATGATGCCCTGGGTTTATCCCCAACACAACTATAACAAAATAAAACAGAAGACACTGTTAAACAAGTCACAGGCTATGAGAACATATTTGCAAATCACACTTCTAATGAAGAATTTGGAACCATAATGTACAAAGAACCTCCATATCTCAATAATAAAAAGAATTCTCAAAGTCAACAAAACTTGACTGAAAATTTGGTAAAAGATTGATACAGATACTCATCTAAGAAGATATATGAATGAAATATAAGCCAATGACATGATGTTCAACATCAATGATCATTAGGGAAATGCACATTAAAACCATGAAACACCTATTTTAATGCATAAAATAGACCATAGGAAGTCTTAGCAAGAATGGAGAGGGCCTGAAACTCTCATTAGAATGTGATACAATCACTTTGGAAAACAGGTTGTCTTTAAAAGTTAAAAAATAATTATAAACTATGCAATCTAACCATTCTGCTCATAGGTATTTCCCAAAGAGAAATGAAAGCAGAGATTTCTATATAATCTACATGAGTGTTCATAATAGCTTTTGTTTGTGAGAGTCCCAAATATTTATCAATTAGACAAATTATATCTTATCCATATAATATAATACTACTCCACAAAATAATAAATTATTAGTACAGTATGCATGAATCTCAAAACTATGATTACTGAAGCCATAAAAACTATATAATTCCATTTACATAAAACCATATATATGAAAACTAATACATATTAATAAAAGATCAGGGTTTGCCTGAAGGTTAGAGGAAGGAGCCAGAGGGATGGATTATGAAGAGACATTAGTAAACTTTGGGGGGTGATATGATACTGATAATGAGAATCAAGGTCAAGTCCGATTTCCCCAATGTGACGATTGAATACACCAAGTCAAGTGCAGAAAGCAGGTTTTGTTTAAAGGGTAGAACAGAGATAGGCTTCTCTGAGAGGCACCAGAGCTGGGTGTCCAAAGAAGTGGGGGTATCCTGCCCCTTTTATACATTTTAGTTTCCTTTGTTTTCATGCTGCCTCCTGCCACACATCCTGCCACTAGTCATAGTAACCAAAAGGTGGACCAAAAGATGGAATGATCCAAGGGCAGGAGCCAATCAGAGGTAAAGGCAAGATAGCAGTAGCCCAAGAGGCATTCATTAACAAACCATTTCAGGGAGGAACAATTCCCTGGAGGCAAGTAACCTTGACATCATATTGGAGGAGGGGAAGTGCTTTGAAAGTATTAGCATTTTATTTCCTTTCTTTTTGAAATATGGGGGAAGAACCCCCCCATATTTCTGATCTGACCAATCATTTATTACCAATACTGACTGTCCTTTTGTTGCCCTTGTCCTGCGCCTCAATTACATGTTCACTGGATGGATTATGGTGATGGTTTCATGGGTGTGTATGGGTGTGTGTGTGTGTGTGTGTGAGTGTGAGTGTTATGGGCCAAGCTATATGGGCAATGACTGAACAGATTCCATTTTTCTCTTAGACTCTATGCCATGTAAGAAATGCTTCTCCCAAGGGAACACTCCAACTCTGTAGCCATCAATAGTTGCTTAGCATAGCATGTCTGGCAACACAAAATGTCAATTCTTATACAATGTAAAATTGTTTTCTTTTTGGTTGTCATTTTTCATGGACAGTGTACCCTGTCAGAGAATGATTGTCTAGATGTTAGTAACCATTCTTTAATTTGTATACTCAACTAGGGTCATTTTGACCCAATTCCTTTTCTGCTTATGATTTGAGATCTTATGATGTTTGTTTATTGTCTTGAATCATAGCAACAGCCACTTATGATTAATGTACTGACATGCTTTACTTATAGTATAAAAGACATACTCAAACCCCAGGAGAGGGTAGAAGAGCTGCTTGGCCCACCAGCTGGTGAATCTGGACCCCAGCTGGTGAATAAAGATGGTTCTGTCTCCTGCTTTAAGATGGACTCAGTGATTTAATGAAATCTCACATAATATATATACATATATACATGTATATATGCTATGATGAGATTGCATATATGTTATAGATATATGTGTGTGTGTGTATACATATATATCAGAACTTCACAGATTGTATACCCTAAATACATGCATTTATTTTATGTCAATTGTACCTCAATAAAGCTGTTATAAGTGAGAAAGAAAATAAAGCTTCCAAAATGTTAGCATCTATCATGGTTTAGAAATGAGATATCCCCCAAAAGCTCATGTGTGATATAATTCAAGATGGTTTAGAAGTGAAATGATTAGGTTATAAGAGACTTAACCTATGATCAGTGAATTAATTCTATGATAGGGATTAACTGAGTGGTAACTGAAGGTGAGTAGGGTATGGCTGGAGATGGTGGGTCCCTTAGGGTGTGCTTTTGGAGTTAATATTTGTTCTTGTAGAGCAGAGCTTTCTGCTTCCAGATCATTATGTCTTGATCCCTTTCCTCCACCATACCATTCCACCATGATGTTCTGCCTCTGAGGTCTAGAACTAGCTGTCTATGGACTGAGACATCTGAAACTGGAGCCCCCAAATAAAATTTTACTTCTTAAAATTTTTCTTGTCAGTTCTTTTGGTTGCAGCAATGAAAAAGGCAACTAAAACAGCATTTGATGATTTTTACTTGAACCAACTAAAATGTTTAAATTGAAAATTATTAATTTTATTCAAAATATACTACTTATCAGTTTTATCTGTCATATTTTGATATTAAAGACTCTAACACTGAAAAATGTTAGAATTTAAAATATTGGAATAGCAGATGGGAAAAGGGGAGGGAGGGGAATGATGTTGTCCAAATTATATTGTTACATTATGTGCATGTACTAATATGTAGCAACAAATCCCACCATTATACACAACTATAATGCACAAATAAAAAACTGTGGAAAATTTTTAAAATAAATAAATATATTGACATATATTTTATTCAAAGCCCTTTAATCCAAAACCATCAAAAGCAATCAACAAGGAATAGAACTATCATTCATTCATTATGAAATATTTAGTGAGTGTTGAGAATCCATGCTAAGTTCAAAATATAAACAGATAAATAAGACTGCTTCTGACCATAAAGAATTTCATGCTATATCAGGGAAAATAAACATTTATGAAGATAATTTTCAATAGACATGGGATGTACAAAATATAAAGAAGTAGAGGTATGTCCAAGGCATAAGATGACCAAGAATGAAGCATACCTAGGGAGTTCAGGGTAAGAAACACAATGTGGGATAAGGGAGTATAATGACAGCCTTCATAACTAAAGAAAATGGATGGTTCTGAAAACTCATTTGTTTACATACCATCTGAACTTTCAGAATATTAAAATATTGGACAAAATAGTTGATATGCAAATATTAAGAGAAGATATAAGAACCCAACGGTACAGGATTTCATAAATAACTAGCTTAAATAGATAATCACACTTTTTAATTAATGAACATGTAATGCCATGTGCAAATAGTGAGGGTAGAACAGAGAATGCATCTGGATGCTGGCTGTTATTATTTTTATAACTTATGATGAATTAATGCACTAATGAATATATCCAGTATAGATCATATTTCTGAAAACATTATATTTAACTTGATGTTTTACAGGCTTCAAAGAGTTTCCCAGAAATTGTCCAGGTTAAAAAGTTAGAGAAGAATAGTTATAGAAGTGTCCTAACACAATTGGGTGTAGTGTTATTTAATTATTCTATCATTTCATTATCCATCATAATAGCAGAACTGTGAATGACCATATCAAAGTCAAGAACAGCAATAAGCTAAGATGAAAACTTTTAGGATTTAACATTGCTGTAATGGAGGATACTCTAAAGATCAATAATTCCAACCTTGAGATTTGAACAGATGAAAACATAAATAGGAGGTCGAATAATCTTTTCCTTTACCTAATTCTTTTATAGAGAGATATAAAAGATAATATATATATATATATACACATGTGCATGAAAACATAAGCTGGCATAAGAATTCACTAACCTATAATCCAGGCAAGGGAAAAATGAGCCCCCATAGTTTAAATCATGAAAACAACCAAAAAATGACCAACTATATTAACATCTAATGTTAACATAGAGACAGCCAAAGTACTAATAGAAGTTATATTTTCTTTTTGAAACACTCAGGACTTTGAGATGTACCCATTTTTCATAGTATATGAAACAAGAAAACTTCTGAGTAGCAGAGATATAGTGTGTACAGACTAAGCTAGGAAATACTACTAAGGGATGCCTAATGAGGTCAAGGAACAAATCAACACAGATAGCCTGCTGACTGTTCATTAGCCACCCTGGAAGAGCCAAAGGTGCCCCACCTCTAACAGCTGCCAAACAATAAGAAAGGACCACTGGAGTTCAAGCATGAATATAAGGACATTTTCGACCTGGAAATGCCCTAAGAGGTCATGTAGTTCAGTGTGCACAAATCGATAGACTGTTAATTCATTTCAAAGGTTGCATGAATTTTTGCAAGTTTTTGTATGAGCATGCTTAAAAGCTGAGGTAATCAGTCACTCATTTAATGGATGGGAAAACAGTTTCAATGAGATTGAATCACTGCTAAGTAGATCTAAATAGAAGTGGGATCGCTATTTGTCTTTGCCATTACACTAAGCAATCTCCTATTAGATATTAAAACAATTAGCTATAGCAGGAAAAAGACATACAGCTGGGGTCTCCAATCCCTGATTTTCTAAAAGACTTATCATCCCCTGTGTAACCACTCCATAAGATCTCTGTGAGCCCACGTAAAGTGCCCTCCTTTGTCAAAGTGCCACATATAATCTCTGTGATGTCTATGTTCTGGCAACCCTTAAAACTGAAATAATTAACTCATGTCCTACAGATATCTGAGAAACCAAAAGTAACCTACCAGAATACTCAAGGGGGAAACTAGAGGACATAAAAATATTTTGAGAATATAAGTATCTAAGGACAAGCCTATGTAGTTACTTTACAATGCCTAGTATATAGTTGGTGTTCACCAGATGTTTGTTGAACTGAATTGAACTGTCATATTAAGCATCCAAAAGACTGTCTCTAAATGAGGAAATATTATTACCCAAGAATTGCTTTCCTAATTTTAATCACAGTTTTCCTTAAGCAACTCCAAATATTGATCAATCTTTCAGTTATTCTAAATGGCTTTAAATTTACAAATAGATGTCAGCTTTTTTATATGCTCAATAAATTAATGCAAGACTTTCTCTCAGTGTTTCTGTTATAAAATTAATATCTCTCCAGTAAGATATTTTGGCTAATGAATAAGAATCTCTCATCAAATTAATAACACCATTAGATTCACTTTCAGATGGTTTAACAGTGGTCTTTGGGGTCTAATAACATATTGCTGGCTTGGGCAAGCTGCCACTGGACTGAATATGAATTTGTACTAGGCAAATTCTCCATCTGAAAATTCCATAACTACCTGAAACTAATTGTACAAAAATCTAAATAATTTTCTCCTGCAAAACCTGTTTCTTTTCCTATATTGCCATTTATAATTAGCAGCATTATAATCTAACCATTTCCCCAATCTAAAAGGCTTATAAAACTTTCTTCTCCTTCAATGAAAATATCCAATTAATAAAATATCCAATCAAATACTAATCTTATAAACAAATATCATATTAATGCTTTCCTCTTATTCCAATGACCATTGCCTCATCACCTTGTGCCTGAGCTCACAGTTCTCCCTATTTCTAAGTGATCCCTATTCTAGTTTTAACTTCATATGGCATCAAATCCATGTTCAAAAAAATCAATCTGATCATTTCCCACTCAAACTCTTATCAGTGTCATCCTACTGCACTCAAGGAAACTTGGATGTTTACCTAAAAATACAATTCTTTTGGTTCTCATCTCCAGGAACCCCTAATATCTCCCCTAACATGCTCCTTAAAGCTCCTATTTGACAGATCTTGTCAAGGTCTCCATGTACTACTTATTTTTTGTTTTGTTTATTCCCTTAACTTTGATCATATATTGTCGACACTTTCTCCATCTGGCATGGAAGTTATCTTTCCTTTAAGCTAAATCCAATGCTGCAAAAATCACTGTCTGCCCTATATAAATTTAATTGTTTGCTCTCCAATTTGGCACATCTTCCCCATGTCTCTATCATAGCATTTTTTACACAGATTTGTCTAGTTTTTTAATCTCCACCATTTCAGTCTGGCCTTTTCAAGGGTATAGAATCTACCAAACTTACATTTTTGCTTATGATATCTAACAAAATAATTAGTACATAATAAGCATAAATATTCACTGAAGAAATAAGTAAATTAATGAATGAAAAAGTACAGAAGAACTAGGTTCCCTCTCCTTCTGTTCATATAATTGGTATAATCATATGAATTTTTCCCTTTTTTACTTTCTAGGCCTTTCACAAGATATTTGTTCCTACATACTTTAATACAATATAATACAACTAACTTACTATTACTGACACAGGTGCTAACTTGCTATTACTGTCACAACAAAGTATCACAGAGTAGGTGGCTTAGCAACAGAAATTTATTTCCTCATATTTGTGGAAAGTTCAAGGTCTCAGTTTGGTCATTCTGAGAGCTTTGTGACCTTCTTTTCTCCATACCTTCGGTCTCTTCCCTCTTTCCATTCTATGGTCCATGTCTAAATTGCCACTGCTGCTGGTTCTTCTTTCCTCTTCTTCTTCCTCTTCTTCCTCCTCTTTCCCCTCTCCTCCTCTTCTTCTTCCTCTTCCTATTCCTCCTCTTCTTTTTTATGTTGTTGTTGTTTGTTTGTTTGAGATTCAAACCCATGGCCTTGAGAGTGCCAAGTAAGTACTCTTCCATTGAGTTACACCCCTGTATTTTTTTTAATTTATTTTAAGGCAAGGTATCACTATGGTATCCAGTCTAGTCTCAAATTTGCAGCCCTCCTGCCTCAATCTCACAAGTAGCTGGGATAATAGGTATGTGCCACCAAGACAAGCCAAGTAGCCTTTATTATAAGGACACCAGTCATACTGAAAATGGGCATTTTAACCTAAGCACTTCTCTGAGGAATCTATATCCAAATAAGATCATATTCTGAGGCACTGAGGAATAGAACTTCAACATACTTTTTTTTTGAGTGGTGGGGGCACAATTCAGCCCATAATACCTATCATTCAAATTTAGAAAAACTGTTTTGATTATAGTTTTCAAACTTTTCGGAACACTTTTAAATAATGAATATTTTCAGAATATTTTCTATTACTTTTAAAACACTGTATAGGAAAAATACCTAAAATTTCTAATAGTGGTTTTAAAATCCATTATAGTGGTTTTTAAAATCCTTTTCATCAAACTCAGCTCTTCAGATAAAGCTAAATAAAAATTAACTGGACTGATTTTACTACTGACTAAGACATTGACCACTGAATTTTTCCTGGGCACAGAAGTTAAATTATCACTGCTTTAATTCCTCACCTGGAAAAGTGGTATGTGTTGGATATTTAGAGGACTTCAAAGATCCATGGAGTAATGGCTTATTCCCTAGGGTTCAGCTATTAAAAGGTTGTAGATAATTTAAGAGGTGAGACCAACTGAGAGGTCTTTAGTTCATTGAGAACATGACCTCGAAGGGGACTACAGGACCCCAGCACCTTCCTCTCTTTTGCTACCTGCTTCAACAGGAGGTGAGCAGTTTTGCTTTGCCATGCACTCCCAACATGATGTACTACCTCATTGCAGACCCAAAAGCAATGGGGCCAGTTGATCATGCACTGGAACCCCTAGAAATGAAATCCAAAAAAACCTTTTATCTTATAAGTTGATTATCTCAAGCATTTGTTATAGTAACAGCTGACTAACATTAAATATTTGTACTGGGAAGTAGGATCATTGCTACAAATATAGGTGATAATGTGGAAAAGAATTTGGAATTGGTTCACAGGATGAATCTGGAAATTTTTGAAGGACCAAGCTAGAAAAAGCCTGGAATGCTTTAATGAGAGCTTAATGAGCAGTTCTGGTGAGGGTTCAGACGACCAGAATGCTGATAGGAATGCAGTTATGCTGATGAGGTTTCAATGGAAATAAGGATTCTACTGGGAAATAGACTAGAGGACATCCTTATTATGACATAGCAAAGAATTTGAATGCATTTTGTCCATGACCTGAGACTCTTTGAGATGTTGAGCTTAAAGGTGATAACTAGTTTATCTCGCAAAGGAAATTTCAAGAAAGCACAGCATTCGTGTAGCAGCATGAGTATTAATAATTTCTTTTAATCAAATATACTGTGAGAATCAGGAGCAGAAAGATTTGAAAATATTGCAGCTTGGAAAGAAAAGGAGCATGCATAAAGGTACACATAAGGAAGAGACAATTATTATTGCTGAGAGTACAACTATAACCACTCATTTTTAAAAAATCCAAGTGCTTTACACCAGGACATGTCTTGAGGGCATCTCAGGCATCTGTAAGGCCACTCTGACCATCACAGGCCCAAATGTGTAGAAATATAAGTTTGTTTCAAAGACTTTAATTTGAGAATAGAGCTAAAGGGAAACCAACATGCCCGAAAGCACCTAGGTATTTATTTCCTTATGTTCAGATGATAAGGCACTCAGAGGAAACTTCAGCCATGATTCAAGCAGGCACAGGTACATCTTGTACTAGTGGCCAACACTAGCATCGTGTGAATAACATTAGTTTCTCAAGCATGCAGAATACAAGTGTCATGGGAGCATAGTTGCTTCCACCTGTTATTGTTTAGATGTGAGGTATTCCCCAAAATCTCATGTGTGAGACAATGCAAGAAAGTTCAGAGGAGAAATGATTGGATTGTAAGATACTTAACCCAATCAGTGATTTAATCCCCTGATAGGAATTAACTGAGTGGTAACTGAAGTGGTAGCATGTGGCTTTGGTGTATATATTTGTACCTGCAGAGTGCAGTCTCTCTCTCTGCTTCCATATCACTGTGATGTCAGCTGTTTCCCTTTGCCACACTCTCCCACCATGATGTTCAGCCTCACCTTGAGCCCTTCTATAGACTGAGACCTCTGAAACCTTGAGCCCTCAAATAAACCTTTTCCCCTCTACAGTTGTTCTGGTCAGATCCTTTAGTCACAGCAGTAAAAAGGCTGACTAAAATACACCCATACTTCCAATGAAAACCTGGGAGGTTATTGTGTTGCAGTTTCAGATTCTCTGCAAGCAGCCCCTGAGAGGGTCATCTGTGGAGCTATAGAATAATAAAGCCAAAGTTTAAAAGGGTGTCCCAGGGAAACAAAGAAATGCCAGAAACATGGAATGTCAATAAAGGGAAGCCACAGACAGCATGTAAAGCCAGCCCAGTGAGTGATTACCTGGGATGCAACTAGCAAAATCATAAGGGCTGGGCCATCCAAGTCCTTTAGAACCTAAATCCCACCACAGTGTGCCCAGGATGATGGTCAAAGTGCTGTAGGATTTAATGTTTACGCTGCTCAGTTTCAGTCTTGCTTTAGACCAATCCCTCAATGTTTTCCTATTTCCCCCTTTTAGAATAGTAATGTTTACCCTGTTTCTGTCCAACCATTGTATCTTGGATTATAGGCATGCACTATAACACCTGGCCCGAGTTGTACTTTTGAAGGGGATTACAGGACTCAAGCCTCTTCCTCTTCCTCTTTTGCTTCCTAGTTTATTATGTAGTGAGAATTTTACTCTGCTGTGCACTCCCACCATATGTGCTGCCTCATTACAGACACAAAAGTAATGAAACCAATTGATCATGGACTTGAACTTACAAAACAATGAGTCAAAATTAATCTCTAAGGTGATTAGCTTATATATTTGTTATAATAACAGAAAGGTGGCTAATACAAAAGTGAAGTGGGTTAGACTGACTTCCTCTATGATTCTAGTCTGCAATTCCAGGATCAAAAATTGATTCTACTTTATTTTGCAATAGTGATTGGCACTGATGGAGGTAATTGAGAAACAAATGAGCATTTATTCAAATAAAGAGAATTTATATAAATTCAGTTGAGTTTAAAAAAGTTTACACAGCTGAAGACCACGAATCTACAAGATTTCTTAGCTAAATTGCACCAACTCTCTGTGGATAGACTGCTTTTGAAATTATAATGAACACTGATGATGCTTTCAGCACACAAAACCAAAAACCTATGGTAGGTGTTCCTCATGGCAGTACCTTGTACTACTTCAAAATTATATTGTTGAAGGCTGAATATTATAGCAGTCTTCTGTTTCTCAAAAATTAGTCCCAGAAAAATTCTCACTGGATTCTATAATAAAATCCAAAGCTTCTAATTGTTCACATACTAAATGTTGTCCAGTTACTCTGAACTAGTGAATTTAAAAAGTCATACATCACTGTATCTATTTTCAAGTACATTCCCAAATAATAAGATAATAAAAGCATCTTTATTGATACAGTAAAAACAGATATACATTTGAAAATATTCATTTTTTCTTGACAAAAGTGTTTTTTAACACTCAGATTAAAAAAATGTAAATACCATAAGTTTTGGGGAAAAGCTTTTGAAGAGAATGACTCCTATAAGAATTTCCTATGAAAAATAATTACGGAATATTACAATGCAGACTTCAGGATATGTTAGGAAAATTTAATGTAACATTGATGCTAAAAAAAAAAAAACTACCAGTATTTCAGAAGATAGTTTGGAAAACAAAGAATTCCTTAGAAGGATCATCTTTGCTAAATTACCAGCTGAGACAAATTTCTGATTTATATGCCAAACATTCATTTATTTAAACCTATGCCTCATGTTAGAAAACAAGTAAGCTGACATTAAAACATAATGGCTTTAATATTCAACACTTGGCAATGATGATGATCTATTATTCACAGTCCTATCAATGTGAAACATTAAGAAGAGTATAGAACACTTTTATAACAATGTTTTCAGTATATGTATAATAGAGCTGTAAAAATCAACACAATAAATTTTAGAACATTTTCATCATTCTCAAAAGTAATCTCATATGTATTCACAATCACTAATATTCCCCCTTCTCCTAGCACTTAGAAACTAATAATTTACTGTCTCGGTAGATTAACCAAATCTGGCCATTTCACATAAATGGAATTTTAAAAAGGCCAGTCCTTAGTGACTGGCTTCTTTCTCTATTATGTTTTCAATGTTTATCCATGTTGTAATTTGTGTTAATACTTTATTCCTTTTATGACCACGTAATATCCCATTGTAAAGCTACAGCAAATTTTGTTAATTCATGAGTTGATAGACAATGGAATTGCTCCCTTAATAACTTAAAAGTTATTAATAATAATACTATGGCTGGACATGGTGGTGAACACCTGTAATCCCAGAGGCTTAGAAGACTGAGGCAAGAGGATGGCAAGTTCAAAGTCAGCCTCAGCAACTTAGTGAGGCTCTAAGCAATTTAGTGAGATCTTGTCTCAAACCAAAAAGAAAGTGGTGGGGGTGGCAGCACTGGAGATATTACTCAGTGGTTAAGCTCCCCTGAGTTCAATCTTTGGTACCAAAATAAATAATACTATGAGCATTGATGTACAAGTCTTTGTGTGAATTTTTATTTTCCTTTTAGATACATACCTAGCAGTGGGACTGCAAGGTTATACTACATATAGATTTACAGATTTAAGGAACTATCCAACTGCTTTCCAAAATAGCAATTGCAATTTACATTACCTTCATCAACATATGTGGGTTCCAAATTGTCTGCATCTTTATCAGCCCTTTTTAGTACCTGACTTTTTGTGACCCTATTGAGTGTGAAGAGATAGCCACAATGGTTTTGACTTGCAATTTCCTGATGTGCAATAATGGTGAGTTTATTTTCTTGTGCCTATCAGCCATTTGTATGTCTTCTTTTGAGAACTGTCTACTCAGATTTTTTGACAATTTTGGTTATTTCACTTTTTAGTACTATATTATAAGAGTTATTTGTATATTCTAGATACAAGTCCCTTATTTAATGATTTGTAAATATTTTATCTTATAATGTGGGTCATCTTTTTACTTTTTTGATGGTAGATTAATAACACAAAATTTTTTATTTTGATATATTGTTATGGACAGGATATGAGGTGTACCCCCCAAAGCTCCTGCTAATGCAGGAACATTCTGAGATGAAATGATTAGATTATGAGAGCTATAACCTGATCAGTCCCTCTTAGTTTGCATGCACTGACTGGGTAGTAACTGTAGGCAGGTGGAGCTTGACTAGAGGAGGTGAGTCACTATGGGAGTGACCTGGAAAGGTACATCTTCCCTGTGGGCCTCCCCCTGCTCTGCTTGCTAACTCTGCCAAGACCTGAGCAGCTTTTCTTCACTGGGCCCTTCCTCCAGGTTGTTCTGCCTCATCTTGGACCCACAGCAATGGAGTCAGCCTCTATGGACCAATACCTCTGAAACCATGAGCCCCAAATAAACATTTCTTCCTCTACATTGTGCTTGTCAGGTCTTTTGGTCACAACAACAAGTTGATTAAAACATGCACTTTATCTATTCTTTCTTTTGTTGTTTGTGCTTTGGAGGTCAGAACTAAGAATCCACTGCAGAGCCCAAGGTAATAAAAATTTATTCATAGGTTTTCTTCTAACAGTTTTATAGTTTTTACCTTTACTTTGAGTTCTATGATCCATTTTTAGTTAATTTCTGTGTATGATGTGTGATAAAGACTCAACTTCTTTCTCAGCATATGGCCATTTAGATGCTTCAGTATCACTTGTTAAAATGATTTTTCTTTCTGCATTGAATTATTTTGGCATCCTTGTCAAAAAGCAACTCACTATAACTTTGCATTTAATAATACAGAATTTATTGACCTGGAAAATACAGAAAAATGTGACTTAGAAAATTTCCAAGATATCCTATAACCATAATCTGATAAGATTTAGTCAGACAGGAATAAACTAGAGAAATAGCTGGCCAAATGTTACAGTTTGTATCTTAAAAGTCCCCCAAAAGTTCATGGGTTAAAGACTCAGCCACAAATACAACAGTGTTCAGAGGTAGAACCTCTGGCAGATGATTGAATCATAAGGGCTCTGATCTCAGGAATTGATTAATCTATTTATGGATTCATAGCTTAATGGTCTTTTAGGTGATGACTATCCAATTTTAAGAGGTGGGGCCTAGTAGAAGTTTACAAGTAGCATGCCTTTAAAGGGCATATTTTGTCCTCAGCCCCGTTTTCTTCCTTCCCCTCTCCATTTCCCTCCTCTCCTTTTTGGCTGCCACAAGGCAAGTAGCTCTATTTCTACTCTCATGGTGTGCTGCACACCATGATGGTCTGCCTCACCACAGGCCCATAAACAATGAAGTCAAGTGACCATAGATTAAAACCTCTCAAACCATGAGCCAAAATAAATCACTTCTCCTTTTAAGTTGACTCTTTCAGATATTTTGATCACATGAATGGGAAGCTAAAAAACACACCAGCATACAGAATACAGACACAAAGGGGCAGTGAAATATGAATACTGTCAACATTGATATCAATAGCAATAGCAATGTTGACAATAGGTTCGTAGCTGCAATATTGCAAGTGGGCAATTGTATCATGTGTTTATAAGCCATGGTAATGACCAAAGTTTAAGCTGGTTGCTGTGGAGTGATTTTACGTGATCCATCTAGTTTGAAGATGTATGAAGAATAGCCTTCAAGAGATAGTGGGTTCTCTGAGGATGTGAAGGAACAGACCTAAGCAACATATATGGAAACCACTTGCTTGGTAGGATGGTTCAATACAGGGTTCAGATGCAATGAAGGATGTGCATCAAGAAATAAAGGAAGAAAGCAAGTTACACAGACAAAGTAAATATGGCACAAGTTTGGAGAATGACATACAACTGATTATAAAGATATAGAGTAATATTTGCAGAAAAATGGACAAAACTTCAGGGAATTGTGTTAAACAAAGTAAATCAGACTCAGAGATTCAAGGGTCATATATTTTGTCTCATATCTAGAAGTTAAAGAGAAAGAAGGGGGGAAGATGAAGGGAGATCTCATGAAACTCGAGGGGAAACCAGTAGAATAGAAAAGGAGACCATAGAAAGGAAGAATAGTGGATGAAAGGAAGAATAGTGGAGGAAAGGAATAGTGGAGGAAACGAAGAATGGTGGAGGAAACGAAGAATAGTGGAGGAAAGGAAGAATAGTGGAGATACTGGAAAAGGAAATGGACCAAATTATACTACGTGTATGTATAAACATGTAAAAACAAAGCCTACTATTAATGGATAATTATGATATATAATAAAATGGAAAAAATGAATAAAAGAAAAGAAATAAGCCAAGAATGTATCACAGATATCCAAGATAGGAAAGTTAGAAGTCTTCACGTACTGCATCTGTGTGGATTGGCTTATGGAACTGTAAAGACTTGGGTAGCACATGCCCACAACTAAGCCTTATTGAGATATTGTACTCAAGCATTCTCTCAGGCACTATTTCAGTAGCTTTATGTATACTGTCTTGCCTAATTGTTATGAATCTCATGAAGATTGATTCTAGTATATTCATATTAGAGGTGACAAAACTGAGATTTTAAAAAGGTTAAGTGTCTTATCCACATTTTGCAGCTATAAAATAGCTCAATCTAGATTTAAAACTAGATCTAGCTGACTTAAAATGAGGTGGTCTTTCATCACAGTAGGTAAAATGAAGGGAAATTACATCAGAACCAAGTTTAGTATTTTACTTAAAGTAATGTATAAGTGGTATGTGACTTGGGTGCCAAAGGCTAGAGGTTGATAAAATTTCTAATTTTCAGTGGTTTATTGATATTACTATCAAACTAATCACCCAGGTAGAAAACTTCTGAGCTATCTCTGAGCTCTTCTCTCAAAATATCATTTCTACTGGACATATATCTCCTTCTTTCCATTCCACTTTCATACATCTATTCTGGTTCATAATTAATATCTTCCAAATTAATCTCTTTATAACTTGCTGCTACGTAAGTCCAGCTGATTTCTGCAAAACTACCCTGAAATACAACTCTGGTCATAATCTCTCCATGCTCAAAAATATTCAGTACTTTTCTCTTGTGTTTATAAAATATAAGATACATACTTGCCTTTCACATTTCAGCCTCTCCATAATATAGCTATTAACTTCCATTCTAGTCTAGACACTCCTACCTGCCTACAGCCAAACTGTGCCGCTTAAAGTTGTTGAAAAATAATCCAAGTTTTCCAAATATAATGCCTGTATTCATTCATTTGTCTGGGCATGGAATTTCTCCCTCATATCTCCCCACTAAAATCTAATCCACATCAAATGCCACTTCGCCCAGAAAAACTATGCCAGTTTTTAACATGATTATTGTCCCCTCTTTTTACTACTTTCTAATTTTTTGTATTCTTCATATGTCTCTAAACTATTTTAGCTTTCTGAATTTACCTATTTCCCTTTCTCGACTTCAAGTTCTATTAAAGCAAAGCCCACATATTAATCTTCTGTTAACTCTATGAATGCCTAGCAGATTCTTTGAAATTATGAGTTTAAAAATCATTGTTGAGCTAGGCATGATGGCACACATCTGTAATCCCAGTGACTCAGGAGGCTGAGGCAGGAAGATTATAAGTTGGCCTTAAGCAACTTAGTGAGACCCTGTCTTAAAATAAAAAATAAAAAGACTGGGGATGTTGCTCAGTGGCTAAGAGCCGCGGGTTCAATCTCTGGTTACTCCCCGGCTCCCAAATTAAAAATTGTTGGATTAAGTTTGGTTTGTTTGTTTGTTTTTTCAAGGGAGGTGGTACTAGGGATTAAATGCAGTGGAGCTCTACCACTGAGCTACATCCCCAGACTTATTTTTATTTTTAATTTTGAGATAGGGCCTCACTAAATTGCTGAAGTTAGCCTCAAACTTGTAATCCTCCTGTCTCATCCAACCTCCTGAGCAACTGGAATTTCATGCATGTGCTGCAGCACCTAGCAGGGCTAAAATACTGCAGTCAAATTAACATAGTGATGAATTAATCAGAACAATCTTGGCTGTAAATGACATGATCCATTTGGCTTAGGAAGAAATAAAAACTGAGGTTCCTATGGACAAACTATGGAAAAGGAATGATAGATCTGAATTCAGAAAGACACAGGGATATCTAGGATTTTCTATCATGAAGCTACGCTTTTCCTTCAGATTGGCACTATTTCTACTTTTCTAGACTAACTTTGGCTATGCTATCATAGACATGACCACAGTAGCTCCCAATTTCCACCCTCTATGCATCAGAATCAGAGAGAAAAGGAAGCTACCATAATACTCCCCCCTTACTTCCAGCATCTGATTAAAAATAAGAAGAGAAGACAAATGGGAAGAAAGAGGAGGTAGAGGAAGAGGGGGAAGAGAGAAGACAACATGATAGGCTCAGGTTGTACAACAGAATAATAACTGTTACCAAAGACTTAAATAAGAAGATGGTACTTCCTGTTCAGACTGCATGGATAAACTAAGACATTCTTATGTGTGGGTTTTGGGGTTTTTAAATTGTTGTTGTTGTTTTGAGTTATGATTTTCTCAGAAAATTGAGAGAAGGGGTATTATATGAATAGAACATTTGATATCCAAAACAGGTAGCAAATAGTTTCACTAGTAATAACTAGTTAATGTATAGTCAAAGAGGTGGGTGGAGGGGAAGAAAGAGAAAAGGGACTTCTGATTTCTGGCCCAGAATATAAGAAGCTTAGAAGTCACCACTCCATCCCAACAAATAAAATGTTAAAATAAATAATCAAGAACTCTTAGATCTGTCAGAGAAGTGGGATTTATAGGTTAAATCACTGCCCCCAAAAGTGGAGAAAGAGACAGATGGATATAGATAATTACAAATTACTACTTGCAGAAACTTCCATAGGAACCAATGCCAATATAGGAAAACCTGAACTGAAATAGCAAACTTCAAGAGGCTCAGTGGGAACAAGTCTGAGAATTAAAAACTACAAGAGGACTTAATCATCCAAGGGCCATCATACCTTCATGAGTTTTAATTTCTAGAACTCTATTAATTCTCAGAATAACAGTCAAAGGCGGGGGGAAGCCTCATCTTCAAAAAAAAAAAAGGAGAAGAAAAGGAACCATTCTGAAATACATCAGAGAAGGTATGTCCTCAGGAGGGAACACTTCAGAGGTTCACCTTCAATGACTCACCTCCTCCAGCCATACCCTACCTTCCTACAGTTACTACCCAGTTAATCCATTCAAGTGGATTAATGCATTGATTAGGTTAAGGCTCTCATAACCCAATGATTTTACCTTAAAACTTTCTTACATCATCTCACACATGAGCTTTTGGGGGAAACCTCATATCTAAACTATAATAGGGAATTTTATATTACTATTGAAAGCCCAGGACCAATTGCTATGAAGAAGTACCCACAAAGTAAATATAATCCAAATAAATAGTATTAAATATCAGCTAGATACTATTGCCTTTTTCTTTTTTGATGATAAACAAGGGGTAGACACATTTCATCACTAAAATAAGACTTCTCTATTGACTAATCAGAATTGATTAAGTAGTTAATGCTATTAATGTTATTTAAGTATGGGGCCATCTTCCACTCCATAGCAAGAATGCTTCTAAGTTATACATATTTGTAATTCCCCAACTGACTACACACCAAATATTTCCATTGGCTCCCTTGAGATATATCCTAAGAAATAAAGAATCAGAATTCTGGGGATAAGATCTAGAAATGTGTATTATGAGGACTTCCATATTAAGAAGCTCCTAGAGATGAGAGAGGACACTTCTTTGAGTACCTTCCTTACACTCTGTTCATTTCTTTGTCCTTAACTACCACAACCCTCTCACCTATTAATAGAGAATGACCCAACCCAGTCTAAACACCCAGCATCATCCAACTGCCTTGACCTTCTGCTGAAGAGACCCTGTGAATCTGCCACACAGACCTTTCAAGTTCTCTTTCACTGTCCAAATTTATCTGCTTTCTCTCTCATTGATTATTTCCTGCTAACCCGTTCAATCTACAAAAAGGTTAGCGGTCAATCATGTTAAAGGATTGTCCTTGAGGCTATTTTGAGAAGGCAGGTACAAAGTCTCAATCCCTAATACTAAAGCTAATACCTAATAAAAAGTATTTACCATGTACCATATTCTATGCTTTTAAAAGAAAAATGTTGTGTCTTAATTACACAGAATGATCAGCTTCATTGTGGCATATTTGCATATACAGTATAAAAAACAATTTTGATCATTTCACTCCCCAATACCACCTGCCAACCATCCTCTCCTCTCATCAACCCTCATCTCCCTGTATCATAATCATCTCCCTTCTATTTTCATTGCATGCCTTTTTCCCCATCTAACTTTCCACATGAAAGTAAACATAATATTTTTCTCTGTGTTTTGCTTATTTTGCTCAAAATTATGGTCTCCAATTCCACCCATTTTCCTGCAAAAGACATAATTTTGTTCTTCTTTAACACTGAATAAAACTTCATTGTTTATACATACCACATTTTCTTTATCCATTCATCTGCTGATGGACACCTATGCTGATTTCAACACCTCCTTGCTTTCTATTTAAGAGAAGGGAAATATTCAATTCTCCCTCCAGGTATCCTTCCCCACATAGGAGAATACTAGAGAAACCAAGAAGTACTTGTGAAGTTCATATTCCAGAGGCAAAAACTTAATGGACTACTCAGATCTAATCAGAGGAATAGAGAATACTTGCACTCCTTCTACCTCACCACCACATTACCAAAGGCCTTTTGTCCAGTGCAACAGTTCTTTTCCCCAGTACATTGTGTCCAGCTTTGAAGTAAAAATTACAAGAAATACCAAAAGACCTAAAACACAGGCTGAAGAGACAAGAAAATATCAGAACAAGATATAGATAGGGCATAAATGTTGGAATTATCCCACTGGGATTTTTTTTAAAAAACTATGATTAATATGCTAAGTGCTCCAAAAGATAAGGTAGATTGCATGCAAAAACAGAAGGACAATGGAAGTCAAGAGATGGAAATTAGAAGACAGAACCAAAAAGAAGTGGCAAAACTCAAAAACACTGTAACAAAAAAGAATAATGCCTTTGATAAACTCATTAGCAGATTACAGCTGAAGAAAGAATCTCTTCACTAGAGGGTATCACAATAGAAGTATTCCAAGATGAAAATGAAAGAAAAAAAAAAGAAATAACAGAACATCTAAGAACTGTGGGACAACTACAAGAATAAGAATAAGAATATTAGAAAGAGAAGAAAAAGGAAAGAAACAGAAGAAATATTTGGAAAAACAATAACTGATAATTTATACAAATTTTTGTCAGACATCAAACCACAAATCCAGGAATCTTAGATAACATATTGCAAGATAAATGCCATAAAAAATTTACCTAGGCATATCATTTTCAAAGTACAGAAAACCAAGTATGAAGAAAAAAATTCTGAAAAAACTTGAAGGTGGGGGAAAGGCATTAAGAATTACATACCACTTATTCTCAGAAACCATGCAAGAAGAAAGTGGAAACAAATATTTAGTGTTGTGAGAGAAAAAAAAAAAACAACCTAGAATTTCATATCCTTAAAAACTGTCCTTCAAAGGTGAAGAATAAACAGAAGCATTCTCAGACAAAAAAATATGAGAATTTATACTGATATACTGCCTTCCAAAATATGTTTTTAAAAGTTCTTTGGAGAGAAAGAAACTGATATTATTCAGAAATTTGGATCTATATAAAGAAAAGAGAATCAGTAAAGATAAAATAAAAGTTTTCATTTTTCTCATTTTAAATTGATCTAACAGATAATGGTTTATTCAAAATAACAATATAATTGTTGATATACATCTGTGTGTATTGTGCATATGAATATATGCATATACACATAAATGCTTATATATAAATAAAAGGAATAACAGCAATGGTATAGGAGGAGAGACGAATTAGAATATTTTGCTATTATAAGGTACTGGCACACTACCCATAAAGCAGTATAATATTATTTGAAAGAAAATGAACTAGTTTTAAATGTATATCCTAAACTTAAGGGCAACAACTTAAAATTTTAAAAAATAGAAAAACAATTGGTATGTTAAGAGGAAAAAATTGAATGCATAAAATACTCAAATGCCACCACAAAAGGCAAGAAAAGCTGGGTATGCAGTTTAGTTGTAGAGTGCTTGCTTAGTATGTGTGAAGTCCTGGGTTCAATCCCCAGTACTGGGGGCGGGGCAGGGGGGAAGGCAGTAAAAAAAAAAAAAAAGAATACAAGACAAAAATAAGAACAAAGAACAAGGGCAACAACCAGAAAACCGAAACAAATATGGCAGACATTAATCCAACTACATCAATAATCACTTTGAAAATTAATGGTTTAAATGCATCAATTAAAAGACAGACTGTCAGATTGAGCAACTATATGTTGTCTACAAGTAAATCATGTTAAATATGCAGACACATAGAAATTAAAAGTAAATAGAAGGAAAAATACATACCATGCAAATAATCAAAAGAGAGAGCAACTGTATTTATTTCAGACAGAGTAGACTTTGGAGTAAGGAAAGTTATCAGAGATAAGGTGGAACATTATCCCAAAAGACATAACAATCTTAATGTGTATGTACCTAATAACAGAGTATCAAAGTACAGGGCTTAAAACTTATATTACTAAAAGGAGAAACAGATGAATCCATACTTGGAGACTTCAAGACTTTTTCATCATAAATGGATAGATTCAAAAAGAAGAACATCAGTAAGGATGCAGTTCAACACCAGTATTGTCAATTGGATATACATGACATCTGTAGAAATTTGCTGTTAATCCAAAAACAGCAGAAAACATATTCTTCTCCAGCTCATATAGAATATTCACCAAGATACACCATACTCTTAACCATTAAACACATCTCAAAAAATTAAAAATAGTATAAATTATACAATAATGTCTTTTTAAACACAATGAAATCAAACTAAAAATCATATATATATATATATATATATATATATATATATATA
>NW_026000075.1:8258507-8265138 GCF_001458135.2 Marmota marmota marmota
TATATATATATATATGGCTAGAAAGCCCCAAACTACTTGTAGATTAAATAATACACCTCTAAATAATACATAGCTCGACACAAAAATCACAAATAATTTTAAATTATTTTGGTAAATTCATTTTTGACAAAGGTATCAAGAACACACAATGGAGAAAATGATAGTCTCTTAACAAATGGTTTTGGGACAACTGGATGTCCATTAGGAAAATGAAATTAGATTTTTACTCACACCATAGATAAATGTGAGAGTCCAAATGTAATTTTTATTTATCCCTTCTTCTTTATCTTCACTTTCAAAGAGTTAAATGTTTTGGCAGAAGCCCAAGGTATATTTGAGTACATTTTATCCACCAGACTTTATTATGTTTCAAAATGTGTAATAAAAATAAATACCCTCAGTAGATGCTTTAATTATATAAAATTGTCTATATTTAGCATTTTTGGGCCTACAAAAAATGCCAATTTCATATATTCAATAAATGAATAAATCAATAATGTAACAGCCTTCCTAAAGACAAAGGAACAGATCCAGATGTATTTTCTGGTAAATTCTACCAAACATTTAAGGAAGAAATCACATGACATATCAACAAAGAAATGACACTTTTCAAAATCCAACAACCATTTATAAAAAAACTCAGTGTTTTAGTGAGCTTTTTGTTCCCATGACAAAATATCTGAGAAAAATCAACTTAGAGAAGAAAAGATTTATTTTGGATCACAGTTTCAGAGGTTGCTGTCCATGCGAGGCTAGCTGTGTTTCTTGAGCCTGTGCTGAAGCAGAACATCATGACAGAAGGATGTAGTAGAAAGATGCTGCTCATCTGATAACAGACTAGAAGGAGAAAGAGGTGGGGGAGGGGCCACAGACAAGATATTCTTTCCAGGAAACAGCCTCAATGATCTGATTTGTTTAAGTAGGCCCCATCTTCTACAATTTCCACCAGTTCCAGTAATTAGTCCATTCAGCTATCAATGAATTAAGCCACTTGTGAGGTCGTGTCATCTGCGAACAAAGACAGTTGAACTTTTCTTCCTAATAAATTTATATTTTATTTCTTTTTCTTATCTTATTGACTCAGTCACTTCCCAGGAGCCCCACCCATGAATATTACTGCACTGGGGATCAAGCCTTCAACACATGAGTCTTTAGGGAACATTCTAGATCTAAAACATGACACTGGAATAGAAACTGCCTCAGCTTGATCAAGTATATTTTTAAAAAATCTAACATCATAATACTGGTGAAAACTTTCATTTTTCCCACTAAGAATAGGAATGCAAGGGTGTGCCCTCTCACTACTACTTTTCCAACTTGTACTGGAATTCTAGCTAATGCAATAAGACAAGAAAAAGAAGTAAAATATAAATTTATTAGGAAGAAATTACAATTGTCTTTGCTCACAGATGACATGACAGTCTATGTAGAAAATCTGAATAAACAAAAACAACTAGAATTCAGGAGTTATTATAGCAGGGTTGTAGGATATAAGGTTAACTTACAAAATAAAGTTAGTTTCCTATATACTGGCAATGAACACACAGAATTTGAAATTAAACATAACACTTCACAGTGGCATTCAAAGAAATTAAATACTTCAATTTAAATAAAAAATACACATATAGATGAGAATAACTACAAAACTCTGATGAAATAAACATGACAACTAAATAAATGATGTGGCATTACATACTTGAATAGAAGACTCAATATCATTCACATATCAGTTCTTGTCAACTTGATAAATAACATCTAATGCAATTCCAGTATGCTATTTTGTGAGATACTAACAAATGATTTAAAGTATATAAGTAGAAGCAAAAGACCCAGTTACAATATTAAAAGAGGGAAAAGATAAAGGACTAACATTATCTACTTGCAAAACTTACTATAAAGGTACAGTAATCGAAATGTTGTGGTATTGGTTAAAAAATAGACAAATAGATCAACGGAGCATAAGAGAGAGTCTAGAAGTAAATCCATATAAAATCAACTGATATTTGACAAAAGAGCAAAGGCAATACAATGGAGAAAAGAAAGTCTTTTCAACAAGTGATACTGAAACAAGTGTAGGGCAAAACCAAATTGAGGTAGACAGACATCTTACTTTTAAGAAAAATTAACTCAAAATTGATCACAGATCTAAATGTAGAACACAAAACTATTAAGGTATTAAAAGATAACATAGGAGAAGATGTTTTTCTATCATAAACATCACCAAACATAGTATAGTATCTATATATACATTTTAGATATGATAGCAAAAGCAAGATCAATGAAAGAAAGAAATGATAAGCTATTTACCATTAAAATAAAAAATTTCTGCTATGTGAAAAAATATCTCAATGGAATAAAAAGACCAGTGACAGACTGAGAGAAAATAGTTGCAAAAGACATACCTGAGGAAGTACAGTTATGTAAATTATATAAAGAACTCTTAAAACTCAACAATAAAAAAAACAACTATAAAATGTGCCACAGACACCTCAGAGACGCCCCACTAAATAAGATACACAGATGGAAAACATACGTAACAGTTTTCAAAATTCAGAACACTAGCTAGCTAGCAACACCAAATGCTGGCAAGATGTGGAGAAACAAGAACTCTCATTCTTTGATAGTAGAATGTAAAATGGTTTAGAAGATAGTTGGGTGATTTCTTATAAAACCAAACATAGTCTTACCATAGGATTCAGTAATCATGTTCCTTAGATTTACCCAAAGGAACTAAAATCTTATGTATACATAAAAACCTGTTTTGTTTGTAAAGCAGACTTATTCATAATTACCAACCCCTTTAAACAACTGGGACTTTCAGATGGTAAATGGATAAATTGGTAAATTCAAACAACTGAATACTATTTGGTGCTAAAAAGAAATGAGCTACCAAAGTATGAAAAGACAAGGAGGAAATTTAAATATATATCACTAAGTGAAAGAAGCCAATTTGAAAATGTCATACTGTATATGACATTCTGAAAAAACAAAACATGGGAGCAGTAAAAAGATCAATTAATGCTAGAGGTTAGTGGAGAAGAGATGATAAACAGGCAGACATAGAAGATTTTTAGGGCAGTGAAAATACTCAGTAAGATAATATACTTTTGGATCCATGTTCTTACACATTTGTCCAAATTCACAGAATATACAATAGCATTCTATGAGTGGACCCTAACATTAAATATGAACCTTGATTGATATGATGTGGCAGTATAGATTCATCAATTATAGCAAATGAAGGATTCTGGTAAAGGATGCTGAAAATGGGAGAAGTTATGCACATATAGGAGCAGCAAGTATATAGTAAATCTCTGTACCTTTACTAATCTACACAATTTTGCTGAGAATCTAAAACTATTCTTTAAAAAATCCTACTTAAAAAAATTTATATAGTTGATGATCAAAGTTTGAGAGCTAACTCTAAGGACTGAAGAGAAATTGTATATATAGTAAAAAGAAATAGTTTATCTGTAATGTTTTTATTTTGTTCTTTTAAAAAGAGTAAATAAACAAACAAAAAAATTCTACAAGTGTCAGGATGAGCCAGATCAAGCTTAACAAAAGTTTGTAAACAATTAGATTCACCAGGATATGACAAACAACTGTGGACCATTCCAGACTTAAATAATGTTAAAGGAAGATGAAAGCTTATGGGAAAATAAGCAAATGAAATATAGATGGAGTAAGATAATAGGACACTTCTCTTCTAAAAAGATTATGCTCTTTGAATGCTCAGCTTTAAAAGGGTTACTCAACTCAAGAATCACTAAAGAAGAAAATCCAACAATCAGCCAAATTATCAGTTGAAATCAGGGAGTACCCCTTTTCTTAATTTAAGATTCAGTAGTATATGCAGACAACCACTTTGTGTGTAGTACTGGTTTAAAAAAAAAGTCAAAGCAGAACATTAGATATGTCTGGAAGAGGTAGGGCACCAGAGGTCTAGGCAGGCAAAGGGTCAATACAAGGGATATCTCATTAAGCTGGTAACAGATAGTCAGCATAAGAATTAGAATTCCAGGACAGGAGTCCAGTGCACAAAATGACTAGGAGAGAACAAAGGAGAATCCTGTGGTTGAGAAACTAAGGCAGGGATACAATCACAGGAACTCAGTATTAAGAAATAGGACAACAGCCAGACATTAGTGCCAAAGCAGAAGGTCAAAAAGGGAACAGTGAATCAGCTTTGACAAGTCAGTGTGGTTCAAGCTTCTTAAATTCTTCCTGACAATAGGTCAGAGTGGAGGCTGCAGGTAGGGAGCTGTAAGTGGTTCGAGCTGTGGGAATTAGAGAACTTCAGAGGCACCTATCCAGGAAAGTCACCACTCTGTACTAAAGTTCATGCTCTCATATAGTGTTGTACTATACCGATTAGCAAGTCTTGAACAGGGCACTGTGTGAAAAAGGGATGTCCCAGGAGTCTATCCAAGTAAGCTTGTTCTTCAGAAAATAAAAGCACTACTGTCAAATTGTCACTCTTTAAAAGGTACTTCACTGAGGTCCTCATGAATAATTGCAAGATTGAGCATATTGTGGTAAAAGGACTAACATTTATTGAGTATTTACTGTTACATTTGTTTCATACACTCTGCTATATTGAAAATATAAAATGATTTTATTAAATAGGTGTTAATATCTCCAATATGAAAGTTAGGAAATAAGTCAGGAAGGACACAGCCCAACCCAAATGACAGATGTTTGAATCATGACAGTTTGACTCCAAATCTCATATTATTTCACTATACATGATTAATTCTTTAGCTATAAAATGGTACACTGCTTTATAATAGAACTGTTTTAAATTTGGGGGGACTCAATTTTTACTTCTTTGTCACTACTTACTAATGCTAGAATATTTATTTTCATTTTTAATAATAACAATAGCTACCAGAAAAGCAAATGCTACATAGTGGGACCCATAATGAAAACATACTTGCGCAATAAATTAATCCTAACATATCTCTTTGCAACCTGTGGAGGTAATCATCCTTTCCCTCTTCACAGGATTAGAAAACTTAGGCTCAGAGAAGATGTACCAAAGATCTTGTAATCTGTTCTATAGGCTTTTCCCTCTTAGGCACACCATTCTTACCATGTCATCTAACTTTGAATTTGTCTTTGGTCCTTTTTTGTCCTATTATTTTTATTGCTATTCTTTGTCCACTGGGTTTTATAGCCTCTGTCCAGAGGAAAGTGCTGCTTATTTTATGATAAACAAATTAGTACATCTATTTTCACATATTTTTGTTCAGAGCCTTTTGCTTCATTTCTTTTTTCCTCACCTTTTGAAGTTTCAACCGAAGTTTGGATTTTTTTTATTCTATTTTATTTCTGATACGTAAAAACTGTTCTTAACAGTGGGGTGCCACATGATATTTCAATACATGTGTGTATTGCCTAATGTTAAGTCAGGTTAAGTGATAACTATCTCTCAAAAACTTATCATTTATTTATGATGTAAACATAAAATCCTGAAGTTTTTAAGTTAAGATTTTCATTGTTTCGAATGGTTGAGACTGCCAAAGCAGTTTGATCCTCAATTACTTGAGGGTAACTTTTAAGTTGTGAAGCATCTGATGCTTTTATAATTTTACATTTAAGGACTAATTATTTTGCATATATAATTATTTTCATTACCACTATGATGGTTAATCTAAATGGTCAACTTGATTGAACTGAGAGATGCCTAAGATTAAGAGACTTCTAGGTATATCTATCAGGGTACTTCCAGAGACATTGCAATGTAAGACAGAAAACTTGACAGGAGAGAACCACCCTGAATGTGGGCAGCACTACCCAATAGGCTGGTGACCCTGAGGGAACAAGAAGCTGAAGAAGGAATCCATGGAGCATGCAAGCTGGATTCTTCCTAATCAGGTATGTCTACTGATGTGGCCATCACCTGTGGCCTTTAGACTCCAGCTTCTTCACACTTCCAACATGAACTCTCACCAGCTACTCTCCAGGGAGTTTCCTGGCCTTCAATTTCATACCAGGACTACATTATTGGCCTTTCCTGTTCTCGGTGTCTTGGACTGAGCAGATAGCTACTGGTTGTTCTGGCTCTCCAATGTGCAAATAGGTATTGTTGGACTGTCCAGCTTCTGATCATGTAAGCCACCCTAGTAAATCCCCTTTAGCATCATACATATGCATATCCTATTTGTTTTGCTCCTTTAGAGAATCCCCACTAATAGAACTATAAACCTTATTCTCTTAGTTATTAGTATGACCTAGAGTCACACCAGTTACCAATCAATCATGGAGAGGTTGAGGAAACACTAGGTATATCTCAAATCAGTCATGAGGAATAATATAATCCACATTTACCTAACAACAAAGGATAAATATTTTAAGTGGATTAAAAATTATCTCTTTAATAAATCACTTTTGATGAGGCATAATGACATGATTTCTTTTTTTTTTTCTTTTTTTAATTTTTTATTGTGGGTTGTTCAAAACATTACAAATTTCTTGACATATCATATTCCACACTTTGATTCAAGTGGGTTATGAACTCCCACCTTCACCCCATACACAGATTGCAGAATCACATCAGTTACACATCCATTGATTTACATATTGCCATACTAGTGTCTGTTGTGCTCCGCTGCCTTTCCCATCCTCC